>NW_026713026.1:600000-997500 GCF_030625045.1 Achroia grisella | reverse complement strand
TATGTTAGCAGGGAACCAGTAGAGGATGATAATGTCAGGTTAGTTGACCCATCGTGACCTATACACTTGGAATTTATGATGACGGTTTCCAGGGGAACCACGTGGAGATCAACCAGACTCTGATTGAGTAATTAGTTCGCATTACTATCAACAATCTATTAAGCGTGAAACATCATCATAGAATGCTTTTCTTCAAGAATATAAATATCTGTCGTTCGTGTCTGACTGATGTTTTGGGATTAATAGTACCTGTAGAGAGTTTGTTCTAAGCTGACTGTTTTAATTCTTGCAGGCGGACTGGAGAAGTTCGAAGTGCCCGCGGCTGTGAAGCTGTGTACGGAGGTGTGGTCCCCGGACATGGGGCTGGTCACGGCCGCCTTCAAGATCAAGCGGAAAGACATCCAGGAGCGGTACAAGGAGGACATCAAGCGGATGTACGCCTCCTGAACGCTCCCCCGCCTCTACACCGTGCGACCTGCTCACCGGCGACACTCCTCCGGTCCAACAGTTCTCGGAGACCAGGGAGGAAGAGCCTCGCTGGTCTCCAGCACTGATGGGGTCGCGCCCTACGCTCCCCCGGGGCCTTCGTCTTGTAAATTATTTAACCTCCGGAGATTCGGTTCGTAATTGTGAATCACATAGTTTTGAAAGAGATTAGGCCTGAAAATTAATAGAACGTATTTGTATATTGGCACACATCACACGTAAAGATTTTAGATAATGTAACGTTTTATATAATAATGCCAAATTTATGTGGGTATTACTGTCTGTAGAGTAATCTTAATTCCACGGCCGATGGACGCAGTTACAAACGAATGCATTTCACGTGTACACTGCCGCACGTGCAAGGTAGAGCGAGACGCACGCGTGCCGTCTCACTCTTTCTCACACGTGTCGTAGCGTGAAGGTGTCCAGAAATATATCTCGTTTGTCGCTCGTCCGGAGGGCCAGATTAATTAATTATATTAATAATGAATCATGATTAAAATTTTAGCTTCGATCGGTTCTAAGTTTCTAATTAATTTGTATAAGTCTTGTACATATTTATTTGTTTTGCGGTAGTTTGTATTTGCGGTATAAAAAATTATCTGTGCGATTGATGACGGATGCATGCGAACGTTTTCTGTAAAAAGTACACTTTACTGGTTTAGTTTGTCGATGAAATCGTAACTCGAAAGATTTATTGTAATTGTGTATAATGTAGATTCGTAGATAATTTATAGATCTGATGCGGTGTGTAAATTGCGAGCAGTGATCGGTGTGACTGGATCATATTGTGTCTGACTAATGTAGAATTTACAAATTTGTAAACTAATTTCCATTCGATTCTGATGCGATATGAACATATTTTGGCTGGACTAACTGTTTTTACCGGTTTTTGTTTTATGTCTGCGCAACATTCGGTTGTGACAGCTATACTCGTGGTCCCGCCCGTCAGAATCGAAATATTTATGGCCTAGCCCGTAAATTGAAGTAATTATATTCCGCACCTGGCAACACTTCATTATACATTAAACAAAAAAGACAGTCAGTTGCTCGGTGTGGACATATAGCGGTGTTTAGCGTAAGTTCACTGTTAGTACTTAGGGGATCTGGGGTTACCTTTGCTGATGTTGATATTTTTTAAAACAATAATTTCGCAATAATTGTATTCGATCATTTTGTCATCGTTTGTGCGTCGAATGATTTGTTAGTGCATAGTGATGTCGCATAATCATTTAGCCAATGGTCCGTAACGCACGGTGGGCGGTGCGGGCGGATATGTTTGTTGATTAGTTTTATTTCGTGTATGGCTGCTGTAATTTTGTAAAATCTTACCATGTGGCTAGTCAGATGCTAGGAATTACAAGCATTTTATTGTTACCCTCGACGCATTTCGCTGAGCATTTACATCCCTTTAAGATGTAAACCCGATGTATTGGCGCGTGAAATTCAATTTATATATGTGGTATATTAAATATTTCACCTATAATACATATAATTCCATAACGTATTTAATATGCATGTTACTAGAATCGGTAGCAACATATTTTTCGATGTAATTAATCGTTTTGATATGAATTGAAGTAATTATCGTATATGTAACAATTACATAATGTTGATAGAAATTATTGGCTCAGGTCATGTGAGTGTATTTTGTTTGAAATTCTTGAATATTGAAACCGAAAACCATTTTTGTATTATTTATTCAATAAATGTTAATAAAATCATTATTACTGTTTTTTATTTCAATTTTCATTCCTATATCAGTAATTCGCTGTATTGTAACGGAGCAGAAACCTGAAAAATGGAAGTACTTTATTTTTATTCAACTGTGATATCCACAATTTTAGCTGATTGAAATAGAAATAGATTTTTATTCAAATATACCTAATATAGGCATTTTTGAAGTCACAATATTTGTTATTCTACCACTCATTTGGAACGCAAACTCATCACTCATTACATGAAGAACATACAAGAAACTTGTGTGTTGCACTTTTAAATGAATATTTAACACATGACTAGAGTGGTAAATAAGAAATTCATCCAACCCGTCCCTTTGGAAATAGGAACTAGTGACCCTATTGCTGGTGACCTATGGGCTGCCTGACCCGACTTCACCCTCTTTGTATAATCCTCCACTGGTCCCAGGATATACGATTAGCGCAGGCGAGTGCTGTTCATCTGTGGCGGATTTACTTACACTGAGCAGCAAGACTTGGCTACTTATGGTTGATTCTTTGAAAATAACCTTGAATCCCTTTCTCATATTATATCACTTTTAATTGCTCCAAGAAATATACATATGTAAATAAACACTATTAGTCTCTGTCTGACCTCCACGCAGTTCCCTCATGAAACTTTGTTGATCAATTCCTGGTGAATTTGCTACGATGGACTAACTGACCTGACCTCATGTGCATTTTATATTTGTCCACTGGTGCTACGTCAGCGCAGGCGGGAGCACCATTCCGTTATTTCTCTCATATACAAAAATGACTTATTAGTCTCGCCACAGATAATATAATATTACATAGTCTCGCTATGTAATATGTTATCTGTGATCTCGCTAAAAATCCAAATCGGTCTTTATTAGGCTAATTTAGCATGGAAAGTAGTGAAAAAAAAACAATTTAATTTTCCCATACAAACTATTCGTATGTAACTCAGACCTGCACCCTGCGTTCAGAAATTTATTGCGTTCAAAAAACCTTTGACATATTATTTTTATTACGGAGGCGGAACGGGTGTTGGTTAGTCATCTGTTTAGAGTATTTATTCCTTGCTAGCAACGGCGGATTCAGATCCTGAGCTCAGGACTTAGGTGGACCACTAATTGAACATAATGATTTTATTTATATATTTTGACACGATACATATTTTATGTATACCTTCAATATTTAATTATTTATATTTAAATAGTGCTTCTCTGGATGTCTTCAAGAGATGGCAATATGTACGTGTACCTATATGTACAAGTTATTAAGTGTTAAGTTTTTGAAGTGTACAATAAATAATACATATTTTTAAGTACAGTACTTACGTACATTAATAAAGCTATTTTATAACTTGTATCTATTGTTATCAAAATTAAATTATAAATTCTTGACTTGACCACGATTCTGTGACCCCCTCCTGGCGCCAAAGCTGGATCATCCCTTGCTTGCTAGTCATTAATAAAAAAAAATAGGAGGTCGGTGACATTAGTACATATAGAGTTGTCATCACAGACAACATAAGTTTACTCTTCGTATTAGCAGATTCCAATTTACTATGAATAGAGCAGCAATTTATTTATACAGCACAATGTTAAGCGTAAGTATGTCTGTTTGCGTACGAATCCTTTCATAGAATTTATCGAAATTATATTTGATATGAAGTTAGATTGTATCTCAAATAGGTCCCTACTTGTTATACAATCAAAATTTTTAAAGTTTTTTTTTATCTTCAAAATCAGACAAAGTTGATGTATCCTTGGATACAAAACTGCGCCATCTAGTACTGCGATAAGCAGAGCTTGTTATGCAACAAATAATGGTTATGGGTATCAGACAATGATATAGGGGAAAGGGATTATTAGCAATGTGAACTAATAACTCCATTACTAGCAATGTACCATCTCAGGATGACCTCCAGGCGGTTCCCCCTGGAAATCATCGGGATAAATTCCTTGTGAATATCTCACTATGGGCTAACCGATCTACCTCTTGCTCATCTTATCATCTTCCACTGGTGCCCAGCCAGCGAAAACCGTTAGCGCAGGTAGGTGCACCATTACTTATCATAGCTAATAAAAACAATAGATATAAATATTACATAAAGATAATATATACAAACAATCATACTCATGAATACAATAGTTTTCACCGTGAGGAATCGAACCAGCGACCATCGTATGTAAAGCGGTGCTAAACTTTTGACTACCGAGACGATCAATGTCTGAACAAATGTAGGCATTGAAATAAAACGGAATTATTATAATAATATATTTATTTATATGCCGTAATGTATAAGTGCATTATCAATTGAAATGTCATTAAACTAGTATAATGTTAATTACACTCGTGACCGATGTGACATCGTGAACGATGCTCGACTGCGGCTGTGATACAGAAGGGTACCTTATCTACAAATTCCTATCCAGGCGCACGACACACATACGAATATAAAACAAAAAAAAGAGCCCGAAAAGATTTCTGTGAGTCAATATTGGACAGAATATGTATAATTTTGATTGAAACTTAGCATAAAAGAATAAGGTATTTTAGCAGTAGCTCCTTTTACATAGAATAGAATAGAAAGTAATTTATTTAAATAAACTTAATTTAAGCACTTAGGAATAGTCATAGTTATCTTTCTTTTAATCTACCGTTCATTCGGAAACTTGTCACAATCAGAAGATATATTAATAGTATAATTTTGCTAAACGGGATTTTTATTATGGCATCGTGCGGACCGGACTATACATTGCTATATTGTTTAGGAAACGAGGTTACATGATTAAGGCATGGAACGCTATTCCAGCGCGGAGGTGCGACCCTCTTAGGAGGTGCTCATCTTGCAGAGATGCCTGAGCTGCATGATCTTGATGTCGTCGGTGCCGAACTTGACGACGCCCTCCTGGTTCTCGATGGAGATGAGCTGTCCGACGGCCTCGCGGTCCTCGCCGGCGATGACCTTGACCTTGTCCCCGCTCTGCGGCACGACGGGCTCCAGCAGGTCGGCCAGCACGTTGACGACGCGGTCCTCGAGCGGCACGTACACGGCGCACATGCCGCCCGACACGCCGCGCAGCACGCCCGCCTGCCCGGCCAGCGCCGCGTCCTCGTGCGCGCGCAGCCGCACCTCCACGTCCGGCGACGGCCAGTCGGCCGCCTCCTCCGCCGCCGCCGGCGAGCGCGGCGAGTACCCGGCCGGGCTGGGCGTGCCCAGGTAGCCGGCCGGGTACCCGGACGGGCTCGGGCTCGGCTGGTACGGGCTGTAGGTGTGGTCCGAGCCGTACATGGTGCCCGGCGTCTGCGGCGTGAAGGGCCCGGCGCGGTAGGGCTGCGGCGGCTCGTAGCCGGCGTCGTCGAGCCCGTAGTCGAAGTCGGGCGCGCGCGCGGGCGTGGCGGCGGCGGCCGGGTCCCAGGCGCCGTGCGCGGGCGTGCGGCCGCCCTCGTGCGAGGGCGTGGCCGAGCCGTAGTGCGGCGTGCGCGCGCCCGCCTCGTACACGGGCGTCTGCGAGCCGTGCATCGGCGTCTTGGCGCCCGCGTCCCGGTACGAGGGCGTGTGCGCGGGCGTGCGCGCGTACGAGCCGGCCCCCGCCCGCGCCCCCGCCCCCGCGCCCGCCCCCGCGCCGCCGCCCGCCCCCGCGATGTGCCCGCGGTCCACCGAGATCGTCTGGCACGTGGAGTGCAGCTCGACGCGCGCCGTGCTGCCGGTGGCGTCCTTGACGATGCCCACGTTGCCCTTGTAGGGCCCGCCGGTGATCTTGATGGTCTGCCCGATGAGGTCGCGGTCGCGCGCGGGCCCCCGCGCCCCGCCGCGCCCCCGGCCGCGCCCCGGCCCGGCGCGGCCGGCGGGGTGGGCGGGGTGGGAGGGGTGGGCGGGCGACTGTATGCGCGGCGACATGAAGCCCGGGGAGGGGTTCCCGGCCGCGCTCTTGTTGCCGCCGGCGAGCTGCAGGTGCCGCGTCTTGCACACGAACACGCCGCCGTTGTCGAGGTACATGCGCGACTGCAGGAACGCGAAGTTCCTGTAGAGGTGCTTGATCTCGCCGTTGCGGCCGGCGTGCGGGCCGTCGATCACCTTGACGATGTCGCGCTTCTGGATCGTATTCTGCTCGGAGTCGAGCGCCATCGTGAACCGGTTCTCGCGACGCTTCTGCAGCGCCTGCGGCTTGCACTCGATGACCTTGCCCTGCATGCCGAGCACGTGGAAGTTCTCCTTCTCGAGCCGGACTATGACACCCACGGTCTGCGGGTCCAGCTGCACCATGTCGCCCCACTGGAACTGGCCGAGGGAGTCGACGCCGGTGGCCATGTCGGAGCACAGTTGCAGATCGCGCGGTAGCACCTCCAGCTCGTGCATGGTGAGATCGGACACCAAGACTACGCGATGTGGTTCTACGCGAACGATCAAGCCGGTGTCTCCTTCGTACCGACCCGCCAACACTTTCACGTGATCGCCCTGCTTGAAGTACTTCCTCAACTCGTTAGGTTTAAAGACGAGAGGATCCTTTAAAGCGTCGTGTTTCGGCATTACCGTGATCATCGATCCGTCGATAGCGATGATTCTCGCCTGCAAGTTGGCCAAATCACCAGAACATACTTCTACATTATCACCCATAGAGAATGAGTGCAAACTAGTTGGGTCGTCTTTGGCAGGTGCGACTAATTCTATATCGATACCCTCTGGTTGTTCTTCAAATCTTTCTAACTCAGTCAAAGTAGGCTTAACACCTTCAGCTAAAATGGCAGACATTGTAAAATTCTTATACAAGAATCCTTTTCTTGAATATCTGTTACCTTCAAATATCAAAAAGTCACCATCAGAAGTCACTTCACCACCGATGGCGCGAATAGCTTCTGGGTCAAAGGGTTTAGCCGCTGGACGCCTCTTTTTCTTCCTTTTAGCGGCTTCGCTTTCACTCTGTACAGTTCTTAAGGCTCCTCTAAGCCTGGTATAGTCTATTCTGGGAAGCAGCTTCAAGTGCACCTGATTTTGTGCCAGATCAACATAGTCCACTTGAGCTATGTCATCTTTATAGAGACCTCTTTTTAATCTCACCCACTGTTTCGGTTTCAAGCCTGACTGCTCTTTTACGACACGTAAAACGTCAGTCATTTCTTTGATAGGTACCATGTCTTGTTTCCAGATACCCATCTGTAAAGTTCCTACTTTATTGATGATGGCTTTGACGTGTGTCTGTTTATATGCCTCTATGTAAATATAACCTTTCACTCCTTCTGGAGCAACCACAGATTTAATTTGAAAGGGTTCCTCAGAGTCCTGGTATGCAATAAATTTTCTCATGAGGAGTAGTACTGTTGCCTTTTCCTCACCAATACGACATTTTACCATCCACAAATTGGGATCTTTGATTCCTGGCAACAGAGTCTGTTGTGTGATTTCATCAGACATTTCTTCGCCACCTTCACCAAAGTGCCTGTGTGCTGCTGTTTCATCGGCATATTTATTTCTGAGATACTCTTCAATTTCTTCCTCTTTCTGTGAATCCCAGAGATTAGTACCTCTGCGTCGACCCTCAATTTCTCGGGCAGTGGGTCCAATTTCATCCACTTCATTTCCAACAATGCCCATCTCTTGTGCACCCTCTTCCCATTCATCATCTTCATCGACTTCATCGTCAACCTGAAAATAATTTAAAATCATGCTACATAACAATGACAGAAGATTTGTTATTTTCTCAGAACAAAGTATTCGGTATAAGAGAAGTGAATTTTAAAGAAATTGTCCGTAAATCTCACCTCAGCTTCATCAATAATGAAACCTCCATAGCGATTGTCCTTCTTCCGTTTTTTTCTTTGTCTTGCCTCATCTTCATCCTCATCATATTCTTCAGAATCCACTAGATCCTCTCCTTCTGGTTCTTGTTCATCCTACAAAGAAATTTCCAATATGAATATAAGAATAGTTATCAGTTCTCTAAATAGGGTGTATTTCTAAGGAAATTCTGATTAACAGACATAAATAAGATGATAGTCAGCTTGAAGATAGTGTAACCTAATTGAACTAATATCGAGGGAAGGAAATACCTTTCTTTAGCATAGAATGGTTCCTGTTAAGAATAGAAAATCATTTATTCAAATAAACTTAATTTAAGCACTTTTGAATAGTCAACATTTTTTTAAATCTACCGCTTATTCAGAAAGCTGTCTCATCACAAGAAGAATAAGCAAGAAACTTGTGTGTTGCTCTTTTAAACAATCCTTGTAAGTTCACATTTTACAAGTCGAAACGTGTGAATACAAACTACCAACCAGCACTAATTTATTTAGGCTCAAATATAAAAACACAATAAGATTAAATCAGTCAGATAAGACCCAGTTAACAATATAAATAATGTCTAGTACATTATTTACTGTGCTCACGGTTTCACCTGTGTGAAATTAATAGCCCATATGTTATTCTGATGTATATGCTATATTACTGTAGTTTCATCAAAATCTGATCCATAGTTTTTGCGTGAAAGAGTAACAAATTTCCATCCATACCCAGAAACTTTCGCGTTTATAACATTATTAAGATAAATAAAAGAATGTACTCAATTCAACTGTAATTTCTTCACCAAGTGTAGTTGGATATTCATACTTCTTTTTTAATATAACAAAATTTGTCTCCTGTTCTATACTAAATCTTGTTCTAATTGATCTCTACATTTTTGTGTAAAATAACTAGTTAATATAATGAAAGTTAATTAATATATGCAAAACATATTGTTATAATTAAATTATGTTTTCATGCAGAAACATTGTCTAAATAGATGTCACATTTATTTTTACAACTGTACTGTTTTCTGTTTGTTTTTTCACGTAATAACTTTCAATTTTTTAAAAAGACCTATATATAATATTTTTGGACATACTCCATCCATAAATAGAATGGTATGTCAATGCCTTGTAAACCTACACCTGGGACATATGTCCTGGGAACTGCTCGGAGGTTCTGTCTCTGCCATATGATGGATCTGCATGGTGAATCCATACAATGCTAAGGAGTTTGTCTGTCTTATCTTTTGTGCATTAAATCTATTTTTGATAAAACAGAATTAACTTGTATAAGTCTATATGTCATTGATCCTACATAGCCATGGTAAGTAATTAATACTGGTAAAAAAATAATGCATTATCTTCCTACCTCCACATCTTCATCACCAGAAGCTTCCTTTGCTTCATTATGACTTCCATCAGATCCAACTGAGCGGCTCCTACAACATTTCTTACTTATTAACACTTCCAAAACTATATACTTTTACTACTTGATACTTCTATCTAAAATCAGTAAATTTATTATTACAGGTTTATTAACACATTTAATTTATTTAAAACAACATTTATTTAAAAGAGCAGCACACACAAGTCTTTACTTATTCTTCTAGTAATGAGTCTGCATTCTGAATGAGTGGTAGAATAAAAAAAACATGTGACTATTCAAAAGTGCTTACATTAAGTTTACTTGAATGAGACTATTTCTATTTCTACATATTGCTAACATATAATTGTGTTATATGTTATATTTATTTGTCTTGTTATGTGGCCCCCTCAATTAAAAGCCTCCTCCATTATACTCCAACCCTCTCTATACATGGTTGTTTGTCTTTTCTTTCTCTCATTCTTTATATCTTTTTTCACTCATCCTACTTTCCTTTTGCCTGTCAGGCCCAGACATTTTGTTGTTACAGTGGTATAAGAATTAGTAGAAATTTTATATTATCTACTTAAGAAGCAATAAATTCACTATTCATCTCATAATTACTCATTTTCAAGTTAAATTTTCACAATGAAAACTAGACTGTGCTTTTTCTGATCATAAAAGGTTAAATATGAACACTAACTACTAAGAAATTAAGTGGGGCCCTTACATAAAATGTTAATAATAAATATTCCCTGATCTGATATAATCTTACAACTAATAATTAATAAACAATGAAAATGTAATTTTATTTAAATATATATATAGCAAATAATCTTATAGCTCACCTGATGGACGGTAATAACCATCCATTACCTAAATAGCATCTACATAAGAATTATATTGCATTGCATGTTGTACTTTATTACATCAGCTGCCTGCCAAAAAAAGTCCTGTCAAAATCGGTCCAGCCATTTCAGAGATTAGCCGGAACAAACAGATAGACAGACAGACAGACAAAAATTGTAAAAACGTTATTTTGGTGTATGTATCTTATTTATATTCATACACATGTAGTAAAAACGGTTATTTCAATATTACAAACAGACACTCCAATTTTATTTATATGTATAGATTATGCAAGTTCATAGTTATATCATACTAGTTTTCCACAATTTAAACTAAGATTTCACAATAAATTATCATCTAAGAAATGAATCCGGCGAAAACCTTCAAGTAAGTCCTATCAGCTTAGACCCATAGTGTTGTGTATATATTATGTTGAATACCTTGAACGAGATCGGGAGTGCGATCTGGACTTGGATCGTGACCGCGTAGGGCTCCGCGACGGACTGCGGCTGCGGCTGCCGGAGCGTGAACGAGATCTGGAACTCGAGCGCGACCTGGCTGAATGATTCGACGCGACGCTCCTCCGTGACCGATTCGACACCACGCTGCCTGCATCCGACGCATTCCCGGAATAATTACTACCCTCCGAGTCAGACATGATCACTTAAAAAAGAGAATTTTAGAGCCCTTCATGCATTTATATTTTGCAAAGAAAAATACACAGTAAATCAATACGTAGCACACAACACAGACCAAAGGAAATTAAAATGGAAACGTCGCACACAATTGACACTGTTGACAGATTACAACTGTCATACAACAATTTGACATTGACAACCTTTACTATAAACAATTCATTACTTTCTTTTTGAAAGTTGTTTGTCCACAGAGTCCATAGACTGACAAAAAATTAAAATAATTTATACAGAATTTATTTATTCACTTAAATGTATAATAGTTTACAATTTTAACCTAATATTTTTGAAACTTTTTTTATTATACAATACAATATAATTGTGATATTTTTTCACTATACTTGTCTCGTTTGTTTCACCTTCCAATTCTATTGCTTATTCGCTCTGACAACTCATGGTTACAGGAGAAAAAAAGCTTTGTCTTGTCTATTGATTCTTCGTTGCCCCACCGATTTGTGTGTGAAATTAATAAAAATATTTAATTTCAATACTGCATTTTAAATAAGTCTCACGTAGTTCGTGAAATAATTTAAAATAGTACTATTTATTTTCTGTAGCTTTATATACAAATATTTTTTATTGAATAAAACAGTTGTTAATATCGTCGTCGGTCTGTTGCACGTCCCCTTTCGCTAGCTTTCGATTACATTTTCCCACAATTCGTTATAAATAATCACGAAGCTTTATAGCATATTGTATTGGAATCGATCGAGTGTGCTTGACAATCATAGTGCAGTGGTGCAGTGCAGTGTTTGGTGTTGCAATGTATCATTGAGGGCGGCGGCGCTGACCTAGGGATCCCTGGTCGGGGGTGTCATGTTGGAGACGCGGTCAATGCGCGCCGCTGACTCGGTGTGGGCGAGCAAACCACTGCCGGCACCGCACGCCATGGCCAACGCCAGGCATGGAAAGAATGCTCAGGTAAACACAACAGACGTCAAAACATCTGCACTTGTATCAGATTTATATTTAGAGTATCAAAATAATAGCTTCATATCAAGTCCCTGATGAGTTACTTACAGAGAACCAAGTACCATAGTCTTTAAGGTATATTTTTTTAAATGTTGCCTCTATAAATACTTTGTTAATAGCTTGAATCTGTCAGTGTTGTGAGTACACACAAATTTTCTCATTGAAGGTCATACACTAACATTTTGGACATTGATTCTTCAGTAATTTTTTTTTAGTTTCATGAATACTATGACTGGTTTACAGCATGCCATATATACCTTTTACAAGTAATTCTGTACATGTAACCTACCACACAAGATTATATTAATAATAATAATCTCAGGACAATTCACACAGCACAATCTTGTCCCAAGTTGAGCTAGCTAAAGCTTGTGTTATGTATACTAGATAACTGATACAAATACATAGATTTTTTTTTTAAATACACATATATTAGACATAGATAATACCCACCTATACAATCAATCATACTCATGAATACAAAATATTTGCATACGAGAAATCGAACCTAGAACCATTGGAAGTAAGGTGGTGTGCTAAACAGCTAAACCACAGTGGCTGTCATTAAATATAAAAAATATAAATGTGATTTAACATTTTGTAATGCAAAATAGTATATGAATTAATTAAATGAACAGAAACATGTAAATGAATTCTAAAATGTTAGAATAACATTGCGAAAGCAATGGGTTTATGATATTAATATACATATTTTTAAATATATATATGCGCCTGCAGTTTCACCCTCATGTCATTTATAGCCTGTGTTATTCTGAAGTATAAATTACATTACTGTAAAGTTTCATCAAAATCCGTCAAGTAGATTTTACCTTTATAATATGAGACAGATAATTTGCGGTAATTTTGAAGGTTGAAAGCTTTTATTATTACAATCAGGTTTTGTATATAGGTGACTAGTTGTTCCCGCAACTTCATTCGCGTAACATAGGCAGCAGAAGTTCTCAAATATGAATATTTTTCCCCATTTTTGTAGCATTTTTCACTGATGCTTCGCTTCTGTTGGTCATAGTGTAATATTATGTAGCTTAAAGCCGTCCTCAACAAATGGAAAAATAATTCAAAACAAAAATAATTTTTCTATTCAAATCTAGTTCCTGAAATTAGTGCATTCAAACAAACAAACTCTTCAGCTTTATAATATGAGAATAGATTACCTACCCTGCTTTCCTACTTCAAGTAGAAATAGAGAAATAGAAATAATCTTATTTCAAATAAACTTAATATAACCATTTGAATAATTACATTTTGTTTGATTCCACCGCTCATTCCGAATGCAGACTCATCACAAGAAGAATGAGCAAGAAACTTACACAAGAGTCTTGATCATTCTTCTTGTGATGAGACAGCAGAAAACTGTCTCATCACAAGCTTTTCCTCTTCTCATCCAAGCTTTTCCTTGCTCTTTTAAATAAATGTTTTAAACAGATTTACATTAACAAGGATTAGACATGGGACAATCAACATAGAAAGTGCTATGCACTAAATTTCTGATTGTCAGCGTTATGAATTCTTCTATTTACTATAATATAGACCCCTAATATTGTCTCTACCTACCCATGAATCTAAGCCACCAGTGAGGTGAATATATATACTTACTAATTTACTGAGAACATTTAAAAAATAAGTTACATATGAATGTGGATGGTTAAAAGAGCAGACAAAGGCCAAAAAGAGATGGATAGACTGTGTGAAAGATGATATGATAAGAATGAGAGTAAATAATGAGATGACTGTGAACAGAAATGAATGGAAGAGAAAAACATATTATACCGATCCCAAATAATAGGATAAGAAGCAGATGATGACTGAGAAAATTTTGTATTGTCATATGATTTATTTCTGGATCTCTCTTCTTTTTTCTTGAAGCATCTATTAATCCACTTCTGGATGTATGCCTCTTGCATAATTTTCCACTTTGTTTGATCTGTGGCACATCTTGTCCAGGTCAGATGTAATATAGGGATTTCTGGATAGGGCTATTTATCACTTAGGGAAATAACCTAAGAAATAGCCTAAGACCTTATCTCAATCCTAACACATAAAGATTAATAAAAATAGGTCAACCTGTTTAGGAGTTGAAAACAAACACTGACACAATATAATAATAATATAATCTCAGGACAGTTCACACAGCACCATTTAGACCCAAGTTAAGCTAGCTGAAGGTTGTTATGGGTACTAGATAACTGATACAAATACATATATATTATACATAGAAAACACCCAGGTCGATACAAACAATCATACTCATGAGTATTAATGTTTGTGCTGTGTGAGAAATTGAACCAGCTACCACTGGTACTGAAGTGGTCTGCTAAAGCACTAGGCCACCGAGGCTAACACAAGATTTTATATGATGATATATTAAGTGTATTGTAAAAATAATTATCTAAATCTATGCAGAATTGTCAACAATATTGCCATTTAAAGAACACAAATAATAAAGTCTTCTGTTAAGTAGAAAGTTGATAGAATTGATTTAATTAACTTAAGATGTGAACTTAATATGACATAATGTGACATAATCAGAGTGTCACAGTTCTCACAGTGTATAGAGGTATTGTGACATAAACTATAGTGATATCATTGTATAGTAAGACATTCATTTACCTATAAGCAACAGAATAGGTATAGTTTTTTCAAACTATTCTAATGCTGTTGGCTGCAATTAGCCTTTTGCAGCTTCACCCAACAGTAGGGGGCGAGTGCAGAAGGCACTCCAAACCCGTGGAAGGATTTATGGAGCGGCTGAAGGCAAACTTCTGTCTGAGGGATAGGACTTTAGTCTGAGAGCACCTCTAGGGGTTCGAACCTCAGCGCAGACTGTCGTATTTTCGATCCCTGTTTGAATTGGATGGCGTATCGATTTGAGGGGCTAGCCATATATTGTTGTTATATCCACATGGGTATTATAATCATCAAACTCACATGACCACAGTGTTGGCGCCGGTGTTGTAGTAATAAGAAAAATGACTAGGTAAACAGAGAAAATATATTAATATAGACTACTGACAATTAGGAAAAGAATGAATGAATTGAAGTATCAACAACAAGAATGTAATATAAAAGAACTATAAATTCAAATACAAATTTAGAATATAAAATACATATCTGATTAGCCAGTACAACAGCCGGCTTAATTGTTGTACTTATGAATGGATGCTGCTTGTAGTGATATATTTTGTTACTCAATTTTGTATTTATTTGTATTTATTTACTTTTTTAATTTTGATATTTGGCAGTATATTGTTAGTAGTATATTACATAATTAAATATCTAAAATATTTATATAATATATAATATTAGTAGATATCTATACATTTATATAAATAAAATTGGTGCTCATGGGCGGCGGTAATCACTTACCATCAGGTGAGCCGCATGCTCGTTTGTCCCCTGTGTTATAAGAAAAAAAACATCTAATAGGTCCAAGCATTTCAAATTTTAGCAAGAAAGTTTGCTCTTAAATTACCTTTTTAGACAGAAAGACTTTTTTTTTTAATTTCATATATATACATAGATAATATGTTTATTTTATTTATTCATTTATTTCAGGCAACTAGGCCCATATTATAAATACCTTATAGACTAACATACATATAATATAACATTTAAAAACTAATACAATGATTGTCTGTGTGTCTATAACTTATTATGGGGGGAAGGGGATTGATAGTAATGTGGACTTTTTTTTTTGTGAATGATAATGAAATGGTGCACCCGCCTGCGCTAACGGTTTACTCTGGCGGGGCACCAGTGGAGGATGACAAGATGAGCATGAGGTCAGGTCAGTTAGCCCATTGTGACAAATTCATCAGGAATTTAACACGATGGTTTCCAGGGGGAACCGCTTGGAGGTCGATCTGACATGGTACATTGCTAGCAATGGGGTTATCAATCCACATTACTAACCATCCCCTTCCCCCCAGTAATGTGGACTAATAACCCTATTGGTAGCAATGTACCATGTCTGGATGACCTCCACGCGGTTTCCTCTGGTAAATTGTCATTTACCAATATGGGCTAACTGTCCTGACTTTATGCTCATTTTATCATCCTCCACTGTTGCCCCGCAAGAATAGAATAGAATAGAAAATCATTTATTCAAATAAACTTACATTGAAGCACTTTTGAATAGTCATAACATTTTTTTTTTTTAATCTACCGCTCATTCGGAATGCTGTCTCATCACAAGAAGAACAAGCAAGAAACTTGTGTGTTGCTCTTTTAAATAATTTATTCTTACTTACAATTTAAGTTTAAGTGTGTGAATACAAACCACCGATTAGCACTAATTCAATTAAATAATCAAAAAGAAAAAAATATTGAATACATAACCAACTGGTTAAACAATTAATAAGAGGAAATCAGTCATAGTGATTAGAGCAGACCAGTCCCTACAAGCAGCACCCGTTCACGAGTATGACGGATGAGCCAGCCATCACTGCGCTCGACCATATTTTAGGGAGCCCAATGACCCGGCCCACCACGCCGCCACAAGTCTGGACATTTTAGTGAGCATGACTACTCAAAACACCAGACCACGTCATAGCTACTCACAATTGCCATCTGATGTTTATAGTATTCACATTTCACATAAGAATGCATGCGGCAATTAATACAAAACCCGCTACGCTTTCATATTTCTAAAATAATTGAATCAAGAAAGCAATGAGATAAACAAATTATAACGTTGTATGCTAATAAACTAATTATTTACTTGATATGTTGTCTTCTATGAATTCGTCTATCCTGTAATAGGCTTTCTTACATAAAAATTGTTTAATATAAGATTTGAATTGCCTCTCTGTCAGATTTAGTGCAGATTCTGGCAGTTTATTATAAAATCTTACGCAATTACCATAGAATGAATTACTGACTTTGTGCAGGCGGCATTTAGGTAAAATTAGCTTATTTTTATTGCGTAAGTTTCTATTTGTACAGTCTTTAAGTTTTCTAAAACTGTCTAAATTCTTCCGTGTATACATGATATTCTCATAAATGTATTGTGAAGTAACGGTGAGGATATTTGAATCTTTAAAACACTGACGTAATGACTCTCTTGAACCCATACCATAAATAGAACGTATGGCTCTCTTTTGTAAAATTAATATAATATTTATATCGGCTGCTTTACCCCATAGTAGTATACCATATGACATAATGCTATGGAAATAACTAAAGTATACAAGTTTAGCCGTCGCCACGTCTGTTAATTGCCTAATTCTTCTAATTGCATATGCAGCTGAACTGAGTCTATTGGCCAATTTTGAAATATGGGGCCCCCATTGTAATTTCGAGTCCACTGTTATACCTAAAAAAAACTGTATCATTAACAAAATTTACTATTTCGTCATTAAGCAATAACTGTGTATTTATTGGTCTTACATTAGGAAGTGTAAATTTTATACACTTTGTTTTGCTGGAATTTAATAATAGGTTATTACATGTAAACTAATTTAATATAGCAGACATAGCACAATTTACATCGTCTAATTGATTGGTTTGACGTCCAATTTTAAACACTAACGAAGTATCATCCGCAAACAGCACTATATCTGCAATTTTCTCTACCATAAAGGGAAGGTCATTTATGTAAATTAAAAAGAGAAAGGGGCCTAAGATTGACCCTTGTGGAACGCCCATCCCAATATTAGCTCCCTTAGATTTTATACCGTCAATATCTACAGTTTGGACCCTATCCTCTAAATAAGTTCTCATTAATTTTAGATCATTATCTTTTATACCATAATGTTCGAGCTTGTACAAAAGTGTTTTATGATCCACGCAATCAAATGCCTTTGATAGGTCACAAAAAACTCCGAGTGCATCCTGTGACTTCTCCCATGATTGGAAAATATGTGTTATCAGCGCTACACCTGCGTCAGTGGTAGACTTGCCGGCGGTAAAACCATATTGTTGACTGTGAAGCAGTCGGTTATCCCTGAAGTGTTGTAACATTTGATTTAACATTATCTTTTCAAACACCTTACTTAGAACTGGCAAAATAGATATAGGTCTATAGTTCCCTGGCTCAAATTTATCTCCTGATTTAAATAGTGGGATTAATTTGCTAAATTTCATTAATTGTGGAAAAGTCCCATTATCAATACATTTATTAAAAATAGTAGCTAGATATGGAGCAACAATATCTATGAAAGAACTAACTACTTTTACAGACATGCCCCAAAGGTCTTCTGTATTTTTTAAATTTAGATGTTTGAATATTTTTATGATATGAACGGGGCTAACATGTGAAAATTTAAATCTTAAAGCACAACAACCGATATTAGACTCTAGTAATATTTTTGCTCGAGATGGAGATGAGTCCAGAGAAGATGTAATATTAATCGGAATATTAGCAAAAAAATCTTCAAAAACATTAACTACATCTTTTGTTGCTGTTATTAATTTATTATCATAATTTAATGCAAATTGATTATAGGCTAATTTAGATCTTCCGGTTTCTTTATTTATAATGCCCCAGATGGTTTTAATTTTGTCAGAAGACTGGTTAATTTGTTTATTAATATAATTAGATTTAGCCGTAATACAAACTTTTTTAAAAATTTTTGAATAATTTTTCACATAAGTGGTGAATTTGTCATCAAATCGATATTTTTTTTGATCGTATAAATCAAACAAAATATTTCTACTTTTAAGTATACCTACTGTTGCCCATTCCGTGAATTTAGATTTAACATAAACTTCTTTTTTCTTGAAAAATTGTTCATATTCTCCTGATAGAATAGTAATTAGCTTGGTGTAAAGATAATCAGGATTATTACTATATTGTAACAGCAAATCCAATTTATTTTTAATCGCGCTTTTGTATTTGTTAATATTGTAAACATTTATTTGTCTTTTTGATTTTTTATTATTGTTGACTTTATTGATCTGACTGTTAAACTTAACAACTTGACCACAGTGATCTGAAGGAAGTTTATTTATTATGAATTTTTCTGTATACTCACAGTTACAAAAAACATTGTCAAGACAAGTAGCAGACGTGGCAGTTACACGAGTGGGTTCATGAAAGACATGACTTAAATCAAATGACTGAAATAAACTAATAATTTTTGTACATGTGGGTGTGTTACAAAGAATATCAACGTTAAAATCTCCACATACAATAATTTTTTTAAGACTATTAAATATTTTTATTAAAATATCCTCCATCACCCCTTCAAAAACATTGTAATCACTATTAGGAGGCCTGTACACACATATAAGGATATAATTTTCTAGTTCTATACAAGATAATTCTATACAACACTCAATAGAAAGTCTAACAATGTCAGCACGTTCCTTTACTTTAATATTATTTCTTGCAATTATCATAGACCCGCCTCTGTTAACTGACTTTCTATTGAAGCAGCTGACAACGTTATAATTATTTAAATTGAACATCATATTGCTCTCTTTAAGCCAATGTTCTGTGAAACAGACAATATCAATATTATACTTTTCTAAAAATAATTGTATAATTAACTCGCTGCCGGGAAAACTTTGTATGTTCTGATGAACAATTATTAATTCTGATTGCTTTCCCTTTGTCTTTGTGAGCAGTTTAAATCTGCAGTCATAGTATTTAAGTCACAAATATTAATAGAATTATTTGTTATGTCAGTATTTTTATGTTTAAGTTTACCATGTAAACTGTTCATGTAGTCAATATTATAAGCCACTAAAGTGGCTATTTTATTTTTAGATGATTTAGAGAGATACATTGTATCTTTTGTCAAATAAAAATCACTAATAAAACTATTAGTATCAAAAAATGTAAAAATGTCACTATGACGACATGTCAACATATGTAATAAGTTATTCAGGTAATGTACCTTACTGTTAATTTTTTTATGAAGATGTCTATTTGTGTAAGGAAAAGCGCACAATACAATCTTATACACATTTAATTGCAATAAATATTCAATTCCTTTAATTACATCCTGCCTATTTAATTGAATACTATTACCAAAAAATAACACAATTGTGGTCATATTGTTCATTTTTATAGATTTAATTTTATTTATTATTTGTGTAAATGATGCTTCTGGCATACAGTAGTTTAATAAATCACCCTTAAGATGATACTTCAAAATAGATCCAAAGTTACAGCCTATTCTGTCAGAGAACACCATTGTGCTACTCTTAGGGTTACAGTCACTGGCACAAACACCCTGAACTTCATTTTCCAGCACAGTTATAACTGAATTATTATTTGATATATTTGTGTGATTACATGTACAATGCTTAGTCAACGACTCAAAACGGTCAGCATTGTATTTACTGACATCAATCAGATCATCCATTGCTAAAATATGCTCCTGGATTTGTTTCTGAGAGATAATATACTTTGTATTTAAATCATGAAGTGAAGATTCTAAACTATTGATTTTTGAAGTTAGGTAGTCTGTATCAATGTCATATAACTTTTGGCTTTCCAATAACTTATTATTACACTTATTAATATAATCATGCAATTTTAAATTATTTAAAGTATTTCTTTTCAATAACTGACCCTTTTTACAACGCTTATTTAATATATTCCGAGTCCTAATAATAAACTTTTTTAGTTTTAAATATTTTTTTAATTTATTATGACTCAACATACAAATGTTATTGTTATAGTTGCCTAATTTAGGAGATGTATCACTAGTAAGGTCAATCACAACAGGATGAGTGTATGGAACTGTAGTCGCAGGAGGCACACAGTCAACACTAATAAGTTCCTCATATAAATTACTAATCTCATTACTTCGCTGAGATTCCAATCTTGTGTCTAGATCATTAATTTTAGAATAGGCCTGCTTTAACTCAAGCTCCAATTCAGTGATACACCTCAAGGCTTGCTCATGGGTGTCACTACACTGATGAAAGCTACTTATTAGTTCTTGAAGCTGATCCCGCTGCTCAATAACTTCCTGATGACTATTATGAAGTTCTGACAGTTCAGATTTTAATAGTGTATTTTTATTTATAATTTTTAAAATTTCATCTTCACTCTCTTCTCTCTCCCTGATCAACTTGTCACTAAGATCTTTGGATGCCTGAAGTTCTTGTAGAGCTACTTTAAGCTTCATCTCTGTCTGCCGTGCAGTTGTGGAACGGGTAGATAGTGACATTATTGAATATATGAATAGTTACTAGGGAGAGTGAAGTGAGTTATTTCTAAAAGAAACAAAGTATCACAACGAAACAGCAACTGAACCTTACTTATTTTAAGTCTTAAAATTTTTAATTATTTCTGTTAGATATATTATATACAACCTATATTTTATAAGATTAAGTAAATGGAATTAGATTGTGCTCCTTTCCTTCAAATTATATTAATACAAAACATAAAATTACTTACAATATATTTTGTGGGTAATTTTTTTTCCTTCGACGTACGCAACAACTGAACTTCACAATTATTAATATTAATTTAACTTGATATGAATATTTTGTATAAAACTTGTATATATTATGAAATTCTTTGAATAACTCCAACAAATAGTTATAGAATAGTTTTAAATATTTAGTTGTTTACCAACGAAAGAAGTTTGACAGATGGCCGGTACACTATTTTTTAATGTCGATTTTTGCAAATAATACACCTCCAATTTGTACACAAACAATAATCGACACTTATTGCACTATTAAATCACTAATAATGATATCGGAACTATAATATTCGTGTGATAAACTATTAAAAATTATTTATTTATTACGGCCAGCTGATAAAGACAACTGTCGTTGGTGTTGCCAGTCGAAGAAAAAAACAGCATCAAGCGTAAGGAGCAAGCGGGTACAGCATTCCATTATCATTTTTATCATAAACTAGCTTTTGCCCGCGGCTTCGTTCGCGTTAATTTATCCCCTTAGGGGTGGAATTTATCAAAATCCTTTCTTAGCGGATGCCTACGTCATAACATCTACCTGCATGCCAAATTTCAGCCTGATCCGTCCAGTGGTTTGGGCTGTGCGTTAATAGATCACTATGTCACTCACCTTTGAGTTATATATGTTTAGATAAATATGTATGTTATTTACATACGGTTTTTTAATTCCAGGACGATGTTTGCTACGTCGTAGCGAAATATGACTACACGGCGCAGGGTGCGCAGGAGTTGGACCTCCGTAAGAACGAGCGGTACCTGCTGTTGGACGATTCCAAGCACTGGTGGCGTGTGCAGAACGCGCGCAGCCAGTCTGGATATGTTCCCAGCAATTATGTCAAGAAAGAGAAGCCATCACTGTTCGACAGGTTTGTATTTTCTTCTCATATAGATAGGTAGTCCGTAGGGTAGTAAGTAATTGATCCAGTTTGATATTATTTTTAAAAGAAGTTTTTGTTTTCAAAAATAATCATGTATTTGTAACATATTTATTACAAGATATCCTCAACTCTATTTTTGGTATTCAAACAAAAACGAGCCAAACCAGCTAAATTCTAGATTAGTGTAATGGTAAGTAGGGGACATAATAAAAAAAGCACGCCTGAGATTTACATTCATAGAAACTGTCAATGTTCTTACATATGTTCCTAATATGATAGGGCTAATAACAGCTTTTATTTGGGCTGAGTCTTTGGTTGTTATTGTATTTTTATCGATATTGGTTGTTATACAACCAATATCTTATCGATATATCGATATTTGAACTTTGAATCAATTTTTCTCGAAAAATTTATATAGTCGATTATTTTATTATCATCACTTGCAGTATTAAGAAGAAAGTGAAGAAGGGGTCCGGGTCGAAGACGCTGCCGTCGAGCAACTCCCCGGTGCGCGGCGGGGCGGAGTCCCCGGCGTCGGCGCGGCGCGCGGAGCCGGCGGAGGCGCTGGGCACCGCCGTCGTCAAGTACAACTACCAGGCGCAGCAGCCCGACGAGCTCGCCCTCACCAAGGGCACGCGCATACTCATACTCGAGAAGAGCAACGACGGCTGGTGGCGGGGGCAGTACCAGGGACACACCGGCTGGTGAGTACCGCCCTCTGTAGACTTCCATGTACCCCACCCACGTATGGAATTGAAGATATCTAGTAACCGGGGGCACCGGTATCCCCTTCGATAGATTCAAACGGAGATTGAAAATACGAAGCCCTGAGCCGAGGTTCGAAGTTCGAACATATAGCAGTGCCCTCATACAGATAAAGTAGGTACGTGTGTAGACGTAATAGTAATAAATTTTATTTGTAAAAGATAAAGAATGTTTGTATTAAGCAGTCAGCCGCTCCAAAATCCTTCCGCGGGTTTGGAGTGCCATCTTTGTTTTTTATCCACCACTCGTTCTAAATTTTTACAAGTCGAAACGTGTGAATACAAACTACCAACCAGCACTAATTTTCTGGGTCAAATAAAATATACAATAAGATTAAATCAGTATAAGAGCTACACAAATCAACAAAATTAAAATGTCTCTATGTAATGTCAAACTATCAGATTTTCACTAAATGCGTATATATGGCACATACACGAAAAAAAAGTTTTTTGTGTCTGTTTTTTCTTGCCAATCTCTGGAACTTGTGCTACAGAGACAGATATACATTCTGCCTATGATTTATGAAGCCGACTTGATGCATATGTTTAAATTATTAAAAAAGTTATTGTTATATAGACTTGTATTTTTTTTTTCAAATGTAGTTCATGTTACTCTCTGATAATGTAACTGTTTAAAAGTAAAAAATATTATATACAGATATCTATACAAATCAACAAAATTAAAGTATCTGTATGTAATGTCAAACTATCAGATTTTCACTAAATGCGTATGGCACATACACGAAAAAAAAGCGAATCCGGGGCGAGTAGCTAGTATAACATAAAATTGTAATTTCTCCTAATATATTAATCGCTACACTGCTATTTTATGAAGCCGACTGTACTTTACATATAGCGTTACCTCGCCTATGAACGTGGACTGACGTAATTAATATAATTATATGGAATTTGGTCACGATCATCCATTCTATAATATATGTTAATATATTATACGGTACAAATACTGTATTTGCAAATTCTGCTATGTTATCAATGAAACAATTCATTAAATGTTGACTCACACCATTCAGGCTCAATTTATCGTTTTAATTGACTAATAAATATAATATATATGATACTAGCTGTTGCCGCGACTTCGTTCGCGTGGAATTTAACTTTATTCTTCTAAAATAAGTAAGTAAGTTACTCCTTATTACATGATCTACCTGGCAGAAATAGTCCCGTCAAAATCGGTCCAGCCATTTCAGAGATTAGCCGGAACAAACAGACAAAAAGACAAAAATTGTTAAAAAATGTTATTTTGGTGTATGTACCGTATTTATATTCATATGCATGTAGTAAAAAACGGTTATTTCAATATTACAAACAGACACTCGCAATTTTATTGATATGTATAGATTACTACATAATATACAGTACTAGGCACTCGCCCCGGCTTCGCACGGGTGTACATGTATTATATATATAAACCATACTCTAGAATCACTCTATCAATTAAAAAAAAACGCTTCAAAATCCGATGCGTAGCTTTAAGCATACATAGATACGGACAGACAGCGATAGCTATGAATATGTCACTAATGGCAGGCACGGAATACTAGCGCCGTGACAACTGTCAGCTGACACTCGGCATATATATAAATAATATAAGATGATTTTTTGTAATTGTTCTACGTGTATATGTACGGGACGGACAGACAGCGACAGCGACTTTGTTTTATACTATGTAATGATAATTCGCGTGATAAAAAAATTAATAGTAATGATGTAACTGACCACAACTATTGGTTTAAAACAATGAAATACGTAAAGCAATGTATCTAAACAATAATAAATTGTTAATTGTTCTCTCGGGTAATTACGGCGCTATCTGGTCTCTAACTAAGCTGAGATTAAACTGTGGTTATTACTTTTTTTTTAACTACTCTAATGCTGCTGGCCGGGGGTACGGGGATTGTTAGTAATGTGGATTAATAACCCCAATGTACCATGTCATGTCGACCTCCACGCGGTTCCCCCTGGATACCATCGTGTTAAATTCCTGGTGAATTTGTCACGATGGGCTAATTGACCTGACTTCATCATCTTATCATCCTCCACTGGTGCCCCGCCAGCGTAAACCGTTAGCGCAGGCGGGTGCACCATTCCATTATCGGTGTATTATTCCAAGTATAGTATTCGAAGGTCGATGTTGCGGCACGTAACTTCTTGTTACGTGCCGCAACACCGACCACGGCATTGTACCTATCCCGCCTACACTACGCTACCAAGGACATTGTTGACTACATCCGGACTAAAAGCAACCTGACATTGAGGGTGACGCAGTTGGAATCGAGCCACAACGCGAGCTTCAAAGCGTTCGTGGCCCTGGTCCCCACCAATATGCTGCCCACCTTCATAAAGGAGGACTACTGGTCGAAGGGGGTGGTCTATCGGCGCTACCGTGGCAGATTGCCGTCGTCAGTGCCGTGACCATAGAGACAATTTTATTTTTCATATTTTATTATTATTTCTTATGTATGTTAGTCTATAAGGTATTTATAATATGGGCCATGTAGCCTGAATTAAATAAATAAATAAATTATCATCCACAAAAAAAAATGCTGTAGGCCACACATTATATCACACAGCTTTGGTGCGCTAGGAAATAACACCAGCGACGAGATCGGCGTAGAAATAAAAGAAAGTAATTGATTCATTATTAAACAGATACTTAATTAACTCGCTAATAACAGGGATCGAATTACGTTCCTATACAATGTTTTATATTTATTTTTCGACCGACTTCAAAAATGAAGTAGGTTCTCATTTCATTTGTATTTTTTGTTTTCTGTGTTTACTCATTTAGAACTTCCTTAGAAACTTTATTAAAATCAGTTCATTAAATCAGTTTATTAATTAAATCACAGTAAATTGAAGACATTTATTATTTTATATAAGGTACGCACTGGAACTCATTATAGAAAATAAATTATACAAAATAGGAAAAGTAGAGAAAAAATATTTAAAATACAGCATAAAAATAGTAGAAAAAGTTGTCAACGAGAATAGAAATTAAGACTATATTGCATAGTATAGTGGATAGGTAAGTATTAAAAAAAACTGAGCGATATCTTGCCGACAAATTGTTCCGCAGTTTGGCGAGTCAATGTGTAAAAAAAAATGTACATATCTTTATTAAATAAAAAAAATATATATATATACAAACGAATGTCCAATCGATACATATAAATATAAAATTGAAGCATCTGTTTGTAATATTGTAATAATCGTTTTTTACTACATGCATAAAAAAATGTTATTTTGGTGTATGTACCATACATACACCAAAATAACATTTTTTACAATTTTTGTCTGTCTGTCTGTTCCGGCTAATCTCTGAAATGGCTGGACCATTTTTGGGAGTTATTTGTCAGGTAGCTGAAGTAATAAGGAGTAACTTAGGCTACTTTTATTTTAGAAAAATTCTTTAATTTTAGAAAAGTAGTTAAATTCCATGTCGTCATGTGAAGTCGCGGGAACTACTAGTATAGTAATAAAAGAAGGTAATAAAAATAGAAAATAAATAGTAAAATGTAATATAAGCAGTATAAATAGAAATAGAATAATTAGGTGTAGTAATAAAATAATAGTGGACCAAAAACCCTATAAATGTATACCTAAAGTATTAGAACTAGGTTAAGACAAAAAGTGTAAAAATAAAAATGTGTGTATGTAATTAAGTCTAAGAAAAAAGCCTGGAATTTGACATCCGGGGGGACTTGTGGAATAAATAAAAAAAAAATGCTGTTGGCCGCAGCTGGCCTTTACAGCTTCACCGAACGATAGTGACCGAGCGCAGCATTGGTATTCTGTAAGCGTTTCATCAACTCATTTCACTCATAGCTTCACTCAAGGCACTCGTATCACTTGACTGTTGGCCGCAGCTGGCCTTTACAGCTTCACCGAACGATAGTGACCGAGCGCAGCATTGGTATTCTGTAAGCGTTTCATCAACTCATTTCACTCATAGCTTCACTCAAGGCACTCGTATCACTTGACTGTTGGCCGCAGCTGGCCTTTACAGCTTCACCGAACGATAGTGACCGAGCGCAGCATTGGTATTCTGTAAGCGTTTCATCAACTCATTTCACTCATAGCTTCACTCAAGGCACTCGTATCACTTGACTGTTGGCCGCAGCTGGCCTTTACAGCTTCACCGAACGATAGTGACCGAGCGCAGCATTGGTATTCTGTAAGCGTTTCATCGACTCATTTCACTCATAGCTTCACTCAAGGCACTCGTATCACTTGACTGTTGGCCGCAGCTGGCCTTTACAGCTTCACCGAACGATAGTGACCGAGCGCAGCATTGGTATTCTGTAAGCGTTTCATCGACTCATTTCACTCATAGCTTCACTCAAGGCACTCGTATCACTTGACTGTTGGCCGCAGCTGGCCTTTACAGCTTCACCGAACGATAGTGACCGAGCGCAGCATTGGTATTCTGTAAGCGTTTCATCAACTCATTTCACTCATAGCTTCACTCAAGGCACTCGTATCACTTGACTGTTGGCCGCAGCTGGCCTTTACAGCTTCACCGAACGATAGTGACCGAGCGCAGCATTGGTATTCTGTAAGCGTTTCATCGACTCATTTCACTCATAGCTTCACTCAAGGCACTCGTATCACTGACTGTTGGCCGCAGCTGGCCTTTACAGCTTCACCGAACGATAGTGACCGAGCGCAGCATTGGTATTCTGTAAGCGTTTCATCAACTCATTTCACTCATAGCTTCACTCAAGGCACTCGTATCACTTGACTGTTGGCCGCAGCTGGCCTTTACAGCTTCACCGAACGATAGTGACCGAGCGCAGCATGGGTATTCTGTAAGCGTTTCATCGACTCGTTTCACTCGTAGCTTCACTCAAGGCACTCGTATCACTTGACTGTTGGCCGCAGCTGGCCTTTACAGCTTCACCGAACGATAGTGACCGAGCGCAGCATGGGTATTCTGTAAGCGTTTCATCGACTCGTTTCACTCGTAGCTTCACTCAAGGCACTCGTATCACTTTTTTTTTTTTCAGGGCAATTCACACAGCGCCATCTAGACCCAAGTTAAGCTAGCTAAAGCTTGTGTTATGGGTATTAGATAACTGATACATATACATAGATATTTTTTTTGTAAATACATACATATTATACATAGAAAATACCCAGACCGATACAAACAATCATACTTGTGAATACAAATGTTTGTGCCGTGCGAGGAATCGAACCCGCGACCATCGGTCGTAAAGCGGAGTACTAGACCGCTAGACTACCGAGGTCGTCACTTGTTATATTTGACAAGTGATCAAATATAACAATACCCCGATCGTTCGGTGAAGCTGTAAAGGCCAGCTGCGGATATCATTAGAATAGTTCGGAAACACTAACACTATCACTAGTAACCGACATTAAGTTCCTACTGAGCTATCGAGATTGCTAAATTTCTAAATCACTAGGGCCTGTTTTACCACCATCTCCACGTATGGCACTGCAGTCGCTATCGAGTTTTACAGGCAACCAATGTATTATCTCACCGTGGGTTCCACTTTCGAATTTATAAGTGACTTATAGAATAGCTCTACAGATGACACTTCAAACTCGCAGGACTCAGAGAGGCTAAAGGCCAACTACTGTCTGATGGATACGATTTTATCTGAGAGCACCGATAAATAACAGCTAGTTTAAACATGAATCTGTATTTATGTAATCATGTACAAAATCACTTAAATAAAAATCTGTACATATAAATAAAATTGGAGTGTCTGTTTGTACCGTTTTGTACTACACGCATATGAATGTAAATACGCTGCATAGATCAAAGTAACATTTTTTATACAATTTTTGTCTGTCTGTTTGTTCCGGCTAATCGCTGATTTTGGCCGACTTTTATTGCCAGGTAGCTGATGTAATAAGGAGTAACTTAGGCTACTTTTATTTTAGAAAAATAAAGTTAAATTCCACGCGGACGAAGTCGCGGGTCGCGGGCAAGAAATAAATAAAAAAATTGATAAAAATCCCCAAATGTGACACTAGTTTTTTAAGTTAGGTTAAGGTTTTATATAATCTTTAAAGCATATATTGTTTTTCTTTTTTTGTAAATTTCATGTCTATATAAAAGGTCTTAAATCCAGTCCCGGGGATTCTTGCCCCAGAGTCGACGCCGGGGCAAAGAGGCTCGCCACGAGGCCCCAACCTGCACCCTATTAGAGCGGTGCGGATTACCCGGTTCATTGCCAAGTTTATGACAAGAATAAGAGCTGAATTTCTTCCATACTTTTTAGCACGAAAGCACTCCAATTTGAAGTTGTGATACAACTTGTATTTCTTGTAAGACTTTGTAATAGACCTATATGAATAATGATATTTTGATTTGATTCAAACAGGTTCCCATCGAATTACACGAGCGAGGAGGGCGACAACGAAGACTCCGTACATACCTACGCAATGGCGGAAAACGTACTCGATATTGTTGTGAGTATACCCACACTCTGTTATGGCAATATATATATTCAGTGTTAGTTGGAAAGGTCTAAGACGCTAGCACAGTCATATATTACTAATAAGTACTCGGATCTCGCGTGATCTCATTTTTGTTTTATTCCCTCCAAATATGGTACTTACACATAAACAATAGCTACTTTGGTTGATTTCCGGGGACTTAACTCCAGAAGCGGGGAATTAGTTGAGCCCAAACGTAGAGCGGGACGGGAGATTGAATTACGGTGTAGGCTTAGTTAATGTCGTGGTAACAAGAGATGACGGTGTCTCGGCAGGTGGCGCTGTACTCGTTCACGTCCAACAACGAGCAGGAGCTGTCGTTCGAGAAGGGCGACCGGCTCGAGATCATCGAGCGGCCCGCCGCCGACCCCGAGTGGTACCGCGCGCGGGACTCGCGCGGACACATCGGGCTCGTGCCGCGGAACTACCTGCAGGAGCTCGCAGACTACCTCACGCAGCCCTACAGGTACGAGTACCGGGCCCCGAGTGTACCGCGCGCGGGACTCGCGCGGACACATCGGGCTCGTGCCGCGGAACTACCTGCAGGAGCTCGCAGACTACCTCACGCAGCCCTACAGGTACGAGTACCGGGCCCCGAGTGTACCGCGCGCGGGACTCGCGCGGACACATCGGGCTCGTGCCGCGGAACTACCTGCAGGAGCTCGCAGACTACCTCACGCAGCCCTACAGGTACGAGTACCGGGCCCCGAGTGTACCGCGCGCGGGACTCGCGCGGACACATCGGGCTCGTGCCGCGGAACTACCTGCAGGAGCTCGCAGACTACCTCACGCAGCCCTACAGGTACGAGTACCGGGCCCCGAGTGTACCGCGCGCGGACTCGCGCGGACACATCGTCGTGCCGCGGAACCGCGCGCGCAGACTACCTCACGCAGCCCTACTACGCGCGCGCGCGGGACTCGCGCGGACACATCGGGCTCGTGCCGCGGAACTACCTGCAGGAGCTCGCAGACTACCTCACGCAGCCCTACAGGTACGAGTACCGGGCCCCGAGTGTACCGCGCGCGGGACTCGCGCGGACACATCGGGCTCGTGCCGCTCGCAGACTACCTCACGCAGCCCTACAGCCGCGGAACTCGCGCGGACACATCGCAGGGAACTACCTGCAGGAGCTCGCAGACTACCTCACGCAGCCCTACAGGTACGAGTACCGGGCCCCGAGTGTACCGCGCGCGGGACTCGCGCGGACACATCGGGCTCGTGCCGCGGAACTACCTGCAGGAGCTCGCAGACTACCTCACGCAGCCCTACAGGTACGAGTACCGGGCCCCGAGTGTACCGCGCGCGGGACTCGCGCGGACACATCGGGCTCGTGCCGCGGAACTACCTGCAGGAGCTCGCAGACTACCTCACGCATAAAACTTCACAATTTTAAAGATTTCTTTGTACAAGAAAAGTTTTGTACCATTGGTTTTTTTTAATTTTATTTGTTAATTTGTCTGGGACATATTGTGACATATGTGATTACGTCTATTTAAGATAAACAATTTTCTTGACATAAGAAGGATTATGCCAGATATATGTCCAAACTAGAATTCGTATCAGTAAAGTGTCGGTGCGGTGTGGTTGCAGCGAGGCGGGCGCGGGTGCGGGCGGGGCGGGCGGCGCGGGCGGGGCGGGGGGCGGCGCGGGGGCGGGGGCGGGCGGCCGCGCGTGGTACTACGGCGCCATCACGCGCACGCACTGTGACGCCATCCTCAACCAGCACGGACACGACGGGGACTTCCTCATACGAGACTCGGAGACCAACGTACGCATTATAATTGTATTACTTTGACGCTTTCGGTGGTTTAGCGATTTAGTACAGCGCCATGCTCCCGATGGTTGAGGGTTCGATTCCTTTTACTAGGTACAAAAATCTATAATCTATCAACAATCTATCGGTAAGGGTGTTTTCTTTATATATTATGTATGTATATACAAAAAAAAAAGTATTTAAGTATTTGTATCAGTTGTCTAGTGCCCTTAACACAAGCTCTGCTTAGCTTAGGACTAATGGCTCTGTGTGTTTTTATTATTGTTATATGGTAACTTATTTATTTGTGTCAATTATTTAATATCCATAACGCAAGCTCTGCTCACTTCGGGACTAAACGACACTGTATGAGTTTTTATTATTGCTATATGACGACGATTGCCACTCCACTCGGGCTGGCCGTTTGCCATTCGAGCTGCTCAGAACAGAATAGAGTAGCAGCGGTGTATACGCATGTAAATGATGGCGGTGGCAGGTGGGCGACTTCTCGGTGTCGCTGAAGGCGCCGGGCCGCAACAAGCACTTCCGCGTGCACGTGGAGGGCGGGCTGTACTGCATCGGGCAGCGCAAGTTCCCGACGCTGGAGCAGCTGGTGCAGCACTACCAGCGCGCGCCCATCTACACCAACAAGCAGGGCGAGAAGCTCTACCTCGTGCGGCCGCTGCCGCGCGCGCCGCCCGCCTGCTGAGCGCCGCACCTCTCCGCCTCCGCTCTCCTCCGCGCTCTCCTCCGCGCTCTCCTCCGCGCTCTCCTCCGCGCTCTCCTCCGCGCTCTCCTAAGCGCTCTCCGTCTCGATGTTATTTTGTACCGCAAGCTCTTCGCGCCGCGATCCGCTGCATCGCTCGCTCCGGTCGCGCGCCGACGATGTCGTATAAACAATTTTTTGTACTTTATTTAACTCATTCGTATCTGTAACGATAATGTTATTAGTGTGCGTTTTATGAATATTACAGAAAAACTATTATGCTGCGTATAAACATGTACGAGCGGTAGTATATGAATTGTGAAGATTGTTTGTTTTTAAATTGAAACGAACCGATTTAGTAGTGGGAGTATCGCAAGGGTCAATTATAGGTCCTTTCCTTTTTTTCATTTTATACAAGTATTTATGTGATGCATAAAAATCCAGTTAAAGTACAGTACAGTTGGCGATATTTTAATGTTTATATTACAATTAAAATATTAGTAATTTATAGCTAATATTACTAAATAATACTGCTTGTCTTGTCCTACAATGCATTTATTTTATTTGAAGAAAAGTTGCATTTTTTATTTTATGAATGATCCATTATATTCGAAACAATTATTGTTACCAAAGTATAACTTTTTATCTGTTGTTACCTTTATTTTTTAGTTAAAGGCCTTGACTTGTATAACCTTACATTTCTATTCTCTTTAAGGGCAGCCATATTGAGTAAGTTGTGTGAAACACAGATGGTATTCCGAAGTTCTTGATTACAAAAAAAAAAAGATTATTTACTGTAAGTGCTAAATAATTCTGTGACAAAAAACAACCATGTTAGTACTATTTAGGTATTATAATAGTATACGCTAACTGTCAGGTAGACTGTCAGAGTATTAGCAACGACGCAGATCCTAAAACTTGAAATATCGAATGAATTGAAACATTTTACTATTAATAAATTACTTTATAATAAGTATTAAGTATAATTTACTTTAAAATTATCTGGCCCTAAATAAAACGAATTATATGAGACAGACGTTTCAGAGGAAACGGCACGAATTTGTCAACAATGTTCACATAATTTTGAACAGTATATGTAAATTTTTTAAATTAATCGCTTAAAACTAAGCCACAAACCTGTTGTTAATGTATGAAATCGAGTATAAGACTACAGTAATAATCCTAAATGATAAACCAGTATGTTGACGCCCTTCTATATATTATTATAAAATAATAAACAGTAATTGCTATTCCAATTAGTCAGTTATTATGGATGCATATAATTGTCAGTTGTTAAAAAACTTATTCGCGTTTATTATTTTGCATCTGTTTTACTATACCCTTGCATTAATACCACTATTGCATCAAGTAACCCTAATATTTTAAAAGCTTCAAATGTACGGAATACGGTAGCATTTTTCGATGACGTATACCATTTTAATAGAATTGGACTGTTTTCTTCTATCACTAATATTTTTATAAGCGTGTTTGGAAATTTTACTGTGTTTTCAACTTTGCCGACAATTGTTTTAGCTTCATCTTTAAATTCATCTACATGCTTCTTCCTATTGACCAATAATTGCAACAGTCTCTCGCACACAGCGCAGTGCGTATTTATAAAAATATTAGTGTAAAAATGAACGTAAGTTTTAAAAATAATATCGATATCACTAAACGTATATATATTATACTCTATCTCGATGGATAGACTAGAAATGAATGTAATAACAGATAAGCTAGCAACACTAATATTTTTAACTACTAAACTTTTCATAGACAATTTACTTAAATGTATCCACAACATAAATATTCACATTTCTGCATTTATATGTTCATTCCAAATATAAAAATAGTATGTACGATCGGCCGCCATTAGGAAGGGTTATGTGCGAGTTTTATAGTGGATATAACAAATGAATTGGATGGATTTCTCACTTGTAATGTTCGTTGGGTATTGCTAGTTTAACCTTCTCAGAGCATTTGTACTGTTTGCAAAATCTGTATTATTTGTGAATATTCAAACATCATCGTCATCAGCATGTGTTTCTTTCTTATCCAATTCATTGTCCTTTCTATTATTACTTCCATCACCGTTCGCAGTCATCTCGTTATTATATTTAATAATAATAATAACAATACTTTATTTGCCAAATGTAGGTAAACAATAAGGTGTTAAAAATATGTTGTTGAGATCCGTACATTAACCTCGTAAGAGGTGTGCAAAATTTCAAATTGTAGGTACAATGAATGTTTAATTAAATAAAATTACTGTACTACGTCATCATACCGATAGTCATTAATCAATTGTCTTTACGTGAATGTATCAGTCAGGAAATCACCAACAGTGTAGTAAGTTTTACCAATTATGTATTTATTATTTATTACTAGCTGAGCCCTATATTTACCTATTCTGACCCCGCAAACTCCGTTCAACCTCAAAATTAAATATGTCAAAGGTGTTGAAGTTTAGTTCTGCTATAAATTTCTGAACGCACCCTCTTTGACAGGTATCAGCAGTCTGTATGGAAAAATAAATTCGTTGTTTTTACTATTTTACATGTAATTTCTTCAAATTTTATCACCTTAAACCTTTCGTAGACTTCCACAAATACTTCAAGACGAAAATTAGCCAAATCGGTTCGACCGTTCTCGAGTTGCGGCGAGACTGACGAACAGCAATTCATTTTTATATATACCTATAGATATATATATATTTAATATAATGTTTATCAACGCTTTCTGTATATCTAAAGGTCAGCTCGTGGAGAATGGCATACGGCATTAAGCACGCTTTTTGTACATATTATAATGTGCATTAAAGAATAAAAAAAATAATCCCGTTTAAGGGGCGGTACACTCGACTACGTTATTTTGTGAGGAATCTATCCATTTCATCCTAATATATTCTAATCTAGTATAATGATGCGTTGAAACAACGCTGCTCTTACTACAATAATAAACCAAAAATTGGCTTCTTACCGCATCTCTAATTATAACTATAAGCGTTCTTATATCATATTGTTTAGGTATAAGTTTCTGTAAGAATGTAGCGTAATTTTTCAATGGTTTAAACTGAACCACGGTTTATAGATAATGCGACAGTTGACGTATCGTGGTTACAGAACGATATTTAGGTAATGTCACCTCCATATTGTACCTACGAATGCTTCAGATGAAAAGATTATGTGATCATTATAAATAGTATAATGTGTACACGTTACTCTATATTCATAAGAGCGTATCAACGTATTTGCTATTCAGATAGGTTGTCTCTTTCTCTCACATTAGATTTCTAATATGACAGAAAGTGACAAAGTATGTTAATAGTTAAATAAGTTGATTTGGAGATACGTTTCTGTGAATAGTATGGTTAGGTGTGCGCACAGTGCAAATGCGATGCAGTGGATATTTAAGTCGGATCTATAACAGTGCAACGGGCCTGTTCTAACGAACGTGTTGTAATCTGTTCATTAGATTTTTATTTGTACAGTCAACAGACGTAAGCTTTTACGATAAGACAAAATATAAACATAGCTTTATTAGTGTAAGCTATGACGTAAGCGGTAAAAGTAGTCTAATGCTAGTTAGAGTGGCGCTGCATCTATCGTATGGCTATATAATCTGTGTGATTAAGATAATTTGGTTGAAAGAAAAGGACGGTTGAAGCTAAAATATATTTGAGATTTTTATAAATAAGAGGACAAGTGTTTTAAATCGCTAATTCCTAATTAGAAGGAATTTATGTGATCTATATCAGATAGTTCGGAGATAAAGTCGGATAATAAAAGAATACGAATGTTGACTGTATGAAATGACCACAAGCGAAGTAAAGTTCGGCCTGACAGGTCGGGATCGAATGGGCGATGTAACTTTGAACTGACGTACAATTTACGGCAAACTTTTTAATATCTTTTATTTGCCTTATTAACGAGTGATAACATTAGAAATGTAATAATTATTCCAAATTACAATAAACGTATTAATTATGAACTATTAACTACTTAATAAATATAAAAGCAATATTTTTTAAAAATGAAACCATAACTACGCTGTTTCAAGGTTATGTCAACTGTTTGTTTCTATAATCAAATCCTATTCGATCTCGACCCGTCAGAAACGCACTCTGAGCGGCCGGAAATAGTATAGTTCCGCTAGCGGGATGCAGTGTGCGCACATCTTAATTAAATGTTGTGATGTTTGGCAACATAAATGTATTATGTAAGTCATTGTCAGGGAAGAACGTGGATTGTGGACAGGGCCGTCTTTACCCGGGAGTTCAAGGGGTGCAGCCGTCCCTAGGGTTCCTAGGGGGCGCTAGAAATCAGGTTTTATTAACACGTTAAAGACCGCATGCCCAACGGGGGTCGGAGGAGTTGCGGTGTGCAACGAAAGTAAATTTACACGTTGGGATCGGGTGATCACCCGTGGGCACTTTAATCGAATTAAATGTAGGGGTACCTCAAATTATTGTACACTAAAAACATATTTAAAAAAAATATACGTAATTAAGAAAAAAATGCGGTCCCTATGTGAGGAATAAGATTTTTCAATACGATCTTCAACGTGCTAACCTCTAAACCCATTTCTTTTGCTCACCCCGGCCCCATATGTTTAAGACGGCGCTGTATGTGGAAGTGGGATTTTGTACTTTTTTACAAGTCACGACGCGTGGCCACGTACCAACTATTGATGATTTTAAGTCTGACTAGTGAGAATTCATAGTCTTAACTCTTCTCCGTCAATCTTCCTACGTTTTAGTATTGCGACAACGAATTAGTGTCCCATATGTACGTGCTGAGCTACCATCTCAGTTTAAATTAACATTGGCCGGTATTTTTTTTATTTTTATACATATTTGTATTCTTAAGTACGTCTGGTTATTGGTCTGAGTCTTTATTTTGTAATAAATGAACGAATTTAAAAAAATAAGGAAAGAACAATCGGGTTTGAAAATAGTTTGAATTTGGAACAAACGTCCAGTTGACATAAGAGTTTATAGAAATCAACGTATGTTTACAATCCTTGAAAGATTACTACTGAAAATCAGGGTAGTTAAAAATGGACTGGATTCAATTTTCATTCGTATTAGCAAGAAAAAAGAATCCAATTTTCAATGAATTGAACATTTATTACATTAATACACTATGAATTTATAAATTTCGGTAATTTTAAATTTATTAGTTGATTGAGTGAATAGTATTTAGTTTTTTTTAGACTAATGTTATTTAAACTGGGGTTGTGGGAGTGGAATCTCAACGGTTGGTTCCCAATGATGTGACTGCCGCTAGTCAATACGCCGACATCACAAAATGCTTGGCTTCATTATATCTATTTGATTTATTATACGCACTGTCACTATAGTAGTACCAGTAGGTTATACTGAACTATTTTGAGAGAACTAAAATATTTAGCAGTGAGAGGAATCATGGCAGCGTAATATATATTTCCTTTGCCGATTAATGTAATGAAAAATTTTTTATTTTTTTTATTTTTAAATTTCGATCTCGTTCCATGTATTGTAGATTGTAGTGACAATAGGTATTCGAAATTTAAATAATGTAGATTAATGTTTTAATTTCGAAGAACTATAATCTACATTCATGATATATAATATTTAAATTTCCGTTAAATTTTAGTTCTGTCAAAGTAATTTATTTTAGTTGATTTACTTGCGTTATAATGAAAATTGGTACTAATATATATTCAGTTATATTTTAGTTGTGAGAACTAACAATGGCAGCCCAGTGGTTGTAATTTAATTTCCTAGTTCACACGTGTAGATATGAAAAAAAATGTTTAAAAAATAACATTAACAAAGTTTTGATGGCAACTGCAATATTTGACGTTTTTGTCGCTTTGTACAAGGGGTCTAATTACGTTATATTTAATAGTTTCGAAGGTAGATGTATAGATATTTAACCTGTAACGCTTTATTTTAGTCATGTAATTATTTACTCATCAACAACCCAGTGGCTTAATTATGTAACGTAATTGCTAACAATTCTCATTTGAAATCGATTGCAATCGACAGCTATATGATTATTTTAGTTTCAATTGCGAAGCATACAGTCTTGTAATTGCAAATCTTAAACGGTTTATATAAAACTAGCGCGGTTACCCCCTCGTGAATTTATAGGCTATATGTTATTCTGATGTATAAGTTATATTATTATAAAGTTTCATTAAAATACATACAGTAATTTTTCGTGAAAGAGTAACAAACATTCATACATCACACAAACTTTCGCGGTTAACATTACTAAGATTATTACGAAACTGTATATTTTAGTGTGTTGCAATCGACAGTTGTTAGCAACAGGGTTACGTAATAACAAACCAGAACACATTGTAAGATGTTTCGTCCAATATATTCTGTAGCACTCCATATGAAAAGTATTAATATAAATAGCATCTAAATGGATTTTATTTTTGTATAAACTTTTCAGTTTACATCTAGCATTTTATACTTTTTTGTAACGCACCGACTTTTGTACTCGGATTATAGGAAATAAGAGTAATATTGTAATGTGTAGTGTAACGTTGCGTTTGAAAATATGTTATTGCATCGGATGGTATCGAATTACGCCTTTTATAAATGGGTTAGGATCGACAAACATACATGACTAGCTGACCCGCACAACTTCGTCCGCGATTAATTTCCCCACTTTTTGCAATATTCTTCATTGCAGCTCCGCTCCTATTGGTCGTAGCGTAATGTTATATAGCTACAAGCCTTCCTCGACAAATGGACTATCCAACACAAAAATAATTTTTCAATTCGAACCAGTAGTTCCTGAAATTAGCGCGTTCAAACAAACTCTTAAGGTTTATAATATTAGTATAGTTATGTATTAATACGATATTCTTGACCCCTTCCTTAGATAGCACACTATCCATTTCCTTATTATAAATACCTACACAAGAACGCCTAGCTTTTCTCGATTTTGCAACTTTTAGCTATCGCATTAGCATCTAATTTTGATTGCATCGTAGTTTTTTAAATCTTTCTTCTTCTAGCTTTGTGAAATAACAGGAGAATACTGCGTTACATTGTTGCACATATGATTCTAGCTCGTGATCTAAAAAGTATAAAGTAGTAGTAAGTATAAATATAAAGGCGTAAATTGATTGCGTCCCGATGCAATGCAGTAACTTAATTTACAAAAACCATACTATATTGCAATATGTTTTTATATTATATACTCGTAATGTGTGTTTTTATATTATTTTAATGTTTTATATATATAATGCCACAAGTATAAGATGGTGGTGAGGTTTTGACGGTTGTTCTGAGCTATCTTGGAATTCGTGTAGGTCTCTCTCTCTCTTTCTTCCCTTTTCGCAACGAAATGACTAAGCGTATTTTAATAAAATTTTACGTGAATATATCACGATGGACATAGGCTAGTTATATTGTTTATCTAAAGATATGCAGATGAACTACCTAGTACCAAAACTACATTATTAAAACTTTAACGTCTCTCGATCTGGTACAGATCTGAGTGATTTTAACATATTTGAACATCTTTTACATTCTAATGCCAAAATACACGCTCACTAGCGCCACCCCGCACCAACTTGCACTGTATTTTTTTTAATATTATATAAATTGAACAATTTGCTTTAAAGCCGCGACTCGTAACCGTCTCGTAAGGACTAGCACCTTATAATTAATTAAATGTGATACATTTGAGATATGACTTGTGTTGAACTCTTTTATAATGTTACACAACGTAGATTTTACACAGTAACAGCACAGAGTAATAAATTTATACAGAGTCGTAAACTTGGGCACTGGCGCTATTGGTAAGTGGTATTGTACTCCCTTTATCATATCTTGACACCTCGAGTTGCTGAGTATTTTCTAATATTACATGACTATATGTATCATATTTTTTTGTCCATTTTTGTCTATCTTATAAACAATTTACATAGACTTTTATAATCTATGGAATTGCTTATATTTTAACTGCCTTTATAAATACTTAAATAGCAAAAGTATGGTGCGCATTGTTAATACTTAATGAAAATATGAAACTCAAATATTTATTTTGACATTAGATTCTTACATTTACAAAACCATACACTACCAGAAACTTGCATAAATATTTTTAAAAACTTATATCTTATACTATGCAACAGTCACAACCCTGCCATATGAGCACTGGCTAGAAAGTTTCCACTCTGTATAATTTATAATCCTGTGCGTTGATAATGAAACAAGTAGTATATGTTAGTAATTGTACGCCAGTCACGTGCACAGTCATATCTTAACCGGCGATAGTAAGTTACTAGATCTTTTTGATGTATTTAATACGTTTTATACTCAATATTGTAATTAGAGTAATGCGAGGCAAACTCAACGTAGAGAATTATTAGGAAAGTAAATAGGTTTGTACATTATATAGACATATAGACGCGGTTGTTGTAACCTGCTGAGAAATTAGCTTTCAATAATCACTTTTGTATTGCGATGTTAGGAATATTGGAATATAGAACGATCCAGAAGAACTGTTTACAGAGTTGCTACTACCTGCATAATTGTGTGCAAAAAACGTGTTGTTATATTTTCGCTATGTACTTGCCAGACTTTGTAAAGTCTAGCTCGGTTCATTAACACGAATCGAGGTAGTCTATTCGGTTGTCTGAAATCTCTAACTCACCTATTTCTGCCGCCAAGAATCTTCCTTTGTAAGCTGTGAATGATATGTGACAGGGAATTTTCACGATATGATAGTCAGCTCCCATGTTCCTCCAAAATTGCAACGTATATAAGGTATTCTGGCGTTACTTAATGTGATGGTTGTGGTGATATTATTAGATACGTATTACAGCTACGACTGAACTGGCTGTCAGTTTGGATGCCATTAGTTACAATGAATCATTATTTCTGCTGTCTTTGTGAAGTTTGAAGTTAGTTCTGGTTCGTTCTGTGTTCAGAGTGCAGTTGTATTCTACATAACAGTTCTGTTGAGAAAAAGCAGGTAGACTAAAACGACTGCTTATATTATTTCCCTGCTTATTCATAAAAACGACGTAGTAAAGAACTTGCTATTAAATTACTTTGGTTGTCCCTTTCTTTCAAGTTATGTCTATAATTTGAAATAAAGTGACAAAACATTGATTTAGTTGGATTTGAAGAAAGTGTTTTTATTGATAAGAGGACTGGGGAATAGCACTAAGTCTAGTCGGTTTATCAGAGTTGATGTTACAATAAGAATTTTGTTGAATTATAATTTGTACAATTTTTTTTTTGGTCTACGAGTCTTCCGTTTCAATGAGACGCATCAGTTGAATCATGACATACCCTTTATTTATAAAATTGTTAAATGGCTAATGTACTCAACTATTAAACTGAAGTGATTTATTTTTGGTCTATTTTTATTAATCGACTTCAAGGAGAAATGAGCTTTTGAATTTTGTAATTTTTTTATTATGTCAGTAATCCGTATATATATCAATTTAAATTTAATAAATTGATGTTTTTTGGAAAAAATATGAAATGTTATTTAAAGGATTAATCATTTTTAATGAAAATCAGTTCAGTAGTTTGGTTATTAAATCTAAATTAAGTATGGAACCTAACTCTATATTTTAGAAGTCGTTTTACTTTTATTTATGTAATTATTTAATAGAAATGTGTGAAATAGGATTGTATTTTCATTTTTATAAGTAAGGGTGTAAACAAATGATTAAAATCATCATGATGTCATTAGTAAGGACTGAGTAACTTTATGAAAAAAGGTGCGATGGAATATTATAAGTCATGGGTTGGTTGTAAGTAATACTAACGCTATAGTTTGACCATAACCGCTGTACCGCGCCTTAGGTATGTGCGACGAAAGAGCGGCCGGTACGGTCCCCCGCCTCGCCGCACATACCTAGGGCGCGGTACGGCGGTTACGGTCAAGCTATAATATGGAATGCTTTAGTGACAATGAACATGCCACAAGGTTAGATAACCCCGTCAGTACTTATATCACGGACCGCAGTAGCGAAAAGACGAAAGAACAATCTTATATACACTGTAACACTAATATATTGCAGTGTTGATTAAGTAATCTAGTTGCTAACAATTCTTCAAATTGACTTTGTTATATAATAATATTCTTCTTCCAAATCTATTCTCCATATATTGGAGAAGATAATACATAAATTTTCTTTTGAAAGAAATTGGAAACGATTGATTGAAAGTGATTGCGTACAATTTGACAGTTGCCATTGCAAACGATGTAATTGAGGTTCTGGGCTGTCAAATGGTTCTTGCGGAATCGCATGTCTCAATTGCAGTCGTTCTTATAAGAAACAAGTTGTAGCTTTATTTTTATATAAGTAATTAGCAATATAAGAAAAATATTTAATGTATTTGAAAGATTGTCAAATGGAGATTAAAACAAAATTGTACGTACAAGAACAGAACTATGAACCTGATAGATTACAAACTTATATATATTTGAGGAGCCAGTAGCAACAGATACCTAATAATTAAACAACTAATTTTAAAAATATGTTTTCGCATTTTCGCTACTGCTTACGATTGTATACTGACCATAAATTAACAAAGTTACATTCCGCTTTTTATTAAAAAAAAATCATTAATTTGTATATTCAAATAACACCCGTGTACTGATCTAGTTCTCCATTGAAAGCATAACTGTATTAATATATTACGTTTAAATGATAAATTAGATTAGATCTATTATAGGAGTGATTCGTTTTTTTTATTTTTATATTGCTCAAAGTATATTTTTCATTTAGTTGATATGTAACCACGTCGTGTTTGTATGTTTTCGTGTATATTCTCAGATATAAGAGCATGATATGATACCATTGTAAGTGCAGTGTATAATATTTAACATTATAATTTATTTATTAATTTGCAAACTTGTATTATTTAATCAACCTGCCCTTTTCTATACTGCAAATATTATTTATTGAAATAAATTTTATAGGGGGAAGGAAATCTCCTCCCTATATATTATATCCTATAATATTAATAATAATCATTAGTAATGTGACTCAATGTCCCCATTGCCAGCAATTATGGTGACTATTGTTGACCCGCGACGCAGATTTTCGAAGTCTTCGGATACCTAGTATAGGCACCAGTTCTGCACAAATTTGTACTTTAGCATTAAATTTTGCAGTGGCTATGTTTCATTTTGTATTACGACTATAACACAAAACAAAGTACCAAGCCAGGTTGACCTCTACGTGGTTCTCGTGGGGAACCGTGACTAATTCCTGGTGAATTTGTCACGATGGCCCAAATGACCTGACCTCATATCTACTTTATTCTCCTCTACTGGCCCGCCAGCGTAAACCGTTGGCGCAGACAAGTGGGCGGTGCACCATTCCATTATCATCCATAAAAAAATATTGGAACACTTGTTTGTTTTTTTTCTATCGATCATCACAAGCAAGGAAATAAGCACGTAACACGATATTATTGTTTTATAAAAAATATGCATGTTCAAGTAAATGTTTGTATACAAACTACCAAACGTTACAAGATTATAAAAGTCATTGTACATTTTAAAAGTACAATTCTACGTGTAGCACGTGTATGACGCGTGATAGTCAATCATTACCTACGTTCAAACATATTTTAGGGAGCTGTTATTAGGTCATTACGCCGCCCCACTTGTCTGGTCATTTCAATAAACATTTAATCGTAAAGTGTAAATATAATAGAAATAAAAAATACTCTACATATGACAAACGAGACGATTGTAAATAGCCACGAAAAAAGTTAAATTAGTATTTAAAAAACTGTGCAATACTGTTCATTGTTTATTAAATACTAATTTAATTTCGTATTAAACTAATGCAATTAAAAAGTGCCCAAATATAAAATTTATTTGAATTCCATTCTGTTTTTAAAATGAAAATTAAACTTATTTCCTAATCTGATTAATATTATAAACGCTAAAGTTTATTTATTTGCTTTGAATAGGTTCATTATTCTTACAAATTAATTTACAGTTCTATATTCAGCTGCATTTTGAGCGTGCAAATTTAAATTCATGTTAATATAACTTGTTAAATGTTAACAACGAATGTCATAATTATTTATATTGTTAAATGTCCAAAATTAAGTAATAATAAGTATGTCCAAAATTAAAATTAAATGTAATAATAACAATTTATATCTTTTATAGGAAATAATCCGTGTTTGAAGTTGAGCTTCTTGTATTCAGCGCTGAGGATATGTTGTAGTAGTCGATCATCGTTGAAAATACTCCTGCATATTGTAAAAGCATTTATCTATTAACTATTTCTTAAATGCTAACTTAAAGGGCTTCAAAGGCAGTTCTTTAAATTTTGGTATATTATTGTATATTTTTGCCATCATTACGTAACAATTTTTTTCATATAGTGTACTTCTACATGACGGCAACAATAATCGTGTTGGATTTCTAGGTTTATATCTGCTATTGACATCCGCCGTTTGTGAGAATACATGGGTAAATTACGTAAAAACTACCGAACGGAGTTTGAACTTTACAGTAATATATCTTATACATCAGAATGACACAACCTATAAACAACAATGACACAACAAATGACACAACCTAAGTCTAATGAAAAGTTATCTAGAGGATAGGGTGCAAACTGTAGATATTGATGGTGTAAAGTCTAAGGGAACTAATATAAAAATGGGCGTTCCTCAAGGTTCAATATTAGGCCCATTTCTCTTTTTAATTTATATAAATGACCTTTCCTACATGGTAGAGAAAGTTGCAGATATAGTGTTATTTGCGGATGATACTTCGTTAGTGTTTAAAATTGGTCGCCAATGTAATCAATTAGACGATGTAAATTATGCTATCTCTGCTATACTAAATTGGTTCACATGTAATAATCTATTATTGAACTCCAACAAAACTAAGTGCATTAAATTCACGCTGCCTAATGTAAAACAAGTAAATACGCAGCTATTGCTTAATGATGAAATAGTAAATTTTGTTAATGATACAGTTTTTTTAGGAATAACAGTGGACTCGAAGTTACAATGGGGGCCCCATATTTCAAAATTAGCCAGTAGACTTAGTTCTGCTGCTTATGCAATTAGAAGGATAAGGCAATTAACAGACGTGGCGACGGCAAAACTTGTATATTTTAGTTATTTCCATAGCATTATGTCATATGGCATACTGCTATGGGGTAAAGCTGCCGATATAAATACTATATTTATTTTACAAAAGAGAGCCATACGTTCTATTTATGGCATGGGTTCTAGAGAGTCATTACGTCAATGCTTTAAACAATCAAATATCCTCACCGTTGCCTCACAGTACATTTATGAAAATATTATGTATACAAGGAAAAACTTAGATAGTTTCAAGAAACTTAAAGACTGTACAAGTAGAAACTTACGCAATAAAAATAAGCTAGTTTTACCTAAATGCCGTCTACACAAAGTTAGTAATTCATTTTATGGTAATTGCGTAAGATTCTATAATAAACTGCCAGAGTCTACTCTAAATCTTACAGAGAGGCAATTCAAATCTTATATTAAACAAATGTTATGTAAAAAAGCCTATTATAAGATAGATGAATTTATAGATGATAGCAATATATAGCAAGAATAAGTTTATTTGCGGACAACGTTATAATTTTAATTTTCATACTGCTTTCTTGATATATGATAGCGTAGCGGCTTTTGTATTGATTGCCGCATGCATCCTTATGTAAAGTGCGAATACTGTAACTACCATATAGTAATTTTTGTAGCTGTGACGTGGTCGTGTGGAATGAGTAGTCATGCTCACTAAAATGTCCAGACATGTGGCGGCGTGGTGGGCCGGGTCAATGGGCTCCCTAAAATATGGTCGAGCGCAGTGATGGCTGGCTCATCCGTCATACTCGTGAACGAGTGCTGCTTGTAGGGACTGGTCTGCTCTTATCACTACGACTGATTTAATCTTATTGCAAGATTATATTTGACCCAAAAAATTAGTGCTTGTTGGTAGTTTGTATTCACACGTTTCGACTTGTAAATGTAAACTTACAAGGATTATTTAAAAGAGCAACACACAAGTTTCTTGCTCGTTCTTCTTGTGATGAGACAGCTTTCCGAACGAGTGGTAGATAAAAAACAAATTGTTATGACTATTCAAAAGTGCTTAAATTAAGTTTATTTGAATAAATGATTTTCTATTCTATTCTATTCTATTCTATTCTATAAATCTCATGCAACTGAAACCGTGGGCATAGCTAGTGAGTACAAAACTAACAGGCCAGTTTCCGTGACAATGCTAAAACCACAACAGTCAATTTCGAACCAACTTATATTAGCAACTATATCGACAAAACAAAACACGACTGTCGCTACACGGTCGTACATTGTCTTATTTTATCTGTGACCGTGTTAGAAAGCGATGTTATCGAGACGAGATAAACTTCTAGTGCAGCCGTGGGAGGACCGACGGTACAAAGATCACAGACTGAAAGTAAGTTCGATGACTTTAATACGGAAATATATGTTCCACAAAAAAATTAACTAGGTACTAAGTGAATACATACGTACCTATTCACCTCAGGGTAGCTACCGCCATATCTGCCGCATCAATTATGGGGGCCTCCCGTGGTCCGGGGACCCCGTATAATTGATACGTGCGTTATGTAGAATAACATCCCATTTTTTTTATTTCACAAATGACAAAAGTGATAAAAAGCAATTTCTTTTTTTTCCGCCACAGCTATACTGACAGATAATTATGATGAATAAATATTTCTTTTAATTTTATGCATTTTTTTTCTTTTGTGAGAAATCTTTACCCCAAAGAAATATTTATACGGCGCCCCGCAAGGCACGCTACGCATCTGATTCATCTTAACTCACTGAGTAAACAAGTAGGTCTATTAAGCTGAAAAGAGACTGAATTAAATATAGTTAGTTATAAGTTGGTTCGAAATTGACTGTTGTGGTTTTAGCATTGTCACGGAGACTGGCCTGTTGGTTTAGTATTCACTAGCTGTGCCCGCGGTTTCAGTTGCATGAAATTTATAGGTTGCGTCATTCTGATGTATAAGATATATTACTGTAAAGTTCAAACTCCGTTCGGTAGTTTTTACGTAGCCTGTAAAATTGCAAAAAAATAATCTAAACTTCATTTAACATATTTATTAAAGTTCGGGCGTGACAGTCTCTGAGTTTGTATGGTGTTATTTAAACGGATACGGAAAGACACAAATCCAAACAGTCAATTTTATGTCAGGGTTTAGGTCTGTGTGAATTCTATGAATATTCCAATGGATGATAATTGTATTGTGCACCCGCCTGCTCTAACGGTTTACGCTGGAGAGATACCAGTGGAGGATGATAAGATGAGCATAAAGTCAAATTAGTTACCCCTTAGTGGTAAATTCCACTAGGAAGATCCCCTCCGATCGATCTCCCGTCAAATTCAAACGGGGATCGAAATTACGACGGCCTGAGCCGAGGTTCGAACCCCTAGTGGTGCCCTCAGGCTAAAGTCGTATTCGTCAGGCAGGAGTTGGCCTTCAGCCGCTCCATAAGTCCTTCCGCGGGTTTGGAGTGCCATCTGCACTCGCCCCCTAACGTCCGGTGAAGCTGTAAAGGCCAGCTGCGGCCAACAGCATTAGAGTAGTCCGAAAAAAAAACTAGGAATTTATCACGATGGTTTCCAGGGAGAACCGCGTGGATGTCAACCTCCATGGCACATTGCTAGGATCAGTCCATATCCTAACAAACCCGTACCCCTATTTTATGCATATTATGTATATAATTACGAAAAAATGTATCCATGAATTTGTATCAATTGCCTAGTACCTATAATACAAGCTCTGTTTTTCTTGGAACTAGATGGCGCTGTCTGAATTGTTCTGAGAAATTATTTTTAATTATACATTTGAGGTAAAATCAGCCCTCCCTGCTATCGACGACCGTCCGCCAGCGACGCGGCCGCATGTTGTCCTCAAACTGAAGAAGTGCCAAAGGGAACTTGACAGGAAGAACAAGATACAGAAAGACAATTTCGGTTTGCTGCAGCGGTTGAATAACATTATGAGAGAGAAACGGCTGGATAACCAGTGGACGAAACCTCTACCTAAGTGAGTGCATTAATCCTTTTCAAATATCTGGCTAGCAGTGTATAAAATTTGGCTAAAATGTCCTATACATGAATATGTGATTTTTTAATTTGAATTTAGATTAAACGGACATACAAATGAACTTGCCGAACTTTACAACTGCAGGGATTGGGGAGTCTTAGGTTGAAGATATGACATCCAGGTGTACCTACAGTAGTAATAGGTAGTGTCTTTTCCTAGTGGAAATATTCGTAGACAGCGCCTGAGAGCTGAGTCATTGGAGCAGCTTCATTAATTGTAAGGAATACAAACAATTTAAGGAAACGTGCCATCAAATTGGATTATTGTTTAAAAATAAACAGATTGTCAGTTAAAAAAACTGACTTTTAGTGTTAATTTGAAGGGTATGATATGAAATGACAAATTTATGAAAAAATGACTAAAGTCCTCAGGAATGCTGACGCAGGAGTCGTTTTTTTTGGACTACTATAAAGCTGTTCAAATTTATTTTAGCCGCTTATAAATGACAAGTATTTTGTAATTAATATTTTTTCCCTACCGTTGGCCGCAGCTGGCCTTTACAGCTTCACCGGACGATAGGGGGCGTGTGCAGATGGCACTCCAAACCCGCGGAAGGACTTATGGAGCGGCTGAAGGCAAGTTGCTTGACGGATATGACTTTAGTCTAAGGACACTAAGGGTTCGAACCTCGACTCAGGATCGCGATTAATACAGATTCGCTAATGGTAGCGAAATTAAACAAAATAGTACAAATATATTAAGTAATGATTTCACACCTATCTTCCGCTGGTAATGTATAGTTAGGGGCTGTTCAAGTATTACGTAAGCAGATTTATCACAATTATTTACCCCCCATCCCCCGTTGTCAGCAAAAGTAAGCAAAGCTCTTACCCCCTCCACCCATGCTTACGTAAACATCTCTCAATTAATGTATTGTTTTTTTTAGCAAAGACAATGTGAGGGTTGCCATTCCTGTAAAAAAGTAAATTACGACCGATGACGTAATCATCATACAGACTCCCCCACCCCCATGTCATCCAAAATAAGCAAAGAAAAGACCCCCCGCCCCCCTATAGTGCTTACGTAATACTTGAACGGCCCCTTACTATTAATTAGAAATCTATAATTACAGCTTCCAACACAAAGTGGGTCTGTTCTTCGACGCGGAATCTCTGCACAGTAGGGTAACAGCACGCTCTAACGTTGACGAATCTCCCGACATTTCATACAGCAACGTCAAATGTTACGCGTGCAATCTCAAAAAGGTAACGAGTTTGAATCTGTACTTCACTTATTGTAAATGCGAAATTAAACATTGTATTTTTAGCGTCTATATTGTTACCGCTATTATTTATGTTTATGTTGTGTTCTTGTAGCAGCAGCGGGAAAGAAGGAGGTGAAATGAGTCCAGATTGTTGTTATGTACATATTTATAATTACGAAATATTTACAATGAATATATAAGTATGTACAAGAAAGTGATTCGGTCTCGAATGCCAGGCCTGTTATTCTATTCGTTTGTCGTAACTAGGCAACGGTGTTGCCGCGCGATAATAGTTAATTCGCCACATATTAATTTAACAATTGAACAAATTTTGACGAATTTGAGTGTAGGGATAGATTGTTAAAAGACATATGCTGTTGTTTGCGTAAACAAAACTTTATGGGTGTGAAAAAGATGATGTCAATTTGCTAATCTGCATTAGTTTGATATTGTTTATGGTTAGTTTAATTATTATGGTTTGATATAACCATATCATATGTTATATATCTAGTATGATATACTAGTTGATCCGGTAAACGTTTTACCGTATAATTTAATATAGCTATTAAAAAATAGGGGTTGAAGGGTGAATTTTTTTGTGTTGAAAAATGCCGAATTCCGCCTTCTCAATGATATCAGTATAGCAATATTAATGGTTTTTTTTTCTTTAGGTTTGCAGGATAAGAATAATGTTTACAAAATTAATTTAAGTATTTTTTTTTTCAGAAACACTTTCGACTTGAATTGGATGGTTCAAAACGAAATGAACTTCTCCTACCTGCGCTTTTCTTAAATTAAATATATGATTTTAATAATATTTATTAGTATTTTTATTAAGCGAGTCGAGTTCAATGTACCGTATATGTTATACTGTCATATGACATATGTCTCAACCTTTGCTATTTATAAGATTATTCCACAACCTGCGGACTACCTTACTTCGTCTGCGTCACTTTCTTAGTGTAATTCTGATGTATAAGTTACATTAATGCAGTTTTATCAAAATTCGTTCAGCAGTTCTTGCGTGAAAAAGTAACAAACATCGATTCATACATACAAACATTCGTGTTTGTAATAATAGTAAGGAAATTTTTGAGTAGTCTTGCCCTAGTCAATAGTTTATTACCCCGTATTTTGAGTTTAAATATATTCTACACCAAAAACAGTTTTATTTTTGTATACTTGAGTGGTAGATACGAGACGGAGGTAGGCTCGTCCATTACCACACTTAATTTAAACATGACCACATTAAGAATACCAGCGTCGTGGCACCCCATCACGACGTATCCTGAGCGGTGACCTATTTGGTACTATGTAATTGATATACATCAGTATGTAATTTAAAATATAAAATTATTTTTATTATTGTTATGTACCAAATAAATTATTTTCTTTTTTCTTTTCAAGAATTAATTTCAGCAGGACGCCAACGGGTGACAATGTCATTGGGAAAATGTAATAGAATAGAGTTTATGTTTGTTTTTGTTCTGTCTATCCTTCATCGGAAAGGCAAAGGGCTGCTGCCCATACAGCCATGTCTTCATATTTCTTGATAAAATTAAAAAAATAAATTAAGCACTTTTGCTTTGCTTAGCGATGAAACCGTCCCTTGTACTAGTTAATATATTTTAATTGATATAGTTCTGTATTTTGTGCAATAAAAAATAATTAAAAATAAACTAAGCACTTTTGAATATATTTATAATTAATATATCTATACTCATTTTTAAATCTACCGCTCATTCGGAAAGATGTCTCATCATAATAAGAACGAGCAAGAAACTTGCGTGTTGCTCTTTAAATAATTTAGTTGTAACATTACATTTTTAATTTGAAATCATTGTAAAGCGCAAAGGTATATGTAATATATTTATAGGTAAATCAAAATACGATTTGTAATATTGGACAGAATTTATTGGCATATACAAATGGGTTCATTTTCGGAACAATTTCATAACCATGATTATATAGTGTCGTTCTGGGCTCGGGGCCCCGCTATAACGCATGGTTATTTCATGAGTTAAAAACGAAACATAAATACTATGTTATTTATATCAAAAAGCATCAATCTGTAAGCAGAATACACTAGTCACATACGTCATACGGTATGCACAACTTAACGTTAAAGCTATCGTGTCCATCGTCCACTATCAATTTATATATACGAAATCCGAAAACAATGATGAAACATTTCAAACATCACAATAATTTGCATCACAACGAAGCCGTAGCACCGACGAAATTTCATTTTACAACGCGTATTTTACAACGGACCACGGTGCTAAGGCCTTTTTGCTCAACCGCCCGTTGAATCGACGAACGATAATATATTAACAGTTGCTCGATTATTTAAAAAACACGTCGCGGATTCGTGCGCCGTCAAAATACATCAAATGGAGTCGTTCGTGGATTCATCGGGTAGAGTCGCGGCTCAGGAGCGAGCGCGGCCGCGGTCTAAGCGTCCGGGTTATGTCGGACGGTCTCCGTCCGGGTTTAGACTCGTCCGGCTCGAGCCGGACGTCCGGAGCCGACGGACCGCGGCCTGATGACGCATCACGGCAGCGTCCTCACTATCAGAGTTAACATTACTTTAATATAATCGATGACGCTATTCGATCGTCGCGTCACCGGTACGACCTGTGGGCGGCCATCGAGCCGAGGCTCGGGCCGCTCGAGTCGGAGAATACGAGTAGAGGCGATGGGGCGGGCAGTTAGAAGCGGAATCCATCGTGTTGTCCGCCGGCCGTCGGCTCGAACTGGAAGCCGGAGTCTGCCGCCGCAGGCACCAGAGACGTGTCTTCCTCCTAAACACACACAAATCCATTTCACAAACTTTAAACGTTAAAAATGCTTTATTCAAATAAACTTCTCAATTCAAGAAGAACGAGAAAGAAACTTGCGTGTTGCTTACATTTCTCAATTAAAATATGTGAATACAAACTACCAACTAACACTAATACGAGTCAAAACTAATAAAAAAAAAAATATGATAAATAGTGGGTAATATGACTGATTAAATTTTTTTTAGTTTGCCTTTGTTATCACAAGACAAAATAAACATAGGATAATCTTACCCAATTAAAATAAGTAGTGCAATTATTTAACGAAACTCAATATCTTTTGCTAATAAACATAGATTGAATATAAAATTATGTTTTTGTCCTTTTCATAGATAATCTGTTAAATATAAATTACCATAATATGATAATTTATCATGTATATATTCTTACACTCTATCATGAATCTTGTATATTATACAAGATACCTGATAGAGTGCGAGGACTCTGAGGACAAGATAAAGTGGTAGAGAAAAATAAGGAAAGCAGACTCGAACACTGAAGGGAAGGCGAAACTGACATGGTACATTGCTAGCAATAAGATCAACAATCCACATTATTAACAATCCACTTTCCCCCCCACGGAAACCGTTTTTTTTTATGGATGATAATGGAATGGTTCACCAGTCTGCGCTAACGGTTTACGCTGGCGGGGTACCAGTGGAGGATGACAAGATGAATATAGCATGACGTCAGGTCAGTTAGGCCATCGTGACAAATTCACCAGGAATTTATCACGATAGTTTCCAGGGCGAACCGCGTGGAGGTCGACCTGACATTGTACATTGCTAGCAATGGGGTTATCAATCCACATTACTAACAATCCCCTTTCCCCCTAACGGAAACCGTTAGCGCAGGCGGGTGCACCATTCCAGTGTCATTCATCAAAAAATACCCGAGTTATCAGTGACAGCTGGTCGGTATGTTTTGGCATTATAATTTTAGATTGCGACTGATATTATAAATGCATAGATATAGTTATAATAGTATCGGTATCAAGTAATCGAAATCAATACAATATATAGAAACGATATTATCTATACCTAAGAACATTAACAAAACTCAATTACATGATTAATTAATAATAATCTCAGGACAATTCACACAGCGCCATCTAGACCCAAGTTAAGCTAGCTAAAGCTTGTGTTATGAGTACTAGATAACTGATACAAGTACATAGATTTTTTTTTTCGTAAATATGTACATATTATACATAGACAATCATAATAAATGTTTTAAGGACTCATTTCATAAAAATATACTCGAGTTAAATAATATATGACTCACCTCGCCGGCAAAGTATTGCTCAATGATATCGTAGGCCATCTTGTATATCTCCACCTTCTCGTGGCTCTGCAGCGCTTCGATCTTGTCAATGCCGCCACACTCCTCAATAATGTTAGCCACCTGCTCCGCATTCTCGCCGGCCATCTTCAGCATGTTGCTGAGTCCATCCAAAACAACCTGGGAACGTCATCCGTTTACATACACACACCGCAATGTTTATTTGCCCCGCTGGCAGCGTGCCAACACCAAACATGAGACAACTCTAATTTTGTAAATCACTATATAAAGTACATAACTAGTACAACATGTTGAATATTCCGTTTGCTCCAAAATGCGGTAAGTTTTGCGGGAATTGAGCGTATTTTATTTTATAATAATGTAACCCTGGACAATTCACATAACGCCATCTAGTCCCAATGTAAGCAGAGCTTGCAGAGAATACATAGATAACTTTTTTTTTAATAAATACATAGTACATAGAATACGTACGGCCAACGGTAAACGGTTACTGCGCGTTGTGGACCTTTAAGAAACCTTAACCCTTCTTTAACAACCCATGCTAGTAGTCTCTTGAGAAAACTTCGTCCAGTAGTTATTCCACAATCTAAATATACGCAGGAAGAAACTCCTCTGAAACCGCACTGTTCGAGACTTATAAGTTCCAGCGTGTGGGGATGAATTCCCATCATAAAACATCATATTATATGAAATTGGCTAGACAAAACCGCAGATCGCAGCGGTCTATAGGTGAACATTGAATAAATGCAAATACTTACATTTATAACTTGTGTATCCTTGCAGGCCAGTAGATTACAGAACGGTGGTATGACTCCGCACGAGATGAGGGTCGCCACCTGGTCCTTGGTACCGCTTATGCTCAAGTTGGAGACGGCCCACGCAGCCTCCTTCTGCGTCTGGAACTCGCCTTTGCTGAGATTCTCCACGATCTTCGGCAGTAGCCCCGCGTCGATCACGGCCTGCACTTGGTGCTTGTTGCCTGCTGTTATATTCGATAAGAACCATACGGCTTCTTTGCAGATTTTCTCTTTCTGTTGAAGAAATGTTTATCTTGGAGAAACCCTTTTAAACTGAGCGTACATCCTACTATGGTAAGATGGAAGGACGTTTAGTTAATCTAGAAATTTATACGACTACTTAAAAATCATGAATAGTTTTTTTTTTATTTTTCATACGAGATTCTTTTTTTTATTCTTACGAGTCTAACAATATAATAGACAATCAACTGGTTGAATATCTAAATAACAATAAATTAGTTGAAGCGATTAAAGCAGAGTACCTAAAGGCAGGGCTTGTAATTAGCTCATGGACCATATATTCACATTCAGCAATGAACTCCGTTGGATATACGACATTTCTCAACTGGCAGTAGCTAGCACAGAACACAATAGCTACTTATTTTGTTCTGTGAGCTAACAGAACTGGATGAAAGGAAAAATATATGATATCCATAATTTCGACACCAGCAATTTATACTAAGCTAATTCGAATTTTCAGTAACTTCGTTATTTTTATATATTTCTTAATATTTTTTTTGTTATTTCTTAATATTTTACAATATATAAAAAACACCATTTTAAGCAGTTTAGCATAAAAAGACGAATTTACTGAAAATTCGAGTTAGCTTAGTATAAATTGCTCGATTTGACGAGTGTTCTAAGTACGATTAAATTGACTTTTGATTGAATACCTATTTTAAATAAGTAAAACATTAGCATAAATTAGATGTAGTACAGAAGCGTAAATAAAAATAGCTTTGTATTGTAGATGCTATTGAACTGCGGAGTAGTTCATTCATTGTAGTTCAATTATAGTTCATACGCGGTGCTCTAGTGATGCGACAACCGATTAGAGGGGAGGCCTTCCGCTTTTTCGCGTTCTTCCTCACTATACTAATTACATCCTGCGAACGTCAACCAAACGCCTTGAAAATTTTTCAGTACCAGTGTGTTACGCTTCGACAGGGTACTAACTAAAAGGATATGGGTGTATGGCAATAGTTGTTCATGCACGGGATTTTCATTAAATGTTAGAAATATATAAGTAAATATTGGCTTAAAAAAAAACAAGAAATTCAGGATTTTCTTGCCAGTTCTTCTCAATTTAGTCTGTATACTGAACTGGACGGTAGGAAATAAAATAATATAGTAAGACAAAAATTTGATTTTATATGCGACGAGAATGTTCTATATTACTACTAGTATTTTAGCGCCATTTTTAAAAATAATTATCATTGCAAAATGGCGGACATCTGACTATAGAGCGAAAACAATTATATACTTATTGATAATAATTTATAAATCTCAAACGTGTCTTTAGAAAACAAAATGTGTGATATAAAAAATAATAAAATTTAAAAACGCGCGCCTAGGTTAATAAAAAAATAATGGTTATATTAAATCGCTTACGATTGCGCGCGCTGTCTTTCCCGCGCAAAATCGCGCGCGTATAAAGTCAGCTAAAAGTTCACTCACCTGATGTGACAGTAGTGCGGGGAAGTGTGAGAGCGCATCGCAGTTGAGCACTACTTGCGTCTGTTCATCGGTTCCCGTCACTATGTTGCCGACTGCTCTGAGTGCCGCTGTTTGCACTTTAACTTCCTTGTGTGACAGCAGGGGGATTAATTTGGGGACTATGCCGGCTTCTATTACCATTTGGATTTGTTCGTTGCCACCGTCTGTTAAATAGCTTATAGCCCAGACAGTGTCCACTAGTATCTGTAAACATGTAAAACAATGTCACAAGTTTGATAAATAGCTTATAGCCCAGACAGTGTCCACTAGTATCTGTAAACATGTAAAACAATGTCACAAGTTTGATAAATAGCTTATAGCCCAGACAGTGTCCACTAGTATCTGTAAACATGCAAAACAATGTCACAAGTTTGAAAATAAATAAATAAAATACTATAAATAATCTTTTATATATAAAATTCTCGTGTCACAGTTTTCGTTCCCATACTCCTCCGAAACGGCTTGACCGATTCTCATGATCTGAGAATCGGCCAACATCTATTTTTCATCCCCCTAAATGTAAAGGGTAGTCCAACCCTAAATTTTTTTTTTTATTTTAAGGCAAAACAACGTTTGCCGGGACAGCTAGTAATAAATAAAATACTGTATGATGATGCCTACAGTATTTTATTTATTATAAATTATAGTTATTAGTAGTAGTTAGTAAGTTATATTGTTAACCGTCTCTTACCGGGTAACCAGTCTTAACAGGTTTTTATGGCAGTAAATTATTAGTATCATTTTATGATAGTTCTCATCAAGATCGGCAGTTAACAGGGTACAATAGTGTCAGAGAGAGGTATTTGTCAAATAGCATACAGGAAATTGAATCTGTATATTCAACTGGACGGTAGGGAAAAATTAAAAATTAAAAAATAAAAATTTTATGTTCATAAGCCGCTAATATGTCCTACATAAATAAATTATTATAGAATTTAAAAAAAAATGTAATTTTTTATATTAGTTTTAGTATTCTGTTACTTGTTAGTTCAATTACAGACAAAAACTGTGTACCTATTTACCAAAAATTATGAAGATGAATGAGTATGAAATTGGCAACAACTTAATGACGAAGTGCAGAATTGTGATATTTTTTTAATAATGCTTAAAAATACATAATATAAAAAGAATTACGCACACACTATGTTTTCTTTGACTCATATGACAAACATATAACCTTATGACTCTTTCAATTTTAATTTAAATTAATGTTGGTCAAAGTTCAACCAATGGGCGACCATTAGTTTGTTTTTATTAAGCACTTTAAATGTTTCCTTATATACTTATATTTAGGAAAAATAACAACAATTGTACACTCAAGCAGCTAAAACAGAATCATTAACAAACCAAAACATGAGTTGTCATTTACATTGAGACACTATAATGAAAGAAAGAAAAATATATTTATACTAGCTGATTCAGCAACCTTTGATTTGCCATATAAATGAAAATCACTATTAAAAAATAGGGGTTGGTGATAGAAGGGAGAAAAGCTAGGGTTGCATTTATTTTTAAGGCCATAATAAAGAAATGAAAATAAAAAAATATTGAAAATAATTTTTTTTTGGGTGAGCCACACTTAGGGGTATAAAAATTAGTTTTAAACCTATTGAATACCTAAGACCTACTGAATATATAAAATTTCACCATAATCGGACAGTCGGGTTTCAGGGAAGTATAAACACGAAACCTGTGCGACTTGAGAATTTTATATATCAGATGGTGCATAATGCAGTTGATCTTCTTGAGATATATGCACTACATTTCATAACTTTGTACTGTTTTACATAGCAGTGTCAACAGCAATGACTAACTTCAACTCAGCACAGATAGTGCAAATTAAGCAGTTGATAACAAAAATACCTATACAATTTGAGTAGGTATATCCAGTAAGATTATTTATCTTTTCAATTCATCTTTATATATTGGATGTTATAAGTGTAAACAATATAAAACAAAATAGATAAGGCAAAAGTTGTTAAGTTTCCCAGTCAATTTAATGTAGAATTAAGAATAGAAATAAGAGTTTATAGAAAGTTATAGAAAGAGTTTATATGAAAGTTTATGCTTATGTTCCTGGTTCTCTGATGCCACTTGTATCTGGATATTTTATATATCTAGTTATTAGTTAACCGCCCCGGGTTCGCATGTATTATACATATAAACTTTCCTCTTGAATCACTCAATCAATTGCTAAAAACTGTGTTAAAATCTGTTACACAGTTTAAAAGATCTAAGCAAACAGAAAGTGAAAGCTACTTTATTACATTCATATACCATCATTTTATATTATGTAAAGATTACAGCTAGATACTAAGGTTGAAGTTCAAGTCAATCTAATTTTTCATTCAGAATATTTTTACTACTAGGACATTTTTTATTACTTTATTTTAACTGGATGATTATGATTGCTATACCCTGGCTTGCGATATACATCTATGCTGGTGGGAAACCAGTGGAGGATGATGAAGAATGAAGTCAATTCAACAAATGAAGGTCATACACCTTGATTTGTTGATGATGATTTGACTTCATTCTTCTTTCTTTCTATTAGGAATTATTTCCAGAGAAATATCAATTGGAGAGTGATCAGACGACTATATCGATGAAGATAAAGCTTTTTTACTGTAAAGAAAAAGCATATATATACTCCATTAATTAAATTTATAGTTAAATATTAAAAAAGGCAATGATAATGATATGTGAGGATTACCATTTTGTTTAGAGAATTGTCTGTAATATACTGAATCATTACTTTTACAGTTGCAGCTACAGTTATTTTAACCTTATATATAGGTATGACAAAAGAGCCACCCTGTGCAGCTTTATCAGGTCCATGGTTTTCCCCAAATTCTTTTTCACTAATCATACTCATGAATACAAGTGTTTCCATCATGTGAATGGATGACAGGCATTCTGCTAGACTAAAGACCATCTGTCTGTGTATAATAAGGTTTAATTAATAAATTAGATGAAATATATGTACTTACATTGATGTCAGTGTGCATGATTAACAAATCCAGGGCAGGAACAATTTCTTGGATGGTCTTAACTGGTGGTGGGGGATCCTTACTTCTGCACAAGTTGACAATCACCCATGTGACATTACGTAGAAATGGTATAGGTATCTCTAGCTTGATGAAGTTGAGCAGTGGCTTCACTACCCCGAGCTCAATTACGAAATCTCTTAAAACAGGTCCGTCACCAATGATGTTGCCAAGGGCCCATACCGCTTGTTCACATACATTTTCATAAGGTGACATCAGGAGCTGTAGGAAGAAGGGCACCGCACCAGCATGGACCACTTTCGTCGTCTGTGCAGATGTTCCGGAAGCTATGTTTGTTAATGCCCACGCAGCTTCAAACTGGAGTGTTGAATTGTCGGTTCTGGATAGGCACTGAACAAGGATAGGAAGGATGCCGTGCGCGATCAACTCGTCGATGGGAGGGTTCTTGTCAGAGGAGAGCAGCTTTCTGCACTGTTGCACAGCCGCCAGCTGCACTTCCGTGTTTTCAACATTAGCTGCATTCATTACCAGCTCCTTAAGATCGGTAGCCGCTAAGCTCCTCTCGATCTCGTCTTCGTCCGTCGAGTCGCTGATCGGCACATTGCGACGTTTCTGTAAAGTCTCCTCTCTTTTGTTCTTTCTAAGTTCAACTGTGACTTCATTCCTCCGTCTGCGCATTTCCTAAAAACACGCAATAAACAAGTTGATTTATTTTCTTAAAGATTTTATACAAAAGATATGCTCACACTCGTGTTATTTATACATTAAAACACTTACGTCGACATCTTTTCCAGTGTTCTTGAATACATGCATGCGGTTCTTGGACTGATCAGTCGCCATTTTATTTGTTTTAACAATCTTTTTATAAACGTGGTAATTAGACAATGAAATAAAGAAAAAACATAAAATAACGGTACAAATAATTAAACAAACATGTTTTAACAGTACTATACGGATATGTGATTCATTTAACCTCGTAAAACACAGAATATTCTACAACAAAATGGTCCGTTTCACTATTTGACTTATTTTTTCTTTTTTTTCTCTATGCTCATTCTATATTTCTATTGTCTTTGACAGATGACCATAAACTGCTATAGACACAGTAAATAGTGATGTATCAGTACAACAATTGAAATATTAGCAAATTCAAAGAATTAATTATTTATAATGATTGATTCGCTCACTACAAAATGTAAAACTTAAAAATTGGAAACCAGTTTGTACCGCTAAATCCTTTATGGCCTTACTTTGTTTATAAGGAAAAAATATTGATAAATCAATAATATTTGCTGAGTTTTTTAACATTTATTAAAAAACTTTTAAGTTATAGATGTTACTGCAGGCTGAACTGAGAAACGAGTTAAAGTAACACTAGCGACGACACAGTAGTTTAAGAGTAGGTAATTACTTGTTGAGGGTACCATAGATTAAAGCGGGTAACTGATTTGTTTCATGGCAATACGGCTAGCGTAGCCAACAAGAAAATAAACAATTTCCATTGGTTTTTTAATACATTCTGTTCGGTATCGATTTATATATTCTGGTTGTATTTTAAATACGCATAAGGGTAATTCTTATAAAATGACTATTTTAACAAAGCCTAGTATAATCCTGAAGAAGTCTGATGTGACGGAGTCTCCATTGGTTCATGATACGACCATTTGCGATGAGGTGAGACCTATACAATGTATATTTATTTTTTCTAAATTGCTACTAATTTAACGGCTTGTATCAAATCTATAAATAATTAAAACCGTATCTTAAGCAAGAGACATTGAATGACCGTAATAATAAAGATTTCAAACGAGAGATTGAAAGTTTTTAAATATATGCATATAATCGCTTATTTTATTTAGGATAAAGTGGAGGTGCATATGCCACCGGTCTACTGGAGTCAGAAGAAGCGTTCTAATGGTCTACTGTGCATGTCGATGATCGCACTGCTGATGGCTGTCACGGGCATCATCAGCGGGCTGCTGCTGTACCGCCAGTACTTACGCACCAACATCGTCCACCGCTACCAGGGATTCTGCTCCATTCCAAGGGAACCTAAGCCAGTTGGTATCCTCTTTTTGAAATAAAAAATATTTTATTCATGTATAACAAGCTGCTTATGAATAAAGATGAAAGTATGTTGCTTAAAACAGAAAAAAAATTTTCAACAGATACTTTAATTTTTTTTCTGTGTCTATTGCAATGATTTGAATAAGTCACGGGTAGAGTGATTTCCAGTAGAATTATTGTCACTTATGGTGGTCCTGATTAGTCCTCTGATTCCAGTAACCAATGCCTCTTAAGGTGATATATATTGTTGGGGATTGTTGCGGAGTAATAATATGAGGTTGTTGGTAGAGACAATATATATTACAGATGATAATAGACTGACAATATGTACATAAAAATATTGATCTTGTATTATAAATGACAATAGGAAAATGTAAGGTGGGGTGACACAGTTCAGACACTGCAGTGCTTGATACACGATATTGGATTTGTCTTCATAGCGATTATTAAATGCAATTATTATTTTGATGTATCTAGGTAACTGTGTCCCATAGGGACTATCAGTTGGTTAGACAGTAGTCCACCCTGAAAAAAATCTTGATAAGTATGGTCAGTCTTTGAATAAAAAATGTATGTTTGGATAACATCTATTTACATTTTACATTTCAGGATGCACAGCTGCGCTGGCACTCGGACCCTGACCCAGATGTGCAGGTGTTCAGCACCACCGAAACTGACAATGATGTGGACGACCTGCTCGAGCGTCTCGAGATTGATGATGACTTTGAACGGATCATAGTGATTGATAGTGGCCGCAACGTTGAGTTCATCCATAACTTCAATATTAACATGACTGGTGAGTGCTTTATTGTTGAAATAGAATAAACCTAACATCAAGCAAAATTAATGTATATTTTTTTTAATCTACTGCCTATTTGAAATGCTGACTGTATTCAGTGTATCAAATAGAATAAGAAATTCTTTATTGAAATAAACTTAAATTTATAAAATTTTGAATAGTCATACATTTTTAGTCAACCATTAATTTATTTGGAAAGCTGTCTCATCACAAGAAGAATGAGACTTGTAACTTTACATTATTAAGTTGAAATGTGTGTATTTAACATTGTGAATACATACATATTCATTAATACATACACATAATACATTGTAGATAGAAATTACCAAGTAGCACTAATTACAATAAGCTGATTTAGTAACTAAATAAGATTAAATCAGTCTTAGTGACCAGAGTTAACAGTAATAAAGGTTATTTTTAATAATATTATTATTATTGCACACTACTTCCTACAATAAATATAACTAGAGTGGCTTATGCCCTGTTTACACTCAGCCCGAGTGGGTAGGGAAGTGAGCAGGCAGCGCGAGACTGGAAACACTTCCCATTCCATTGGCACTGCCACTCGCGCTGCCTGGCGCTCTTTCTATTGTCGGTTTTTCGTACCCTAGTCAAAGGACTGGCAGCGCGAGTGGCAGCGTGTTTTTACATTCAGCCCTCTCGCTCAGTTGTCGCCCGGCAATATTTCCAACAGCGCGAGTGGCAGGGGAAGCGGCTGAATGTAAATCTAGCATTACCAATTACTGTAAGCATGGAAATGGAAGCAGATATGGGTATTATACATTGAAAGGGACAGAGTGTAGGTATGTACACAACAGGTACACTTTAACACTTATTTAATTATTTTTAAAACATATGACACTTACTTCAGTTTTTTTACCGTAAATAATAATAAATACCCTTTTAAATATATGTAATAATACAGTCAACTTTACTTTAAAACAGGCTTTGACGTTTAACAACTTATTTAAGTTCAAAAGTATGTCTATATTTGTAAAAAAAAAATCATAAAAACGCGTGGTGAATACTATGAATTATTTTTTTAAGAAGTTTAAAAACGCATTATGAAATACTTTGAATTGCGCGGGAAAGTTCGCCATCAAAATGGCGGATCTTTTTTTTTTATTTTTCCTTTTCGCAAGAGGCATAGTGCCCATAACATAATAGGCGATCGATATATATAGGCCAGGTGTATTTATTAAATAAAAGTGCACAGAAAACGTTCATATAGTTTAATTTTCAAGGAGACAAATAGTTGACTATTATCAGTTGCCTGCACAGATTTGCTTTTTCACACAACCACAATGTTAATTAACAAACAGGAAACGGATCAGAATAATGGACAGTAACAGGTTAAATTGGAATTACTCGTAATTAGTGATCATATTATGGGAAATAAAAATGGATTCGACGATTCGAACGATCTTAGATTACCTGGCAAAAAATCTATGATTGTCGTAGCTATTATGACTATAAAATATTAAGTTTTGGTAGTAAAAAATAATTGTTATAATTAATTTTTATTATAGAATTTAGCTACTGTAATTTTTGTTCTTGTCTTTAGCACTATCCAGTGCTTCAAAAACATTTGTACATACATCAATTACATTACGTACCTCGCATGATTTTCAAATACAAGTCACGAAAGTTCTAATACATGCGCAAATCGCTTAATGTCCGGCTTTTTAAAAACTATTGTTTTTATATTTGTTAAGTAGTTAATAGTTAATAATTTTAGACCAAAATTAATACGTTTATTGTAATTTGGAATAATTATTACATTTTTAATGTTATCATTATAGTAATAAGGCAAATAAAAGCTATTTAAAGTTTTGCCGTAAATTGTACGTCAGTTCAAAGCTACATCGCTCACTCGATCCCGACCTGTCAGTAAGGCAAACTCTGAGCGGCCGGACTGTAGACACAACCGCATGCGTTTCTGAATAAAAAAATATTTATTTTTATTTATTTATTTATTAATTAAAGGAAAACCAAGGCTATTTAAGTATATCTTAAATAAAATAAATATAGACGTCATACTAAGCCACTGACAGGCTTTCATTAATAACAACAGACTAATTAAAAAAAAATTACATCACTACGTATAAAGGCAACAACACATTATAAGCTTAACAGAGAATATGAAATTAATTAACAAGAGAGAAAATACATATATGATTGCGTTTACCCCGCATTGAATCGCGCGTTATCGTGATCGCGCGGGTATGACAATAAGCCAAGGGGAAAAATGAGTAGGGTTGGTGAACGTAGCGCGTTATAGTGTGTCGGTGACTTAAAATATCGGGTGGTGTCGGCAGGTATCGTGGACAAGGACCGGTGCTTCTTCATGCCGCTGGAGACGTCGCTGGTGCTGCCGCCGCCGCAGCTGCTGGCCGGCGTGGGCGCCGCCGGCGGCTGGGACGTGTCGCGCGTGCGCAGCGCGCTGCTCGCCGCCCTGCCCCCCGCGCCCCCCGCCGGCCTGCTGCGCACCATGCGCACCGCCTGCCGCCCGCGCACCTCCTACATGCTGCGGCCCGCCGACCTGCTCGGTGAGTGACCCCCCCCCCCGCCCCCCGCGCCCCCCGCGCCCCCCGCCGGCCTGCTGCGCACCATGCGCACCGCCTGCCGCCCGCGCACCTCCTACATGCTGCGGCCCGCCGACCTGCTCGGTGAGTGACCCCCCGCCCCCCGCCCCCCGCCCCCCGCCCCCCGCGCCCCCCGCCGGCCTGCTGCGCACCATGCGCACCGCCTGCCGCCCGCGCACCTCCTACATGCTGCGGCCCGCCGACCTGCTCGGTGAGTGACCCCCCGCCCCCGCCCCCCGCCCCCCGCGCCCCCCGCCGGCCTGCTGCGCACCATGCGCACCGCCTGCCGCCCGCGCACCTCCTACATGCTGCGGCCCGCCGACCTGCTCGGTGAGTGACCCCCCGCCCCCCGCCACCCGCCCCCCGCGCCCCCCGCCGGCCTGCTGCGCACCATGCGCACCGCCTGCCGCCCGCGCACCTCCTACATGCTGCGGCCCGCCGACCTGCTCGGTGAGTGACCCCCCGCCCCCCGCCCCCCGCCCCCCGCGCCCCCCGCCGGCCTGCTGCGCACCATGCGCACCGCCTGCCGCCCGCGCACCTCCTACATGCTGCGGCCCGCCGACCTGCTCGGTGAGTGACCCCCCGCCCCCGCCCCCCGCGCCCCCCGCCGGCCTGCTGCGCACCATGCGCACCGCCTGCCGCCCGCGCACCTCCTACATGCTGCGGCCCGCCGACCTGCTCGGTGAGTGACCCCCCGCCCCCCGCCCCCCGCCCCCCGCGCCCTCCGCCGGCCTGCTGCGCACCATGCGCACCGCCTGCCGCCCGCGCACCTCCTACATGCTGCGGCCCGCCGACCTGCTCGGTGAGTGACCCCCCGCCCCCCGCCCCCCGCGCCCCCCGCCGGCCTGCTGCGCACCATGCGCACCGCCTGCCGCCCGCGCACCTCCTACATGCTGCGGCCCGCCGACCTGCTCGGTGAGTGACCCCACGCGCGCGCCCCTCCGAGCTCCCCGCCGGCCTGCTGCGCACCATGCGCACCGCCTGCCGCCCGCGCACCTCCTACATGCTGCGGCCCGCCGACCTGCTCGGTGAGTGACCCCCCGCCCCCCGCCCCCCGCGCCCCCCGCCGGCCTGCTGCGCACCATGCGCACCGCCTGCCGCCCGCGCACCTCCTACATGCTGCGGCCCGCCGACCTGCCCCCCGCCCCCCGCCCCCCGCGCCCCCGCCGGCCTGACCATGCGCACCGCCTGCCGCCCGCGCACCTCCTCCATGCTGCGGCCCGCCGACCGGCTCGGTGAGTGACCCCCCCCCCCCGCCCCCCGCGCCCCCCGCCGGCCTGCTGCGCACCCTGCGCACCGCCTGCCGCCCGCGCACCTCCTACATGCTGCGGCCCGCCGACCTGCTCGGTGAGTGACCCCCCGCCCCCCGCCCCCCGCGCCCCCCGCCGGCCTGCTGCGCACCATGCGCACCGCCTGCCGCCCGCGCACCTCCTACATGCTGCGGCCCGCCGACCTGCTCGGTGAGTGACCCCCCGCCCCCCGCCCCCCGCGCCCCCCGCCGGCCTGCTGCGCACCATGCGCACCGCCTGCCGCCCGCGCACCTCCTACATGCTGCGGCCCGCCGACCTGCTCGGTGAGTGACCCCCCGCCCCCGCCCCCGCGCCCTCCGCCCCCCATGCCCCCCGCGCCCCGCACCTCCTACATGCCGCCGCCTGCTGCGCACCATGCGCACCGCCTGCCGCCCGCGCACCTCCTACATGCTGCGGCCCGCCGACCTGCTCGGTGAGTGACCCCCCGCCCCCCGCCCCCCGCGCCCCCCGCCGGCCTGCTGCGCACCATGCGCACCGCCTGCCGCCCGCGCACCTCCTACATGCTGCGGCCCGCCGACCTGCTCGGTGAGTGACCCCCCGCCCCCCGCCCCCCGCGCCCCCCGCCGGCCTGCTGCGCACCATGCGCACCGCCTGCCGCCCGCGCACCTCCTACATGCTGCGGCCCGCCGACCTGCTCGGTGAGTGACCCCCGCCCCCCGCCCCCCGCGCCCCCCGCCGGCCTGCTGCGCACCATGCGCACCGCCTGCCGCCCGCGCACCTCCTACATGCTGCGGCCCGCCGACCTGCTCGGTGAGTGACCCCCCCGCCCCCCGCCCCCCGCCCCTGTGATAGCAAGTCATCACTTTTCGACGTGCAATCCGCATGTATACCACTTACAGGGGTGGCCAGATTACATTGCCTCGGCTATTTAGCTTTACATTCTGGACAAACCCGCTCCTTAGCTTTCCATTCTGGGCAATGAAATGAAATGAAATGAATATTTATTGCTTAAAATGTGGTACATGTGTGGTTTTTAAGATCTTTAGAACTAGTTTCACACATTTTGTCATTTCTGACATGCAACAGACAAAACAGATGTCAATTTTGGTTATTATTGCAAACCCAGGTAAGCCAAGTAAACCCAGGTAATATTATTATTATTTGTTGATTCCAGTCCGCAAGCGGTCAGTGGACGAGCCCCAGCACGACTACATCCAGTTCGCGGGGCAGCACATCCAGGAGATCCAGATCAGCAACATGGCCGAGCTGCTCGAGTACGAGCGCAACCACGCTTAGAGCATCGGCCCTCACGTGGCGGACGACATCGCACCACCACACATCGTACCGACCACACCACACACAGTTATGACTCTTGATATCGTCAAACTAATTTACAAATTATAAATTTTACAATAATTTGACATGTACAAAATTCTCTTTATTCTCTTATTCTCCTTTAACTGAGTTTGTAAAACTAATCATTTAATAATTTGACATTTGCAAAAATAATATTTATATGCTGAGGTTAATTTGGTCCTACCAGATTTCAAATTATCAATTTTACAATAATTTAACATTTACAAAAATGTTATACATATTTTTGCTGAGTTTAATCGGGCAAAGATATTACATCTAAAGAGTATCAGGGCTCTGGAAAATACTGAAAGAAATATTAAAATATTGAAAATGAAGCATTAAGGATTTGGTCAAACCAGTATTCAAATTATAAATTTTACAATAATTTGACATTTACAAAAATGTTATGTTTTTGCTGAGTTTAATCGGGCGAAGATAATAGGTCTGAAGATTTCAAAAGGTCTGAAAATACTGAAATAAATATTGGTAATGAAGGATTTCGTTTACCCATTAAAAAAAGTTTTGACATGGAAAATATTATTTTTAGTTCATAATTTTAATTATAAAACATTATTAAAAAGTAAGATATTGTATTGAAAATAGTATTATTTGTTAGTTTTAATAATTCTCAAAGTGGAGCATTTATGAACTCGTTTTTTTTTTGTGTACTTTATTTTATATTTTCGCTATTAATTAAAAATGTTAATACATGATCTCACTTGTAAACCAAAGTATTGTTTTGTCCAATAATATGTATATTCCAATTGGTTTTAGAAAGGGATTTAACACAATTTATCATCATTACATAAAATAGAAAATAAAACAGTTCACAAACTTTAATAATATATAAGTTTTAAAAATAATAGTTATTTCACCCGATCTCTTTCGAAAAGTAATTGTGAATATTTGTTATTAACTATAGCCTATTGATGCTATATCTAATAGTCATATTATGGAAGGGAAATCTCAAAAATATATTATTGCATTTAATATATACCTACGGGTTTTGCATTATTTTCATTATAATAAAATGTACGTTATATTAGTTGTGTACTGAAACTTGATTTAAAGGAAGTTTCTATCTGTAATCAGGATATTCTATACTGCCAAAAATATAGTATATCATAGTATGATAGTATACGTTATACTAAAACTACAGAGTTAGACATATAAGGCATACCAATGCCAATGACTATTTTATTCATGAAACTGAAAACTTACCCAAAAAGGCACAGCCGTAAATTGTACATAATTTTGTAAACCATACATAACTGTATCAATCATTCCCATCGTAATAGGCTGTGTATACAATTCTTGTGACATTCCTGAAGCGTGGAAAGTGATAGCTATAAATGTACTGGTTGGTTTTTATAAGTATTATTTTTTTAATATAAATTTGTTCTTTTTTATAACATAAATTTCTCAATCCAGTATATGACGGACGTATAACTAGAAATGATGCTATATGATAGTGAAAGTCGTATCAAAATCTGTTGCGTAGTTTTGAAGTAAATTGAAAAACAGAAAACTTCATTCTATTTGTATGGTAGATTGTGTGCTAGTGGTAGGAAGTACAGTGGTGGATGTCTAAGAACAACGTCACGGTAGTGTCCCATGATATTTTAGAATACTATATTAAAGTCCTAATTGTAGTATGTAAGCACACGATTTAATCTCTAGTTTAGGCGTATACACTTTATATGTCGTTAGAATATGAATTTAAGTTTATTATTACATCTTATTCATAATAATTTAAACTTGCAACACCATTTCAGCCATTACACATGTTTTGTCCTTTTTTCACATATTGAATTCTGTATAAATATTACAGATGCGAGAGTGAGTGAGTATGTTTGCCACATTTTCACGACTAAACAGCTGAACTGATTAATGATTAACATAAAGTTAGTGATTGTGTAAGGGAGTAGTACAGAAGTATAATTTTATCTTAAAAGAACAGATGAAGTCGCAGTTTATAATATATATAGTACTAAGGGACATAAAAAAGGTTAAAATGTAGGTTGCATTTTTATGAATAAGGTGTACTTTTTTATATAAATATAACGGTTGTGGTACATCACTAAATGCACTGGTAAGAATAGATAGTTGGGCACACTTGTCTGAGCTGGTCAGCACAGCTAAGAATTTATAGTGTGGGTTAAATAAGGGCTGTTTCGAAATATTTTATGCTGGCAACCCATATTGATATTGCGCAGTCATGTTAATCACTAATAGGTAAAGAATTTTCGGTATGTTTCTATAAATTGTTATATTATTGTTTAATAAAGTGCATTTTATTTATTTATATATAGATTATTTGAATGAAGTGGTTGTTATAGTGGTTTAGTGGTGTATCACAATCAATATTTGACGTAAAATAAATGTGAATTATTGGTCTAGTGCCATTACAATGTATTTATTTCTCATATGCCATACCTGCTTCCCACATGCCGCCAAGTCTCTCCTAAAATATTTTTAGTAACATACTCACCGTTTAGATAATATTAGCTGTGCTCTAAACGTATTTAGGTGTTTAGTATGACTGTTAGTTTCCAAGAACAATAAAAGCAATAGAAATCGGAGTATAATAGTAACTAAATTCTATGCTTTTATCATATTTTGACTTATTTTTACCAATAAGTTAGGAAAAATTGCATTCGATAGTTTGAGGGTTGCCAGTACTTTTCTAAATGAGCTAACATTACCTCTATCCATATCTCTACGACCGTTGCATATTGGCTCATGTTCAATTATAAATTTAGTACGCTTTCTTATTGAAAACGTCAATCTTATGGATTTCGAACTGTTATTTGTAGTTATGCAATCTTTTCTAACTTATCTGTAACTCCATACGCGGATTTATGACAAATTTTGCTGCTACTTTACACCGGTTTGTATTGATTTAGCTATTGTTCTTAGGTTTTCATATTCGACATTCATGTTTAGTTTCCGGAATGAGTATTGTAAATGCTTCAAATATAAAGTGTACTTTATAATTCTCAATTCGGAAAGTTTAGTGTTTTAATGTATCACACATGTTTTTTTCTAGGCTTATTTTGTAACATTACATTATGCCTAAAATAAAATATCGCTACAAATGTTGTTGTTTATTTACATACCTACCTAATAAATTTCCTTTTCTTTTACTCTCCAAACGGTCCCCGTCCGATTCAAATGGAAATCGAAATTACGATAGCCTAAGTTGAGGTTCGAACCCCTAGAGGTGCCTTCAGAATGAAGACGTATTTGTCAGGCAGGAGTTGGCCTTCAGCTGCTCCTTTGCAGGAAGGAGCAGCTGAAGGCCAACTCCTGCCTGACAAGAATTTCTAGGATAGCAAATTTAGATTGTTTACTTTTTTTTTTAATATGGATGATAATGGAATGGTGCACCCGTCTGCGCTAACGGTTTACGCTGGCGGGCACCAGTGGAGGATGATATGAAGTCAGGTCAGTTAGCCCATCGTGACAAATTCGCCAAGAATTTATCACGATGGTTTCCAGGGGGAACCGCGTGGAGGTTAACCTGACATGGTACATTGCTAGCAATAAGTGCATTAGTCCATATTACTAACAATCCCCTTTCCCCCCCGATCGATAGAAACGTCAAAACGTACAGATTGGTTATTAATACGCCACAAACGTCACTTTCATACAAATGTCAATCCAAGGATTGCGATCCGCAATGTCAATCCATAGATAGATTATTGGCACGCGTTTTACAAAAATAGATTGCAATTTCAATCTTAGATTAAATGACGAAATTGAACGTCTCTGTTAAACTATAAATCGTGCCAATGCTTAGAGAGATAAAAATAAATATTATGATTAAATACATAAATTACGCTAACTATTTTTGACCTTATTCTCTTTGCATTAAGTTTCAGTATCGCAAATTTCTAGCAGACTTAAAAAAAAAAAAAAAATCGGCATCTTTCTTCTACAAACAGAATGCATGTCATGCCTGCCTGCGTTCCTCTTTGTCGTCGATATGAATAGTTCTTTGATATTTTCTCATATAGAATTTCATTTTTTGTTTCATTATTATAAAACAACCACAGAGAAAAATATACAGCGCTAGTAAGTATATAAATTTGACAACAAAACGCTAAACTATTTGTCTGGCTTACTATAGTTATTTATTGATATTAAATTCACACCTGCAATAAAATACCGTTTGCAAAGAATTGTCTTTATGAATCGATTAGTGATTAGCGTAGCAACTTTATTTGGCGCCAAAAATTGACACAGTGAAAACCACAGATAATATTGTGATAACCAAAGAGCTGCATTCATTTTTTAGTATATATTATTTTACTATTAATAATATACGTTACGGTTGGACGTAATTATAAATACCGATACTTACGAGGTTTACAGAAAGTATTTTGATTAGATTTTCGCATTATATTCATGGACCGATCATTAGACAATCAATTTCGTACAGCAAACATCGTTCAATCCAAGAAAAGCCGCTTCGACGTACCCATATTTGCATATTTCAACAATATCTACATGTAACTAGGTAGCTATATCCATTATTATTAATCGATAGTTGCGACTTACGATTCCTCGGTGTCGTTCTGTTTTGTTTGTGTACAGTACACTGTTCATTGTACTAATATTGGAGACTATCCACTCGGAAGCTGCATGCAGAGCCGGATTATATGTTCCATGAACGTCTATTTATACCTACTAGTCTATATATTAATACGAGAAGCAAAAACTTTGTACCCCTTTATACGAAAAATTCGCAAACGGAGGAGTATGTATTTTCTTACATTTATAGTATACATAGAGAAGATTTTTTTTTAAATGATGCATAAAATATACATTAAATCAATAAAAAAAAATTGTACACACTATTTGACAGACACGCATAGGTATATAGCTACTCCTTTGTTTATTATTAAAGTCTGTGGTCAAATTGAGAATAGATAAATATTATTTGTCTATAGTCTGACTGAATGTTAAATTAATTATGACCGATAATTACAAAAAAAAAAAATAATTGCAATCCAACTTCTGTGGTAGCGAACTCTGAAAAGGGCGAGCACAATAGATCTATGTAGGTCGCAGTGCTACAGGTGCTACACATCTGACAATAGCCCAAACAATCTAATAAAAAAAAATAAAAACCTCAGTGGTATCATGTTATAAATACATTTGTCTGAGTAATGTGAAATTTATTACATAATAGTAAGACAGTATATAAAATTAATCAAGTAATTGTTTTATCCATCGGAACTCGTATCTCGACCACATCCTTGGGTACTTCCGAAATCCCAAGGGATGCCTACGTCACTTCAAGTTTGAGGCTTTACCGAGATTTTGGGATTATATACCCAGCGAGTGTAGCGTTATATATATATGGAATCGATACTGTGTGGATGCTCATACATACACACAGATTTATTATTTATCTTATTCAGACTTGACACAAAGTTTTCTTATTGAAATTAGGTATATATATTCGTTAAGTTTTATGATTCATATCTTTGAACTAGTTATGCACTATTAATCAATATACATATAAATTTCTCGTGCCATAGTAGTGTTAGTTGTTCTACTTTTCTGAAACAAATTAACTGATTTTGATGTAATTTATCTACATACGGTAGATATTTACGGTAGATATTACCGCTAAAAAGAATCCATTTATCGTATCTCCTCAGTTTCAAGACACTCTACTTGATGTGAAGCTAAATCTCGAGGGCCTTGGCGTTGATATATCCAACGACGTTCAGTTTTGCGGTCATTTGGAGGACAAGGCTAAAATAGCCTCAAAAAGCTAGGTATGCTCAGTAGAGTGAGACGGTATTTCACGGCGGCCCATCGCTTGCAATTATACAAGGCGCAGATCCGGCCGCACATGGAATACTGTTCTCACCTCTGGGCGGGAGCACCACAATACCAGCTACTTCCATTTGACCGCATTCAGAACCGAGCAGCCAGAATCATTGGTAATCAACGTCTATATGACAGGCTCGACCCATTGGCTTTGCGGCGTGATATTGCATCTCTGTACATTTTCTACCGCATATATCACGGGGAGTGTTCTGAGGAATTGTTCGGATTAATACCAGCTGCTAAGTTTCACCTATAACTATTTATTTATGCCAATCATTACATAGTATAAAACAAAGTCGCTATCGCCGTCTGTCCGTCCCTATGTATGCTTAAATCTTTAAAACTACGCAACGGAATTTGAATCGGTTTTTTTAAATAGATAGAATGATTCAAGAGAAAGATTTATATATATAATACATGTACACCCGTGCGAAGACGGGGCGAGTAGCTAGTAAGGAATAAATAAGGAATGTTGAACAGCATTTATTTAAAAGAGCAATACGCAAGTTTCTTGCTCATTCTTCTTATGATGAGTCTGCATTCGGAATGAATGGTAGAATAAAAATATATGACTATTCTAAATCTATTAAGTGTATATTAAAAGTGTCTATATTAAGTTTATTTTCTATATCTTGAAAAAGCTGCGAGCCGCAAGTAGCAGGGCGTCTCAGGGTGTGCCCCCGTTTGCCATTGGACAATCCGGCCCTGTATCTATCGGTTGTTGGTCGTCGCTGCTGCGCCGTATTAAGATATGCAAATGTTATTAGGAGCGTACGCTCACATTATCTTTTAACTGGTGTTTCGATGTTTTGCAGTTAAACATTGCGATCGCGGATAATGTCCTAGTTTCGAAGAGATAGTGTTATGAGTGCAGATTACGTTGTTTTTTTATTGGATGGAACGTTACGAGTGTGTCAACGCAATAACATTAGATATTCTTCAGTATTCGTTCTATCTGTCTATCTATATATCTATATTCAGAGGAATTGAAGCAATTAAATAGAAGTAAATTAAATAAAGAACTGTATAATTGGTTGTCGTCTATGTGTTTCCATAATGTAGATGAATAGAATAGAAATAGAATAGAATAGAAAATCATTTATTCAAATAAACTTACATTGAAGCACTTTTGAATAGTCATTACATTTTTTTTTCTACCGCTCGTTCGGAAAGCTTTCTCATCACAAGAAGAACGAGCAAGAAACTTGCGTGTTGCTCTTTTAAATAATTTTATTATTACTTGTAAAGTAAGTTAAGTTACTTTTTAAGTTTAAGTGTGTGAATACAAACCACCAATTAGCACTAATTCAATTAAATACTCAAAAAGAAAAAATATTGAATACATAACCAACTGGTTAAACAATTAATAAGAGGAAATCAGTCATAGTGATTAGAGCAGACCAATACCTTTCCCAAATGGTAAAAAAGTGACCATTCGAATTGACAGTTGTCTGTTGCATGTCAGAAATGACTGTGTGTGCAGAACAAAATTTATGATTTAAAAATACCACACACAATATACCACAATTAATGCAATAACATTTCATTTCATCTCCATTCAGAGACCTCGCGTCTCCTCTCACTGAAGTACCCCTCCGATCAATCACCCGTCCAATTCAAACGAGGATCGATATTACGACGGCCATCAGACTCGTATCCGTCAGGCGGGAGTTGGCCTTCAGCTTCATAAGCTTAAAGTCAATAAGCTTCCGCAGGTTTGGAGTGTCATCTGCACTCGCCCCCTATTGTCCGGTGAAGCTGTAAAGGCCAGTATCAGCCAACAGCATTAGAGTAGTCCGAAAAATGATAGTAGTAATTTCAGTTGAAATTTTGCTGTAAATATTTATGTTCTACCGTAGTAGAGAGAGAAACTGTATAGCACGTGCCAGCGCTGAATCGACCCTACAATGGGTTCCCAATCAGATGAAGTTATGCAAATCTGATTTTTTTTTCGGACTACTCTAATGCTGTTGGCCGCAGCTGGCCTTTACAGCTTCACCGGACGATAGGGGGCGAGTGCAGATGGCAATCCAAACCCGTGGAAAGACTTATGGAGCGGCTGAAGGCCAACTCCCGCCTGACGGATACGACTTTAGTCTGAGGGCACCGCTAGGGGTTCGAACCTCGGCTCAGGCCGTCAGGCCCCGTTTGAATTGGACGGGGGATCGATCGGAAGGGACAAATCAGATGTAACTACGCATCTTAAGTTCTTCTTTACCGGCCCGAGTAGGTTACGATGTTACAACGGCAAATTTTATTGTTTTAAGAAATAATACGGATATTACTGTATTTTATAGCATAGGGGACAAACGAGCTTTCGGTTCATCTAATGGTAAGTGATTACCGCCGCCCGAGAACACACGCAACGTCAGGGAATTGCAAGTGCGTTGCCGGCCATTTAAGAAGAAATAAGCTCTTTTCTTGAAGGTTTCAACATCGTATCGGTTCGTAAATACTATTGCTGGAAATTAATTCCACAATATGGTTTGTTCGTGGGCAAAACTTTCTAGAAAAACTCACTGTGGAAGGTAACCATTCATCCAGATTATCACGATGGTATTTTAGTTTCTGGCGGGTAGTATGGTGGTGAAACTCAGCAGCTGATATTAATCAGAACAATTCCTCAGAACACTCTCCGTGATATATCAGTAGAAAATGATTCTGGCTATTCGGTTTTGAATGCGGTCCAATGGAAGATACAGGTATTGTGGTTTTTCCGATCAGAGAGAGAACAATATTCCATATGCGGCCGGATCTCTGCCTGTTATTGGATTTTTCTGATATGAAGTAAAAGTACTGGCTTCCGATCAATTCCCCGTACAAGCGGGGAATAATCGAGGTTCGAATCCATGTCGGTGCCATCATACTAAAGGCGTATCCGTTATGCTGGAGTTCGCTGTCAGCCTCACCATAAGTGCTTCTACAGGTTTGGAGTGCCACCTGCGCTCATCCCTACCATTTGGTGAAGCTATATTCGCCAGGCTGCGGCCAATAGCATTACATTAGTTCGAAATTAAATCCCTCAGATGGGTTCAGCTTTATTGTTATTCCAATAATATATAATAAAACCTCTTATTTCACACAATGTTTATATATTTATATTAACGGGAATGGCGAAGTGCAATAACTTGCCAGCAAGCGAAGTTATAGCCACTTCTCGTTTATAAATTGCAACAAACGATTTCCTGGTGCCAAAGTTTTGTTCAATGGCTTTATTTATTTGCTCCGACTCAGGTGTTGTAATTTAATAAAGGAGACGTATTAAACCCGTACAAGATTTTAAATAGAATAGAAATATAAATAGAAATAATCTTTATTCAAATAAACTCATTACAAGCACTTTTGAATAGTCATATTTTGATTCTACCACACATTCGGAATGCAGATTCATCACAAGAAGAATGAGCAAGAAACTTGTGTGTTGCTCTTTTTAATAGATGTTTTTTTTATATAAATAATTACAGTATAACAAGTAAGAGGCATGCGATAATCAACATAGAAGTCGCTACGCACTCATTATTAATGTAATCAGATAATATTGTCAGTGCTATAGATTTAAAGTTTTTCTATAAAAACATTATTATCGTTAACGAATTCTTCAATTTTATAGTAAGCTTTTTTGCAAAGGAACTGTTTTATTTGACATTTAAATCTTTTTTCTGGCAGATTTATAACAGACTCTGGTATTTTATTGTAAAACCTTACGCAATTGCCATAAAACGAATTACTAACTTTAGCCAAACGACATTTAGGTAAAATCAGTTTGTTATTGTTATATATGCATACTAGCTGTTCGAGCAAACGTTGTTTTGCCATATAAAATCGCTATTAAAAAATAAAGGTTGATGATAAAAAGGTGAAATTTTGGGGTTGCATATAAATTTTAATGAAAAAAAAAATTGACCAAAAAATTAAAAAAGAATTTATTGGGGTGTAAAAATTGGTTATAAATCGAATTTCAGACCGGCTGAATATATATATAAAATTTCATCAAAATTGGTCAAGTTATTGGACACGAAACTTGTGACACGAGACTTTTATATATAAGATAAACTATTTAAGTAAACCATTTTTTTTATAGATGATATAAGATTTATCTTCTAGAAATTTGTAGAAATAGGTCCAGTTGAAAACCAGCGCCGTACAGCATCCTGTCGGCATACCCTGAACCGGGTGCTTTTGCTGCCTTTAATTAAGTATCCTTTAAGTGTATTTCTTTCACGTAATTTAATTGTCAGCAATAAATTATTCTTATTCATAAGAATATCTAATAAATAAAATTCTCGGGTCACAGTGTTCATAACAAAACTCTAAACTCTTACTTATTCTTGATTCTTATGAAATTTTGTCTGTATATTGAGTAGGTTTGAGAATACGTATATGAGAGAGGACGTAAACTATTACATTCCTGTAAGAGATAAGGATGGTTCACTTAATTTTTTTATTATTTTTGGACATCACTTATTATTTTAGTATTTTTAATGATTCACCTTTAAAAACTAAGCTCTAGATTTTCACCCTTCTACCATAAACCTCTATTTTTAAGGTAACGATATTAGTCCTTTAGTTTATATGGAAAAATAATGTTTTACAGTTCAGTTAGTTATTTAACTTCGTTGAATCTCTCTAATACAATTATAATAATCTGTGAAATGAAATTTTATTGCACAAAATGTGGTACAGTGGATGTGGTAAAACAAGTAAGGTAGTAAACGCTAATATTTTTCAAAAGTATTCTATATCTAAATATATATAAATCGAAAGTAACTGACGTAGTGAGCTACCAACGCACAGCCCAAACCACTGGACGGATCAGGCTGAAATTTGGTATGCAGGTAGGTGTTATCACGTAGGCATCCGCTAAGTAAGGATTTTGATTAATTCTACCCTCAAAGGGATAAAATAGGGGATGATAACTTGTATGAAATTTTGTCAATTTCAAACCGATCGGGCTGAGACTTTGCATGCATAAAACTACTATGACGTAGGCATCCCCTAAGAAAGCATTTTGTGGAATTCCACCCTTAAGAGGATAGATTAACGCCAGCGAAGTCGCGGGCAAAAGCTAGTTAATCATATATATTATATAATCATTAAAATAAAACATTCCACATACTATCATGTATTTGACACACATGCAGGCTTTGCTAATAGAACCTTAGTTATGTTCAAACGTATGATTTAAATAAATTACGATTACCATTAGTTAAAATAGAATCGAGTGAAATGTCGAATTCACGTATTCGTCTTGATATTGTTAATACATCACAATCAGCTCCCTCTTCCCCACTGGGCACAGTTGGCATGTGCCCAGGGCCCGCGAAGGATTGGGGCCCCCTTGTCTAGTCTAATCCCCATTCCATTACCAAACTATAACCGATAGCTACTCTACTCTCGGCTGAAAATCAGTGCTAAATGCTTACCGACTATTTTCAATTTGTTAGTTTTTTTTTTATAAATGTCTAGCAAGAACTTGAACCCCACATCAATTAAGGACTTTTTAAAATTATTTATGCCTGGTTTGTTTTGAAGGTAGGACAACTACGACATCCCCATGTATATCTCTAAAGAGTCATGTTCTAAAATGGCTTTCTCTATTCTAACAAAATATGTACTGCTATGGTCATAGGGGCCCCATTATTCTAATGTGCTCAGGGCCTCTAATAGGAGACGGCCCTGATCACAATGCATGCAGTATGCACGAGTGAGACTTGCTGGCGTGGCTATTGTGCACCGGACGGTGGTGTGAACTTATTGCATACAAATTCTATGCAAGCAATGCATGTCTCGGTCCCCGATATGCGGTACGGAAACTATAAAGATAGAACACCCTGTGCAGCATACATACACTCCCCCTGTATAAGGCGAAGGAAACACAATAGGATGTATATCATTTCTTACCCGCGATTTCCTCTGCCTTTTTGAGATGAAAGACATCTAATGTTCAGTTTAAATTCAACACAATATTCATGGTAAACATCAAGATCTGTTCAGACTTTTATTCGTCAAATAGTGACAAATTGTCAGCCTCGGTGATCTAGCGGTTTGAATCTTTACACGGTATATTTGTATTCACAAATCTTCATGAATACAAATATACAAACAATCATATGAGTGTTTTTATCGTTTTGGGAGTTTTCTATGTACATTATGTATGTACTAAAAATGTATATAAGTAGGTATTTATATCGGTTGTCTAGTAGGTACGCATAGTACAACCTCTGCTTCTTGCTTAGCTTGGGACTAGGTGGCGCTGTGTGAATTGTCCCGAGTTTTTATTATTATAAATAGACATATTTTCACATAAATAACATTATTACGGCATATTTCCATTGTACATTTATAAGAAAATCACCGAACTTTTTCATTTGCTCGTAATAATATGGCCCAGCTCAGTATTAAAGAAAATGCTGAGGCTACACTTTCGTGATTTACCTCATTATATAATACTGTTTGAACAGTTAGTTGAGTCAGTCCACGTTTATACTTCAATTAATTTGCACACATTACTTGGGAAAGTTTGTTGCCATTATGTTATTGTGAAACATACATAGTATAATCGTCGACGCAGTCTGTTCGCTGATCTCTCTATATATTCATGCATGTAATAGTATAGAATAAGCCGAGAAATTTAAAGATTTGTAACTAGTGGTAAAGTTAGGTTAGCAAAGGCCAATACCGTCTTTACCATAAGGGCACACGGGGCCAATGCCCAGGGCCCCCATTCAGGGGCCCCTGAAGGACTGTCAATTTTTCTCTCACATTTATTCTCAAAAGATTTTTGTCGGACACACTACATACACTTTTTAACAAAGTTATCAAGGTTCACACTCCTCCTTTCACGCAATTTCGTGTACAAATCAATCACAATTCCATATAGAATACAAATATATCTATATTAATGTATATTAACACATATATATTAAACATCAATATACATGACAACCTTGGTGGTCTAGCGGTCTAGCACACCGCTTTACGTCCGATGGTCGCGCGTTCGATTCTTCGCACGGCACAAACAATTGTATTCATGAGCATGATTGTTTGTATCGGTCTGGGTGTTTTTTATGTATAATATTCATGTAGTTACGAAAAAAAATTATCTATGTATTTGTATCAGTTATCTAGTACCCGTAACACAAGCTTTAGCTAGCCTAACTTGGGTCTAGATGGCGCTGTGTGAATTGTCCTGAGATTATTATTACTATTATTTGTTTCGTAATAATAATTTATTAATAACTAAACCTGCTTTTTGTTAACAAACAACAGTTGAAAGTGGATTGACGTACATTTTAACCGAGTTAACACATTACAATGCAGAACGCCTGGCCCTGTTAGTAGTGGTAGTAGCATAAGCGGCAGTGTTGCCAACACGACTAATATAAATTCCCTAAATTTTAAAATAAAAATAAATAAATCTGACCAATATTTATTTATTTTTATTTTAAAATTTCATCGACAGTTGATGCTGATAAGATAGATATTTTTTTTATTTACGTTACAGGCGTGTGCTACACAAAACACAAAAAAGTAGATATACAATTACACTGACAAGTCTGTTCCCTTCATACACCATTGCAAGTGTGCTAAGCACAAACTTTTGTGAGTGGAGTTATTTCGGATCATTTATTTCATGGTTAACTTTTTATTCAATAATTATAATTATATGCTAAAATATGCTATATGCTAAACGACAAATAAACATGTTTGTTTGTTGGCAGCTTGGCAATAATTTTTTTTTAAATCTTGTATTATTGATATCTGTTTTTATATGTCACTTTTGACTAGTTTTTTTCTTCGGTGTGAGCTCTTTTGGAAAATATACACATTTATAATAATAATAATCTCTGGGGACAATTCACACAACGCCATCTAGACCCAAGATAAACTAGCTAAAGCTTTTGTTACGAGTACTAGATAACTGATACAATACACAGATATTTTTTTTTCGTAAATACATACATAGCATACTTAAGAAAACACCAAGACCGATACAAACAATAAATATTTGAATTTTAATGCCAAGCCTGGAATCGAACCCACGACCATCGGACGTAAAGCGGTGTGCTAAACCGCTAGACCACCGAGGTCGTCAAATTTATTACTATAATTCTGATTTTTAAGAAAATAGTCGTGTTCCCGCTCCAGTCACAATGCTAAACAAAGTAAAAATATGCCTAATTCAGCATAAAATATGTTAAACTGGCAACACTGTAGGTGGCCGCCATGTAGGCACAGGACGGTGGTACGCTGTGTCCACTTATTGTACACAAATTGCATTCTGACACGCTTTACTCTACGATGCAAGGTGCCTGAAGTGAGTTACGGTGCGATATGGAAGATATTTCACTACGAAAATGAGTTGTTTTAATATAAATGTTTTATTTATTAACATTATTATTATATATGTACCTGAACTGGTAAACAGACGTACCGCTCAACTGATAATAAGTGGTAACTGTCATCCTGTCTGTCTGCCTCTGAAATCTGCCGTTCCTAACGCTGCCGACTTTTTTACTTTTTATAAATATTTTTCTATGCACAAAAACTAGTATTTATTTATTTATATAACTTCAATGTATTAAATACCAAGGTAAAAGTACATATTGCGGACTTAACACCTAACGGCATCTACCAGTCAAGCGCAGGTTGTGCAGAGAATTGTAGGCGTTGCAAATATAATCAATAAGAAAAAGTATATACCAAAAGTAAGTACATGTATATATATACACAAATACGTATAATATATATCTAAATATACATGAAATCTAAATATATATAACTCAAAGGTGACTGACATAGAGATCTAACAACGCACAGCCCAAATCATTGAACGGATCGGGCTGAAATTTAGCACGCAGGTAGATGTTGTGACGTAGGCATCCGCTAAGAAAGGATTTTTATTAATTATACCCCCAAGGGGATAAAATAGGGGATGAAAATTTGTATGAAACTTTGTCAATTTTAAACCGATCGGGCTGAGACTTTGCATACATAAAGCTACTGTGACGTAGGCATCCCCTAAGAAAGGATTTTGATAAATTCCACCCCTAAGGGGATAAAATAGGTGATGAAAGTACTGTAAAGTCGCAAAAACTATACTTAATAATAATAATACTTCTTAACGCGAGCGAAGCCGCGGGCAAAAGCTAGTAAGATATATAAATCAAATATAATATACCACATAACATACTTAATAGTCTGATAATGAAATAGTGAAATCAGAGAAAGATCGTAACAAAGGAGGTAAGATAAGGTAAGGTAAGAAATAGAGAAAAAGAAAATGCAGACAATTATAACGTAGAAAATGTGCATAAAAGAAAAAATATATACAATAGATAATGTATATTCCATTATATACCTACTATATAATATTCACGGAATTTACGCTTAGAAATTAAGTATTACATTATTATTATCGAAAGTCAATTGTTTGTTTCCTTTTAACGACTGAACGGCTGAACCAATCTTAATGAAATTTCTCATGAAGATAGAATGTATCCCGAAGATTGAATCTACGCTACATTTTATCTCATGAAATGCAGACGAAGTCGCTATATCAGCTAGTATTGTTTAACGTTTATGTTTTATCAAATGAATATACGCTACATTTTATCTCATGAAATGCAGACGAAATCGCTGGTATCAGCTAGTATTGTTTATGTTTTATCAAATAACCCATGTTTCCATTATCGCTACACGACACCGTTGACATTAGTCTGCTGGTACACGATCCAATACAAACGGATGTATCCCGTCTTTGTCTATGTGCGTAGAACTGATTTGCATATCTTAATCCGACGTAGATGTCAGCCGATGGGCCGGCTCCCCGGGGCCCTCTTAGCCCCCCTGCTTTATAACACCGACACCTACGTTTTGAATTAGAATGGGTGTATTTGCTACTAAATATAATAATAAGTACTCCAAATTAATATTGTGACGCAGTAAGATTTTATAAGTATATAAAGGGCAAATTGTAAAAATAAAGGTTTCACAGTGCTTTTCTAAACAAAAAATAAAAACTCAAGGTATTTTTAAACAGTTTTGGTTAATAAAATAGACATTACTAACTACGTCAGCGTATTTTCATTGCAGCTCCGCTCCTAATAGCCGTAGCGTGGTGTTATTTTGACCATAACCATCCTCTATAAATAGGCCAACTAACCCTAAGAAAATCCACTAAGAACATAGGTCATGATAATTGTATTTTTTATTTATAATTCTTTAGTGCACCAATATTAAAAGTAGATACAAAATAGAAAATAATATATAACAATACATTAAAGAAAGAAGAAGGTACAGAAAGCGGTGTTATCGCTAACGCAATGTCTTCCAGACAACCTTAGGAAAGATAATATACATAAATAAAAATAGAGTAAGAGTGGAAATAAGGTAACAAAATATAAAATACTAGCTGTACAGGCAAATGTTTTTTGCCTTAAAATAAAAAAAACATTTAGGGTTGGACTACCCCTGACATTTAGGGGGATGAAAAATAGATGTTGGCCGATTCTCAGACCTACTCAATACGGTCACAAAATTTCATGAGAATCGGTCAAGCCGTTTCGGAGGAGTATGGGAACGAAAACTGTGACACGAGAATTTTATATATAAGACTAGCTGTACCGGCAAACGTTGTTTTGCCTTAAAATAAAAAAAAAAATAGGGTTGGACTACCCCTAACATTTAGAGGGATGAAAAATATATGTTGGCCGATTCTCAGACCTACTCAATACGGTCACAAAATTTCATGAGAATTGGTCAAGCCGTTTCGGAGGAGTATGGGAATGCAAACTATGACACGAGAATTTTATATATAAGATATTGTATCTATTTATTTATCAATTTCTCATGCACAGACGCATAGACCCTCAGAGAAATGAATTCGATATCTAAGCCAGCAGAGTTACCAATGGCTCAAGAGTTCGCCATCCCAAATTTACTTTGCTAAAACTATTTTAATTTCACTCATGGACGGCAAAGGCCTTTGTAAGATGGCGACCATCTCGTTCACCGTTTCTTAATAACGAGTGCTCACAAAATAAAATATTCCTGATACGGGATCTCTATTATTTCGTGAGTAAGGTCGATATATGAAACAATTTCTTCCAATTTTGTATGTTGTGTACGCTTGAACAGAGCTTGCCAGGTTTCGTTATTGAATTTGTTAGAAACGAGCATTACTTCACAATCGGAGTATAGGGGCGAGATTGAAAATTATGATATTGTAGCATCATCGTTTTATATTGGGGTTTTATTCATGACTTGCCTCCGACCATCGGTTTGAGAAACCACAAAGTTAAATCACAAGTTAAACTTATAGATAGAATAAGAATAGAAATAATCTTTCTTCAAATTAACTTAATATTTTTTTCTATAACTCATTCGGAACGCAGACTCATCATGAGAAGAACGATCAAGAAATTTGTCTGTTGTTTTTTTAAATAAATATTGTTCATAATTATATTTTTAAGGATTTTGTGTGAATATAAACTGTCAAAAAGCCAAGTTGACATAAATAAATAAATAGTTACTGGAGTAACAAATTAATTTCGTCATAGTTAACAGAGCTGATCAGTCTTAGAGACTGATCGGCTCTGTTAATTGCCAATAGAAACTGCCAAATAGAAAAGTTGACATAAACAAATAGTTACTGGAGTAACAAAATGATTCAGCATAGTTAACAGAGCCGATCAGACTTAAAGACTGAACGGCTCTGTTAACTGCCAATAACTGCCAATAGAAACTGCCAAATAGCAAAGTTGATATAAATGAATAAATAGTTACTGGAGTAACAAAATAATTCAGTCATAGTTAATAGAGCCGACCAGTCTTTAAAAACAGCGCCAGTATAATTTTTAAAATATATATGTCATGTTATATAAATTTAATATAAACACTCTTGATTTAATATAAACACTTTTGAACAGTCATATTTTTTTTTATTACAACTCATTCGGTACGCAGACTCGTCACAAGAAGAATGTACAAGAAATTTTCGTGTTGTTCATTTAAATAAATATTGTTCAGAATTCTGTGTAAATACAAACTACCTAATAGCAAAAATAACATAAATAAATAAATAGTTACTTGAGTGACAGAATAAATCAGTCATAATTAACAGAGTCGAAAAGGCTCTAAAAGTAGCACCAGTATAATTTTTAATTTCTATTCTACATATACATATATACATATTTATATATGTATATGTAGAATAGAATAGAAAATCATTTATTCAAATAAACTTTGCAAGCTAAGCATTTTTGAATAGTCATAACAATTTTTTTTAATTTACCGCTCATTCGGAAACCTGTCTCATGACAAGAAGAACGAGCGAGAAACTTGTGTGTTGCTCTTTTAAATAATCCTTGTAAGTTTACATTTACAAGTCGAAACGTGTGAATACAAACTACCAACCAGCACTAAATTATTAGGGTCAAATATAAATATACAATAAGATTAAATTAGTCGTAGTGATAAGAGCAGACCAGTCCCTACAAGCAGCACTCGTTCACGAGTATGACGGATGATGATGTCATGTCATATAACTTATATTTCAGCTTCATGTAGTTAGTTCCAGTAACATATCATTAACAGTGTGACAATCTCAGTGACAATCTTTGACAGCCTCGGTGGTCTAGTGGTTTAGTATACCGCTTTACTATCCGATGGTCGTGGGTTCCATTCCTCGCACGGTACAAACAGTTGTATTCATGAGTATGATTGTTTGAATCGATCTGGGTGTTTTCTATGTATAATATGTATTTATTTACAAAAAGATATGTATCCATGTATTTATATCAGTTGTCTAGTACTCATACATAACACAAGCTCTGCTTAGCTTGGGACTAGATGGCGCTGTGTGAACTGTCCTGAAATATTATTATTATTATTATTATTATAATCGTATTCTTACAATTAAAATGTATCTTTCTTGTAAACTATTATAATTAAAATGTTTTTTATGTTTATTATTATACCTATATATGATGTCTATTGAATAGCATATACTTAAAAAAAAACTTGTCCAATTAAAAAAAATCTTTTACTTCTAGAATGTTCATTCGTCAGCGCTTAACGTGCATTTGCACGCGGTTGAACAAAATGTCATTTTTCAGAGACCTAAATTTTAGTTTGTAATAGGTATATAATTATAGTTACATGCAAAAGTGATGTATGTTCGTTGAAATTGCAGTGAGCGTAATAAGTATACAGTTATAGGTATGTAATTTTCTTTTCATGTAATGTAGGAATGTTCCCTGAAATTGGTGGCCTTTAAGCGATTGTAACTACTACCTAATTCCTGTAGTATAAATTAATAATAATAATAACTCAGGACAATTTACACAGCGCCATCTTGTATCAAGCTAAAGTAAGTATGTGTTATAGGTACTAGTAATTATATACATAGACTAACTTTTGCTCGCAGCTTAGCTCGCGTTAATTTATCTCTTTAGGGGTGCAATTTATCAAAATCCTTTCTTAGCCTACGTCATAGTAGCTTTATGCAAGCAAAGTCTCAGCCCGATCGGTTCAAAATTGACAAAGTTTCATACAAACTTTCATCCCCTATTTTATCCCCTTGAGGGTAGAATTAATCAAAATCCTTTCTTAGCGGATGCCTACGTCATAACATCTACCTGCATGCCAAATTTCAGCCCGATCCGTTCAGTGTTTTGGGCGGTGCATTGATAGATCACTATATCAGTCAAAGGTGACTGATATAGTGATTGTGTGTGATGAAAGTTATATATATTTAGATAATTCATTGACTCATTTATCATTTAATGATAAAATGTACGGTGCGCAGAAGACAAAAAACATTCAATTCAATTTAGTAACAATGTTACTAACTCAACCGGATAAAGTATATTGTATTAAATCAATATAAACGGGTATTCTAAAGCCGAGTGTATAATATTGCTTTGATATTATAATAAATTATTATATTTTGTTACGAATTATGTTCTTTTGCTGATATTCATTTCATTTATTGAATTTATACAATATAATTCTTTCTTTTAAACTTTAGTGTTTAATATACATTATTTAAATTATTAACCGGGTCTTAACATGAATAATTTTATGGCAAATAAAGGTATTTACCTCTCTCGACGTTTCGACTAGGTTGCATCTACATTGACATCGCTGTTACTCCAGTCAGCTCGTGACCACGGCTAGTGCAACCTAGTCGAAACGTCGAGAGAGGTAAATACCTTTATTTGCCATAAAATTATTCGTGTTAAGACCCGGTTAATAATTTAAATAATGTATAATTCTTTCTGTTCCTGGACGAAGGGGCAGAGGTAGACCAAGGAAGGGATGGGAAGATGTTGTTGCTAGGGACATAATATAGTGCGAGGTCTATGAGGACGACGTCCGGGACACGATTAAATAGCTACGAAGAGAGAGAGAGGGAGAGAGGGAGAGAGAGAGAGAGAGAGATACAATTTAATTCTGCTTCAACCATTAGCATGTGCGAGACCACAAATATTCAGTGCGGAATCCTGACCAATGCTACTGAAAACGTTACGATCATTTCTGTTGCTGATCAAATTGCGACCGTTAAGGAGTTTACCAACTACCGACCAAACTGCGAATGAGTTAACACTAGGCCTACAACCTATATTATCTCTTATTTTGAAATTTACAATTTTTTTACATAAATTTATGATATTTTGTTAAAGAACATTTTTATGACATCATTATCAAATTTGTTACATAAGTCTCAATATTACATTATGTCATTACTGTCCTTACTAGGTCATTAAAATGGCATGTATGAAGGACATCCAGTTACATTTCCTTGGTGAAATTTTAGTTTAATCATTATTAGAGTTTTGATTATTATAAATCCGAACTCTATTAAATTCCCGAGGCATCATCGCGTTCAGAGGCGAAACACGTGTCGCAATATGGGTGTCTCAATAACGGTCGGAATTTGATCACCAATAGAGAATTTCGTAACGATCAGGTTTCCGCACATCCTTCACTGCTGTCCCGTATACTGATGACCTCTGTGGTCAAGCGGTTTACTTCCCATGGTCGCAAGGTTTGATTCCTCACCGGTACAAAAATTTGTATTCGTGAGTTGTATCGGTCTGAATGTTTTCTAAATAATTATTTATCTATTTTGCAGTTCGATTCCAGGGTCACCTATGAAGGTTTAGTTTTTTTAATGGATGATAATGGAATAGTGCACGTACCTGCGCTAACGGTTTACGCTGGCGGGGCACCAGTAGAGGATGAGGTTAGGTCAGTTAATCCATCGTGACAAATTCACCAGGAATTTATGATGATTGTCTCCAAAAGGAACCGCGTGGTGATCAACGTGCCATTGCTGGTAGTGGTGTCTACATTACAATCCACTTCCCACCATTAGGTTCAGGTTACTCTTGGCCTGCATTTAATCGACAATGTCCTAAAGGACATGAATTTATGATGATTGTTTCCAGAAGTAACTGCGTCGTGATCAACCTACCATTGCTAGCAATGAGTTCTACATTATATCTTCTTTAGGTTCAGATTACTCTTAGCCTGGATATATTCGACTATGTCCTTTTCCTTTGTTGCGGAGTGTAGTCGGGACAACAATCGACAATGTCCCGTTCCTTGGTTTTTTTTTGTTGATGATAATGGAATGGTGCACCCGCCTGCACAGGGCACAAGTGGAGAATGATAAGATGAGCATAAGGTCAGGTCAGTTAGCCCATCATGACATGTTCACTAAGAATTTATCACGATGGATTCCAGGGGGAACCGCGTGGACATCAACCTGACATGGTATACTGGTAATGTGGTCATCAGTCCACAGTAACAGTCCCCTTTCCCCCCAAAAATCCGTATCTTGGTTGCGTAGTGTAATCGGGTTGCGTAATATATTTGACATTAACGTGGTCGGTGTTATAAAAAAACAATATGAAAAATCATCATCATCATCATCATCGCAGCCCGGAAGACGTCCACTGCTGGACATAGGCCTCCCCCTTTCCCGCGATCTTGACCAGATCGTCGGTCCACCTTACTGGAGGCCTTCCCACGCTGCGTCTTCCGGTCCGTGGTCGCCACTCGAGGACTTTACTGCCCCAACGGCCATCTGTCCTACGAGCTATGTGCCCTGCCCATTGCCACTTCAAAGTCGCAATATGAAAAATAGCGGAGAATATTCGGCAATCTTATAATGTATTCTGGCGTACAGTCATAAGAGATGGTGTCGTGTCGGCTGCCCGTTTGCGAGCCGCCCATTATTTATTTGGCGTCCCGGGGGCGCGGACCCCTTTTCTGTAATAAGCCTTTTTAACCTGCTTTATTACACACATTTGGGGTGTACATTGTACGATACCGCCGGAGATCTCACAGAGGAACGATCTTCGATGTAATTGTCGATTTATTTCGCTCTTTGTTTTGTGAAAGTATAACATTTTCGGGGATATATGAGGAATTCATGTTGTATTGCCAAATATAGCGTTGTAATTAGGGAGAGTTGTAGCTGAGGGGATTTCTACGTTAGTATAGTAAGTTTAGGGTCGTAAGTACGATAGGTTTCGAAGATTATGTACGAAAATAATATTTAACTATATATTGGTTGTCTCGCAGTGTAACTCTGCTTTAAATTCAAAATATAAAAATCAAAATTCATAATATCTTTATTCATGTAGGTCTATATATATATAAGACATAACATATGAGTCTGTACTCATATGTTATGTCAAATCTACAGTCAGTTTGGAATGACTTCGAGATGAGAAGAACTGACAATACTCAGCGCGTATTCTTTTCAAATAAATTCTTTATTTCCGAGAGCCACAGGTTTCGAGTCACACGGTGTCGCGTACAAGCAGCAACAAAACGCCTTTGTATTGCGTTGCGTTGGAGCGTTCTGATTGGAGCGCACACCCATCCAATTTAAATACGCAACGTAACGTACAGACTTAAAATATCAACCGATCGATCTAACGTATATTTGTTCACTCCACCAAAATTGTAATTTATCACAGTATTTACCAATTAAATTCAAGAAATGAAGCGAAATCTATCATTTATTCACCCCGTAATCTGCTGCAGCCATCAACACCTACCATCTATCATTCGAGCCGCAACATAACCTACCACCTGATCATTCGAGCCGCATCATCACGTACCACACGGTATCATATAACATTTGTATTCATTAATATGAATAGTTGTATGGTCTGGACGATATATATAATGTATAATTAAATTTCATTATTTTTCTATGAAACATCACTTTGCTTTATCGTAATTTCCGCAGCGTACCTCATATAAGATTTTTTTTGGTATTTTCCCGTTAAGTTACCTTATCGAATCCTATATTTATTAGGGACTATCTACCCACCCCGGCTTCGCTCGAGTGTACATGTATTATACATATAAACCTTCCCCTTGAATCACAATATCTCTTTAAAAAATCCGTTGCGTAGTTTTAAAGATTTAAGCATACATAGGGACGGACAAACAGCGACAGCGACTTTGTTTTATACTATGATAATACTGTCAGCCTGTTCATTGTTCAGTCTTTTTACACCTTTCTCAAGTCATCACGATTTTGATAGATAGCCGAGAGTACTTATTACAACTTAATTGGAGCGTTTGAAACTTTTACTCTTTAAAAGTAGGTATACCTACCGCTTTAATTAGTTGAACTTTTCTTCAATTTAACTCTGGGTGTCATAAAGTGCCAAGAAAGTAGACATGAAAGTGGAATGAAACGTTACAGACAAGTAATTAAGTGGGAATTTTAATCTGTTTCACGCCATCTTAAGATGTAGTGACCGTACGAAAGTGTTTTGCAACCCAAACTGAATATCAGTAGTTGAAATTTAAGACATCACCTTCATCCTTCACTTCAACCATCACCTTGCAGCACTGGTATTTCCGAACCGATACAATATTGAAACCTTCAAGAAAAGAGCTCATTCCTTTTTAAAAGGCCGACAACGTACTTGCAATTCCTTTAGTGTTGCGGGTGCTTACGGGCAGCGGTAATTATTTACCATCAGGTGAGTCGCATGCTCGTTTGTGTCGTGTTATAAAAAAAGGTAAAAAACGTAGTTTGCAACCGAAACCGAAATTCAGTAGTCGAATCTTCAGCTGTAGTGACCGTACCCAACTGGTTTGCAACTGGGGGGAAATGGGATTGTCAGTAATGTGGACTAATGAACCCATTACTAGCAATGTACTATGTCAGGTTGACTTCCACGCGGTTTCACCTGGAAACCATCGTGTTAAATTCTAGGTGAATTGTCACGATGGGCTAACTGACCTGACCTCATGCTCATCTTATCATCCTCCACTGGTGCCCTGCCAGCGTAAACCGTTAGCGCAGGCTGGTGCAACATTCCATTATCATCCACAAAAAAATACTGTTTTGCAACCGAAACCGAAATTCAGTAGTTGAATCTTAAGACGTAGTGACTGTACCCAAGTGTTTTGATACCGAAACCGAAATTCAGTAGTTGAATCTTAAGATCTAGTGACCGTCCCCAATTGTTTTGATACCGAAACCGAAATTCAGTAGTTGAATCTTAAGACGTAGTGACTGTACCCAAGTGTTTTAATACCGAAACCGAAATTCAGTAGTTGAATCTTAAGATCTAGTGACCGTCCCCAACTGTTTTGATACCGAAACCGAAATTCAGTAGTTGAATCTTAAGATGAAGTGGCCGTACCCAACTGGTTTGCAACCGAAACCGAAATTTAGTAGTTGAATCTTAAGACGTAGTGACTGTACCCAAGTGTTTTGATACCGAAACCGAAATTCAGTAGTTGAATCTTAAGATCTAGTGACCGTCCCCAACTGTTTTGATACCGAAACCGAAATTCAGTAGTTGAATCTTAAGATGAAGTGGCCGTACCCAACTGGTTTGCAACCGAAACCGAAATTTAGTAGTTGAATCTTAAGACGTAGTGACCGTCCCCAACTGTTTTGATACCGAAACCGAAATTCAGTAGTTGAATCTTATGAAGTGGCCGTACCCAACTGGTTTGCAACCGAAACCGAAATTCAGTAGTTGAATCTTAAGACCTAGTGACCGTCTCCAACTGTTTTGATACCGAAACCGAAATTCAGCAGTTGAATGTTGAGATTCGGTTTCGGTTGCAATACTGTTTGGTACGCCAAACAGTATTGCAACCGAAACCGAAATTCAGTAGTGAATCTTAAGATGAAATGACCGTACCCAACTGTTTTGCAACCGAAACGGAAATTCAGTAGTTGAATCTTAAGACGTAGTGACCGTACCCAACTGTTTTGATACCGAAACCGAAATTCAGTAGTTGAATCTTAAGCCGTAATGACCGTACCCAAGTGTTTTGATACCGAAACCGAATTTTAGTAGTAGTAGTAGAGTGTCGACGCTTACCGAAATGGAGACTTACTTTTGTGTTAAAGATATGACCAGCTTGTCCGAGGTACCGGACGATAGAGAGCGAATGCAGATGGCACTCCAAACCCGCGGAAGGACTTATGGAACGGCTGAAGGCCAGCTCTCGCCTGATGGATTCGACTTTAGTCATCATTGGTGAGCAATAACCGTCGCCTATGTACTCTTATATATGTTAACTGTACGGGACACCGTACTATAATCATCATATATATATTATCACTTACGTAGCATATATAATTTTATTATGTACTACCTGTTCCCTGCGACTTCGTCCGCGTGGAATTTAACTTTCATTTTCTAAAATAAAAGTAACCTAAGCTACTCCTTATTATATCAGCTACCAGCCAATGAAGTCCCGTCAAAATCGGGCCAGCCGTTTCAGAGATTAGCCGGAACAAACAGGCAGACAGACAGATAAAAATTAAAAAAAATGTTATTTTGGTGTATTTACCGTATTTATATACGTATGCATGTAGTAAAAAATTGTTATTTCAATATTACAAACGGACACTCCAATTTTATTTATATGTATAGATATATAGATTACTATACAATAAATCAATGTGTAACATCAAGTGCTCACTACGGGACGTATCTTTTATTTGTCATCCCCTTTGATTATTAATTATCATTATCAACAACCCCTACATGAACAATTATGGAGAACACATTATCATATGACACCCTTGATACCGTGCGTTTCAATTCCTGATGGCGACTTTTTACTAAACTACTGAACCGATTTTAATGAAATATGCTGTGAATATAGATTTAAAATTAAGATTCCGATAACGGTCGTCTTTAATATAAAAAACAGAGTAACGGGTATAATAGCTAGTAGTACATAAATCAATATATATTGTGTATACCGCTATATATATATGTACGTATGTACGATGTAGTAATTCTCAAGTTTCCAACTCCAAACAGCGGCCCCCTGATTTCACACGCCACTGCCCAAATTCTTGGATCACCGCTTCCTATCTGACCCTTCCTTACTATCTGTACGTATATATACTAGCTGTTCCCGCGACTTCGTTCGCGTGGAATTTAACTTTATTTTTCTAAAATAAAAGTAGTCTAAGTTACTCCTTATTACAGCTACCTGCCAAACAAAAGTCCCGTCAAAATCGGTCCAGCCAATTTAGAGATTAGCCGCAACAAACAGACAGATAGACATAATCATCATTTGGGTGTTTCCTATGTATAATATGTATGTATCGAACAGAGATTAAGAGCGTAGCAGTTTCTATATTTATTGTCGCATGCCTAATCCTTGTTAATGTAAATATAATTAATCAATATTTATTTAAAAGAGTAACACACAAGTTTCTTGATCATTCTTCTTGTGATGAGTCTGCATTCCGAATGAGCGGTAGAATCAAAATACTTGACTATTCAAAAGTGCTTATATTAAGTTTATTTGAATAAAGATTATTTCTACTTCTATTTATATAATTTATGAAAAAACAAATCTATTCGTTTCAGTTATCTAGTACCCATAACACAAGGTTTAGTTAGCTTAATTTGAGTCTAGATGAATTGTCTTGAGATATTATTTATCTAAATATATATAACTCAAAGGTGACTGACGTAGTGATCTATCAACGCACAGCCCAAACCACTAGATGGATCGGGCTGAAATTTGGCATGCAGGTAGATGTTATAACGGAGGCATTCGCTAAGAAAGGATTTTGATTAATTCCATCCCCAAAGGGATAAAATAGGGGATGTAAGTTTGTATGAAACGTTGTCAATTTTAAACCAATCGGACTGAGACTTTGCATGCATAAAGCTACTATGACGTAGGCATCCCCTAAGAAAGGATTCTGATTAATTATACCACCAAAGGGGATGTAAGTTTGTATGAAACGTTGTCAATTTTAAACCGATCGGGCTGAGACTTTGCATGCATAAAGCTACTATCACGTAGGCATCCCCTAAGAAAGGATTTTGATAAATTCCACCCCTAAGGGGATAAATTAACGCGAGCGAAGCCGCGGGCAAAAGCTAGTTATTATATAAGTACTACCAAAAAGGTACTCAAAGCTAACTCTATATAGTTTAAAAGTATTATAGATGGCGTATTCAGAAGATTACATTTCAAGCTACCGGCGTGCGATTCAACATCTTTATTGTTAATTCTGTAAGACTGTACGTAACGAAGACAAGAGCTCGCTGCGTCGCAGCCAAGATGCGGAAGAAGTATAAAAATAAATTAATCCTTTTAATGTAAATATAATTAAATCAATATTTATTTAAAAGAGCAACACACAAGTTTCTTGCTCATTCTTCTTGTGATGAGTCTGCATTCCGAATGAGCGGTAGAATCAAAATACTTAACTATTCAAAAGTGCTTATATTAAGTTTATTTGAATAAAGATTATTTCTATTTCTTGTATTTATGAAAAAAAAATATATCTATTCGTTTCAGTTATCTAGTACCCATAAAACGAGGTTTAGTTAGCTTAACTTGGGTCTAGATGGCGCTGTATGAATTGTTTTGAGACATTATATATCTAAATATATATAACTCAAAGGTGACTGACGTAGTGATCTATCAACGCACCGTCCAAACCACTGGACGGATCGGGCTGAAATTTGGCATGCATAAAGCTACTATGACGTAGGCATCCCCTAAGAAAGGATTCTGATTAATTATACCCCCAAAAGGATATAATAGGCGATGAAAGTTTATATGAAACTTTGTCATTTTTAAACCGATCGGACTGAGACTTTGCATGCATAAAGCTACTATGACGTAGGCATCCCCTAAGAAAGGATTTTGATAAATTCCACCCCTAAGGGGATAAATTAACGCGAGCGAAGCCGCGGGCAAAAGCTAGTTATTATATAAGTACTACCAAAAAGGTACGCAAAGCTAACTCTATATAGTTAAAAACTATTATAGATGGCGTATTTAGAAGATTACATTTCAAGCTACCGGCGTGCGATTCAACATCTTTATTGTTAATTCTGTAAGACTGTACGTAACGAAGACAAGAGCTCGCTGCGTCGCAGCCAAGATGCGGAGGAAGTATAAAAATAAATTATTTGCCACCAGCCGTTGCCGTCGCTGCGACGGTGCGACGGGGCGCGGACCTCGTGCTCCAGTAATGCAGTTTAGAATCATGCCGTTTGTTTTGCAGACGCTACTGTTAAATGAAAGTATCGCCGGTACGTGCGAATTACTTTGTAAGGCGACTCTTTAGTTTTTATATTCGTGTGCACTCACTAGGAGACCCTCGCATAGGGTCGAGCTCAACATAGCGACAACGGATTATATATATTATAGAGCTGTTATTGTTCCAGCGATTTCGTCCGTGTGGAATTTAACTTTATTTTCTAAACTAAAAGTAGACTAAGTTACTCCTTATTACATCAACTACCTGCCAATAAAAGTCCCGTCAAAATCCGTCTGGCCGTTTCAGAGATTAGCCGGAACAAACAGACAGACAGACAGACAAAAATTGTAAATAATGTTATTTTTGTGTATGTACCGTATTTATACTCATATGCATGTGGTAAAAAACGGTTATTTCAATATTAGAAACAGACACTCCAATTTTATTTATATGTATAGATAGAATAGAAAATAATTTACTTCTGAATAGTCATAACGTTTTTTTTTATCTACCGCTCATTCGGAAAACTGTCTCATCACAAGAAGAACGAGCAAGACACTTATGTGTTGCTCTTTTAAGTAATTGTAACTTCACATTTTACAAGTAGAAACGTGTGAATACAAACTACCAACCAGCACAAATTTATTATGGTCAAATATAAATACACAATAAGATTAAATCAGCCGTAGTGCTAAGAGCAGCAGTAGCAGTGATAAAGCATATGATTTAGGACCGTGCTAAGAAGGTTATAAGAAATCTTTTGCATAATACTAACATCTATGAATGTATCAATCAGTTATATTAATATGGGAAGAAAAAGATGTGTACCCGTTTTTACGAAAATATGGCGGAAAAATAGTATGAAATTTCGCACACTTATAGTTTATATAAAGAAGGAGTGGAGAATCCTATTATTTTTTTTATGTTGAACTAAAAATGTGATGTGTGTGATGTGTTTTTACGAAAATTGGTCGGAAAAATAGTATGAAATTTCGCACACTTATAGTTTATATAAAGAAGGAGTGGAGAATCCTATTATTTTTTTTATGTTGAACTAAAAATGTGATGTGTGTGATGTGTTTTTACGAAAATTGGTCGGAAAAATAGTATGAAATTTCGCACACTTATAGTTTATATAAAGAAGGAGTGGAGAATCCTATTATTTTTTTTATGTTGAACTAAAAATGTGATGTGTGTGATGTGTTTTTACGAAAATTGGTCGGAAAAATAGTATGAAATTTCGCACACTTATAGTTTATATAAAGAAGGAGTGGAGAATCCTATTATTTTTTTTATGTTGATCTAAAAATGTGATGTGTGTGATGTGTTTTTACGAAAATTGGCCGGATAAAATAGTATGAAATTTCGCACACTTATAGTTTATATAAAGAAGGAGTGGAGAATCCTAATATTTTTTTATGTTGAGCTAAAAAAATTGATCATATTAATAAAAAAAACATTACACACACTATTTCACATACACAGACATATAGTCTTTGACAATAGCACCCTAATAACGTTCAAACATATAATTTAATTGTCGAATTTCGACTACTATTTCTATTAGATCTGCTCAAACACATTATATTTTGTTGTAAAAATGTTGTAAAATTATCACATTTCTCTCAGTCAGTCTCCTTAGTGCTGAGTTAAACAGAAAATAAAAAATTAAGAAAAAACAGCTTTGTATTATCTTACTATTGTAATTAAATATGATATATTTTCATTATTTATACATTGAACATCCACTAGTCAGTATCGATAGTACTGAGTTAAACAGAAATATAACATTAACAAAAAATAGTTTGTTTTATCTTACTATTGTAATTATTTATGATAATTTTTCAACATTGTGGATCCACCAGTCATTCCAGTTAGTACTTATTTAAACAGAAAATAAAGATTAATAAAAAAACAGCGTTGTATTATCATACTGTTGTAATTAAATATGATAATTTTTCATTATTTATACATTGTACATCCAACGCTAGTGCTGAGTTAAACAGAAATATAACATTAAAAAAAAAATTTTGTTTTATCTTACTATTGTAATTAAATATGATAATTTTTCAACAATTATACTCTGTGGATCCAGCAGTCAGCAATAGAGGCGTTTAGGCTCTAGTTGTGGTCTTATAAACCATTTATTATTTACAAAGGAAAACTTGTTTTAGTGGGAAGCGTTTTTAGGAATGAGTAAACGAAATTACACGTTTGACTGGTCAGAACGGGACTATGTGGTCTTTCATTAATCTTATAATTAGTAGGCTGTTTTGAAATAGACGTAGCTACAGATGGTGTGCTTAGTTAAATTGGAATAAATGTAATGCGTATAGGTCAAACTGTAAGCCTTTATTAGACATGAGACTGTGTTTCTCAAAGTTGGAAATATTTTTATAAAACTTTCATACAAACTGAATTATTCTGTGTAATTTCTGTATTTATATTGTATATATTTTTTTTGTATTTGTATAACATAAATTGTGTATGTACCTAGATATTATTTAGTTATTTATATATTATAGTATAAATGACAGTTTTTTACCATCAATGCACTACAACGCTTTCTATTTCTACCTAAAGGTTAGCTGGTAGAGATTGCCATATGGTTATAAGTTTGCCTTTTGTAATCTTTACATTGTGAAATAAAGAGCAAAAAAAAAAAATTAAAAAACTCCACCGTGATGATTAAGATTAGAACGTAATGTAAAAAATCACTAATACATAAAATTATTAAGAAATAAAATTGTAACAAAAACTCCTCCAAAACCACTTGATTTTCATAAAGAAATTTTATAAAGTTTTTTATAGTTCGGCATACATACAAACCTATTCGTCAATTCTTATTTTTTTATACTAGTTTTTTAATTTTCTACCCGTGTTGGTCAATTTCTGATTTTTATGACAACAACGTATGCCGAGCATATATATATATATATATAATTCTAGACTCAAATATTATGGAATTATATCCCTTTCAAGACGTCGGGAAACATCTGAATTGGTACTTTTATATAAAATCTTACACGGAATAGTCGATTGCCCTGATATTCTACAAAATATTGGTATATTAGTTCCACGATCATGTAGCAGACTACTTAAGGCGACGCCGTGATAAACTATTACTTCAAAATCGGGCCCCGCGGTCTGCGCACCTCATGCACCCCGATAGTTTTACGTGTCGCCGATCGACCGCCAGCGCTCGCTCGCTCTCCCCGTACCACGATATCACGAACACGCGTCCGTGTCGCAATGTAACGCGTGAATCAAGTAGACGAAGCTTCGGTCCCCAATTGAACAAAACTATTACGGAGTCTTCCTGTTTGTTTATATAATTTATATTTATGAAGGCACATTGATATTTCAGAATTTACAATACAGTGGAACTAACTACGATACGAATTAATTAAAAAGATTCTTAAAGTAAAGAATTAAATAGAAATATTGAGGTAGAGTTACATATTCTCGTGATTATAATTAACGTAAACTAGTGCTGTTATTACTATCTTTGAAAGAAACACCAAAAAATAATCTTTGTGTTTTCCGTATATATTGTAATTGGTAATTACGACGTTTATTTATTTGCCAACGACATTTTTTTGAAACAGCTAGATATTTTAATGTATACTACATTAACTTACTTACGTTAAATGAAATGTGAAAATATACGAAGGTTAGTTACTTTATAAAAGAGACAGTAAGTCTACGTTTCTGTGAATGATAGGTATATCAATTAAAAAATCTATATATATTATATATTTGATACAATAAACCTAAATTTAGCAATAATGTATGTGACTTTAATTTTATTTATTTGATACGCGTAGTGGACATTATTTCTTTATGTTTTAGAAAGTATATTTTTAAAAATGCGTAAGTAATTTAACATTATATGTAAGTAAAGTACGTAAAGATATACACTTTATGACAAAATAGTAAAACTTTTACAGTTTTTTTACAATTTATAAATTATTATAATAAATATTAAGTTTTAATTACATGTAAAAAGGACGTGAACAATTACAACCTAATCATAAAAGATCTATTAACTTCATACAAATGAAATTATTGAATAATTATAGGTTTGAACATGATTATTTATATTTTTATGCATAATTTAATGACTATTCTGCAAACCTTCTATATATATAAACTATAAGTACGCGAAATTTCATATTCATCCGTCCGCGCTGTTTTTCGTAAACCGGATACAAAGTTATTACTTCACGTATTAATACATACGTTTTAATAAATTTTTATAATACTTTTCATTATTTCACTTTTTTATTTTTTTATTTCCTTGGACCTACCAAGGAATCTTAATTTTACGGCAAAATAATAAGGGAGATGGATAGTGGACATGTTTGCCATGAGTGAGCGAGACAGATATGACGCCACTTTTACCAAAGTCAACAAAAGTAAGTAAAATAATTAAAATAAAGAAAAATCTTAACCTAGTTTAGGTTTATTTAAATAAGGATAATATTGAGGAAGAAAAGTTTGAACTCGTTGTACGTGAAACGGATGCATTTCGGGTCTTTGTAAAATACGATGTGCTGTGCTATTACAATAAGAAAGAACGGGAAAATAAAAAAAAAGAAAAAAGAAGAAAAGTATTTTCGTTTGTGTACAAACGAAAATACTTTGGTCATCTGCGACCTTTTGCAACACTTCTTCCTCGTAAGGAAAGCGAGTTCTACCTCCAGCCCGTATTTGATTCGGGAAATGGCCGCCCTCCGTGAGTGCGGCCGGTACATATAAGCAGTGATCTGGATAGCGCTCTAAATTTGGATATCTTTCACGATAAAGCCTAGCGGCAGCAATTGCATTGCATCTGCATTCCTCATAAATGAGGTGCTTGTTCGCAATTTTTTGTGAAGTAAATAACAAGGATACCAACACAAAAGTCCAATTCCAAAAGAGACAACCCAAAGTTATCGGTATGGAATCAACAAGTTCAATTCACAAAAATCCAAGTCCAAAAAGAGAAGCCAACAACAGCGAATACGGAAAGACGCGCAGTAGGCTGAGCTGAAGCTGAAACAGAATGAGCAAAATGTACTAACTGGTGTCGGACTGGTAGCGTAGCCATTTGCTTGGTATGGCGACTGTATCTGTTTCATTCGCGCGCGTTTAAACGACGCATCTCCGTCTCACTGCGTGGCACATCTGTCTCGCTCGCTCACGACAACATGTCCAGTACCCATTTCTCTCATCATTTTGCCGTAAAATTAAGAACCTACTACTATAAGCTTGTGTGAATAAGAAACATTTGAACGGAGTAAAATGGGTTAGCAAAAATCGGGTTACTTGAGGTTTTTTTAATGGCACTTGCCAAGGCACTGTAGTACATTTTTTTAAAAGAGGGCCTTTCAAACTCGACAATTTATGAAAATTTTAAATATAGTTTAACAAATAGTCTTAATTCTAGAAAACTTGGGGCAATTGTGTCATTATTTTTTACTGTGATTCTAGAAATGTTATTTGGCTTTATGCTTCCAAAGTTTAAATGAACAAAAATAATAAAAATTAACCACAATGACCGAATAATGGTTATAGTTTGACCAAATTTCTAAGTTTTTCTTTAATGCCCCTAATTTTCAAACTGCATGGGATAGATTTTTTTCTGATTTTTCTCATGATGGTTACAATCAAATCTCTCACTGCTTGAAATTGAGTTCTGGGACAGCCTATATAGTATAATCGAAGCCAAATATTTCACCATTACTTTGTTTTGCTTTCCATAGCTACAAAGACAAGTGCTTACCTAGACTTACTACAGATAAAAAGTACTTATCGGGGAAAATAAAGTTGAAAATATGTCACAAATTTTTATGTGATACTCCAACATATAGTCGGACAGACAACAATGATTAATTAAATAATATTTTTGTGAAATTATTGACAATCAATAAGTTTTTTGATTACACTACATATGTAGTAACATTGAGAAAAAAAATACTTTATTTTGGATTCAATATTATAGTATTTATTATAGATTCAATATATATTATTAGTATTAGTACGTATAACATTTATTCGTATAAGTAAATAAAATAGTGTAAAAAATGTAAAAAGGGTAACTAAATGATTACATTACTTGATTACATACTCGTGGTAGATAAAAAACAAATTGTTATGACTATTCAAAAGTGCTTAAATTAAGTTTATTTGAATAAATGATTTTCTATTCTATTCTATTCTTGAAATAGTAAAAGAATTAAGTTACAGCAATATTTAATTTTTGTATAAATTCATAGACGACTCCACGATTTTACTTTGTTATAATGAGTCAGTCGATTTTTTCTTTGGGTGTAGGGTTGTCACTTCGCCAATCCTAATAGCCGGACAGACCATCCAGTTTGGCGAGACATATTGGTAAAAAGGCCGGATACCCTACATTATTGAGGGTTTTGTGTCTCAATATCATGTAAATATTTATTACAAATAAAATTTTGTAAATTATTATTAATAAGTGTTACTTTAGGTGCGACCCGTCAAAATATTTAAAATTTAAATTGGCCCGTTGATAAAAAAGGTTGCTCACCCCTGTTCTAGATAAACAGTTATCAACATTTTAAAATTCTTCTTAACGTCTAATGAAAGGTAATTGCATAAATAAGTATTATTTACCTGTACCTGTTACTTCAGCAACTAACGAAATAAAAAAACATCTAAGCAAAACAAAACTTCTTGAGTTAAGAAATAAAAAATAAAATTAGTTTTACAATAAAATAATGTAAAATCCTACCAAACGGCGTACAAGACTATTTTAGCCAGATGCCAAAAAAAGTCCCGTCAAAATCAGTGCAACCATTTCAGAGATCAGCCGGAACAAACAGACAGACAAACAGACAAAATTGGTAAAAAATGTTATTTTGGTGTATGTAACGTATTTATATTTATATGCATGTAGTAAAAAACGGTTATTTCAATATTAATATTTCAACAAACACTCCAATTTTATTTATATGTATAGATAATGGGAGTGCCCCATTTTTATTTATAAATAACTACGAAATCAAAATAATGTAAAATTTGTTTATATTTTCTTAACCATTTCTTTACATTAATACTAAAAGTTTTTTATCATTTTTAACAATTAATTGTCACTACTTTACAAATTATGACTTAGTATTACATTCGTAATATGTACAATAAATCATTACTAACTGTATTAACTTAAATACAGTAATTGTTAAATGTAAAATTAGTAACTGTCACCCGCACCATACTATAGCGTACGCAGTATAGTATGACGAAATAATTTACGATTTGATAGCGCGCGTTCTCAAGTGAGCTCTCCGCGCTAAGCACAGGTCCAACGTTGGCAGGGGCCGGGGACTGACTGACTTGCTCTAACTCTCATACAAAACAACTTGTGAGCAAGAGATTTTTTTGCGGAAAAACAGTTTATCTTGTTTAAAATAAAAACTATTGGTTATTATATACATCTGAATTGTACTATTTATGTGCGTATTTAGAATAATGTATATTGGAAAATTCGAGTCTTAAATCAGTCCCGTTTTCTTATACGAATCAAAAATATATTTTATAAGACCAATCTTTGAGATTTTTTTCTCTGCTACAAAAGTTAATCAATCATGTAACGAGAACAGTCAATATGATGTCAAAGATCTGAAAAATGAAATACCTAAATATCAGCCCCGAATGATTTGTAATTGCTGAGAAAAATGAAGGTATCTGAGGTCAATATTTGCGATGCGTCGCCTTAATAGAAAAACTTTTAATCTCCCCAAGTGTAGAACTAACTATGGCAAATACTCCCCGGTATATCGAATGTGTGAGAATTATAATAATGTCAGACACATATTTGATATTTTCGGTGCATCAGTCAGTAATATTAAACCGACATTAAATTGTAATTTTCTTGCTTTATAAAATAATTCTCTATTAATGCAAATTATTATTGTATAGTGTCATTTTGTGTGTGTAAAAATTAAGTTATGCATGCTGTGTCTATATCTAGAAGGATGTGTTACTTAAATAGTTTGTTTTATGTGTATTAAGTTATGTACTATGTAAGACATCCAGTTTTGTAGACCTAATAAATAAAAAAAAAAAATATATATATTTAATAGTACATCCGCCAGCGCAACCCGTACATGCTGGCTCTACATTAAAAAAAATTGGTTATGTATTTATATCAGTTGCCTAGTACTCCTTATAGTAGTAGTACTCCTTATACAAGCTCTGCTTAACTTGGAACTAGATGGCGCTGTGTGAATTGTCTAAGAATATTATTACAATTATTATTGTCTTAACAGTTATATTATGGAATGTTATATTTATTACATATAAATAATTTTTGAGTGTCTGTTTGTAATATTGAAATAACCATTTTTACTACATGCATATGAATATAAATACGGTACATACACCAAAATAACATTTTTACAATTTTTATCTGCCTGTCTGTTTGTTCTGGCTAATCTCTGAAATGGCTGGACCTATTTTGACGGGACTTTTATTGGCAGGTAGCTGATGTAATAAGGAGTACCTTGGCTACTTTTATTTTAGAAAATTTCTTATGTTTTGGAAAAATAAAGTTAAATTACTTAATAAAAATACTAAAATAACTGCAACACTAAAATACATCGACAAAAACCTTAATCTATAAATAGATAGAGTCGATCAACTAAAGCACTGATGATAGTAAAAATCTTGGAGACTTGAAAAAGGTCCATAAAACATAATAGCTCACATCAGATTGAAGTGGGGACCATCATTAGCTATGTGGAAGTTCGGCCAAGTATTCGGTCCAACAAAACCGGTAATAACACAGTGCCGGAATGTGTAGAATTCAGAAACTCCGCGCCTATAATTGAATCGGATTCTCGATATACCGACCAAATTGGAATACATATTTGCGTAATACAATTGCTGAGAACAATACCATGTATTTAATCCATAGGTGTTACTATAATATGTAATTAGGTGGACTACTAATTCATGCATTTGGATGTAATGCTCGGTACAGTGTGCCTGCAATTAACATTGTCGAACATATTGTTCTGTCTTCCGACCTCATTTTAACCGGATTACACTAACTATATATGTATATGATCTATGATCTATTACACCGGGTTACACTAACTATATATGTATACGATCTATGATCTATGATATGTATATAATCTTATGTTAATATGGAATAATAATATAAGAATGTTCTCTGGAAAATTCACACAGCGTCATCTAATTCCAAGTTAAGCAAAGTTTCTGCTATGGTTACTAAACAACTGATAGATTTTTTTTGTTAATAGATACATGATATATATAGGATAATCCAAGATTAATGGAAACACTCATACTCATGATTACAAATGTTTGTACCGTGCAAGGAATCGAAGCCGCGACTATCGGAATTAAAGCGGAGCATTCAACTGAGGTTGTCTAGATATTGATTGACTGATTAGAAAATTTTAGAGTACCCCCTCTACATACCGATAAATCTAAATATATATATAACTCAAAGGTCACTGACTGATATAATGATCTATCAACTCACAGCCCAAACCACTGGACGGATCGGGCTGAAATTTGGCATGCAGATAGATGTTATAAACGTAGGAATCCGCTAAGAAAGGACTTTGATTAATTCTACCCCAAGAGGAGATGAATAAGAGATGAAAGTTTGTATGAAACTTTGTCAAATTTAAACCGATCGAACTAAGACTTTGCATTAGTATAAAGCTACTATGACGTAGCCATCCCCTAAGAAAGGATTTGTAAACATATAAATTCCACCCCTAAGGGATAAATCAACGCGAGCGAAGCCGCGGGCAAATATGTATAAAATTTGTACCATCTCATTGTGTAGATACTCCGGAAAGGAGTTGGCACAAACAAATACATTTTCTTGCAGTCAATTATTTATAGGGGCTGATAAATTATATACCTTAAATTATTCTTCCCATAATTTTGTATACACAGAATTAATTTTATTTAGTAATCCCCCAAAATTGTTGCGTAGTAGATGCGTCCATCGTTACTTTACTTTCGAGCCTCTTAGATTAATTAATTTTAACATCTTGTTAATTCAATGTTAAGAATTTTACTGTAAAACAAAGATGATATAATACTTTGTTGTGCACAGAAAAATATTCATAAAAAAAATAGAACGTTACATAAATGTGCTAACCAAAAGGCGGTCATATCGTTTTAAGCGATCTCTCAAATAAATCATTAAAAAACATCAAGATATTAATTGTACATATATAGTAATTTTTTTTATTAATATGTTTTACTATATAGGCTATAAATTTCACGTGTGTGAAACCGCGGGCACAAGTAGTACTAAATATTTGAATGACAAATCAATAAAGCTGCCTAAAAATAGTAAAATGTATTGTTTACATACTCTGTACGCATGACGTCATAATGTATCTCTTTTTACCATAGGTACAACGTCAATCCACCTCATTACTATAACAAAATGCTGCCATTAAAATGATCTGAGTTCTCATTAACGTGTCAGGTGTTAAATGGAATATGTAGAGATTTTCTCAATAGTTTTTTTGTGGGAGGGCGTCGAGCGCACAAAGGGCGGTCTAACGATGAACGATTTGCTTCGTCGTTATAAACAAAAGTGGGAATGATGAACAGCGAGAGAGGATAATGTGTAGCATTGTTGGAGCTCGTCAAATATGAAGTACTAATGGTGTTTGTATATTGCATATTAGGGATCAAGTTGGAAAGAGGATGAACGTGCGGGGTTGAAATTCGCTACAATTAATAATACATTCTGAAGTGTAGGTATAACAGGCCCCATGATATCAAATCTTCAATAAAAAAGAGTATATATGTGAGAGGTTGAAATTCGCTACAATTAATATCACATTCTTAAGAGTAACTACAACAGGGCCCATGATAACCAGTTTTCAATACAGAGGATGATGTGAGGGGTTGAAATTCGCCACAATTAATATCACATTCTGAATAGTGGGTACAACAGTCCCCATGATAACCAGTTTTCAATAAAGAGGATGATGTGAGGGGTTGAAATTCGCCACAATTAATATTACATTCTGAATAGTAGGTACAACAGGCACCACGATTACCAGTCTTCAATAAAGAGGATCAATAAAGCTTATTCATTTAATATTTGGGCAGTTTCAGATGAAATATTTTTGGTTCTGAGGGATGAATTGAAGTTGGCTACAATTAATATTACATTCTGAATAGTAGGTACAACAGGCACCACGATTACCAGTCTTCAATAAAGAGGATGAATGTGAGGGGTTGAAATTCGCCACAATTAATATCACATTCTGAAGAGTACGACAGACTCCATGATGAGGAGTGGTAAGGTATGACGGTTGTTATAATTGGGACGTTTCTCGTTATGGATTTTCTGTCTGATAGACGTTAAGGATGTGAATTATACGAAGTTATTCTCTCAAAATTTTGGTGGAAATTTTTGAGCTTTGATACGAGGACATTTTTATGCTTATACAAGATTAAATGAAAAAAATGTTTTCTTATTAAAAATCTCTTATATCAAGCCTTAGAGATAAATGAAAAATGGAGCGACGAAATCACAAACAAAAGCGATAGCTATATGCTTTTTTATAAGCTTCATGTCTTTCTCAATACCCTGAACATAAAGTTAATTCGAACGAACCTTTTTTTATTAATGTATATAAAAATTATTTCTAAAAATCTCCTTTTAATAAGGAAAAGTATCTGATACCTTTAAAGTGTTTTGGACATATAACTAACGATGCAACTATATTTTTTTGTGTATTCATTTTGTCACTTCAATTATTTTCATGTGGCTAACTATAGTCTATAAATTTAATAAATGTACTAAAAACGCAATATATTTTATTTCAACAAATGAATAACATGTGTGAGTGAGTGTATTGCATGTCAGCTTGAGATATCGATGGTTCCGTCAGTATAATAGCAGTTCAGAGCAGTACAAAGCATCATCAAAAAACTGAATACGGTAGTCTTCACATAACGGTTTCATTGTTCCGCCCCGCTAAATGTACTCTAGAGGCTCATAATGAGCATATTATATAAAGGGTTCAGTCTATTCATAGAAATAAATTAGATTCTCCCGCACACATTAAAAACCTACCGCTGGCAGACGGCGAGTTCATGTTCTATATTCCCGCACTTGCTATTGCCGGGTATTGTGCATAGCAAGCATCGTAATATTCCGCCCGCGATACAAATATTAGTAGCGGCATTCGAGGTAGAGGGACACGCTGGCAATGGCGGGTCTTTGCCTATGCCAATAATTGTTCTGTTGAGAACACTGCACACAGTGGGTGGATTTACATTGACGGGATGGATGCGGTGAGTTTTGCTGTTCAGCGACAAGATTATAACTGACAGTCAACAAGTAGACTTACGAACTTTATTCATTGCCTGATGATGGGATGGATGCGGTGAGTTTTGCTGTTCAGCGACAAGATTACGACTGACAGTCAACATGTAGACTTACGAACTTTATTCATTGCCTGATGATGGGATGGATGCGGTGTAGTTTTGCTGTTCAGCGACAAGATTACGACTGACAGTCAACAAGTAGACTTACGAACTTTATTCATTGCCTGATGACGGGATAGATGCGGTGTAGTTTTGCTGTTCAGCGACAAGATTACGACTGACAGTCAACAAGTAGACTTACGAACTTTATTCATTGCCTGATGATGGGATGGATGCGGTGTAGTTTTGCTGTTCAGCGACAAGATTACGATTGACAGTCAACTAGTAGACTTACGAACTTTATTCATTGCCTGATGATGGGATTTACATTGACAGGATGGATGATGTGTAATTTTGCTGTTCAGCGACAAGATTACCACTGACAGTCAACAAGTAGACTTACGAACTTTATTCATTGCCTGATGATGGGATGGATGCGGTGAGTTTTGCTGTTCAGCGACAAGATTATAACTGACAGTCAACAAGTAGACTTACGAACTTTATTCATTGCCTGATGACGGGATAGATGCGGTGTAGTTTTGCTGTTCAGCGACAAGATTACGACTGACAGTCAACAAGTAGACTTACGAACTTTATTCATTGCGTGATGATGGGATTTACATTGACGGGATGGATGCTGTGTAATTTTGCTGTTCACCGACAAAATTACGATAGACAGTCAACAAGTAGACTTACAAACTTTATTCATTGCCTGATGATGGGATTTACATTGACGGGATGGATGCTGTGTAATTTTGCTGTTCACCGACAAAATTACGATAGACAGTCAACAAGTAGACTTACAAACTTTATTTATTGCCTGATGATGGGATTTACATTGACAGGATGGATGATGTGTAGTTTTGCTGTTCAGCGACAAGATTACGATTGACAGTCAACTAGTAGACTTACGAACTTTATTCATTGCCTGATGATGGGATTTACATTGACGGGTGCGATGTAGTTTTCCTATTCAATGACAAGACTATGATTGACGGTCAACAACCAGGCTTACGAATAATATACGAACTTTATTCATTGCCTGATGATGGGATTTACATTGACGGGATGGATGCGATGTAGTTTTGCTGTTCAGCAACAAGATTACGACTGACAGTCAACAAGTAGACATACGAACTTTATTCATTGCCTGATGATGGGATTTACATTGACGGGATGGATGCGATGTAGTTTTGCTGTTCAGAGATAAAACTACATCTGACGGTCAACAACCAGGCTTACGAATTATATATGAACTTTATATAATTTTGAGTTTGAGTTGTATGTAACTGAAAATATATAATAAAATCATGAATTAGCTAGAGGAATTGGATGGTACAGATAATGATTAAAAATTATGACGTGCAAGAAATGCCGATACGGAATAGAATAGTTCTTATATGATCCTATGTGAATATATAATTTTTACTTTGAGTTATATATGTATGAAGCTGAAAATACATAAAAAAACTATCAGTAGACTTACTCCGTCCCGATAAATAGGTAACCGTTCTCGCTTTGCGCGTTGCGTATGAATCAGAATATATCACAATAGACCCAGTAGGGACGGTGAGAACAATTTCCTGTACATTCATACAACAATCAAAATTTGTAACACGCGATGTCGACAATGCAATGTCAAAATATATTGAATATTCAATTATATACCTAGTGCAGGTATTTAGCAGAATATTTAATGAAATCAAATCTATCAATAATTACCTATGACACTTTTATACTTGATCAAAGTGTCATAGATTTGTGTTTTTGAATTTATGCTGATCACAATATTACACTTATGCTACGTTTACATTCGACCTCGGTGGTCTAGCGGTCTAGCATACCGCTTTACGACCGATGGTCGCGGGTCCGATTCCTCGCACGACACAAACATTTGTATTCATGAGTATGATTATTTGTATCGGTCTGGGTATTTTCTATGTATAATATGTATGTATTTACGAAAAAAAAATTATCTATGTTTTTGTATCAGTTGTCTAGGACCCATAACACAAGCTTTAGCTTGCTAAATTTGGGTCTAGATGGCGCTGTGTGAATTGTCCTGAGATTATTATTACATTCAGCCGCTTCCCCTGCCACTCGCGCTGCCGGAAATATTGCCGGGTGGCAACTGAACGAGAGGGCTGAATGTAAAAACACGCAGCCACTCGCGCTGCCAGTCCTTTGACTCGCGCACGAAAAACCGACAATCGTGGGAGCGCCGGGCAGCGCGAGTGGCAGCGCCAATGGCATGGGAAGTGTTTCCACTCGTGTTTACACTCTCGTGCTGCTCACTTTCCTGCCCACTCGGGCTGAGTGTAAATTGGGCATTAAATTCTTCCTTAACTTCATGTTATGTATTATGTAGTTCTATAAAGGTATCGACCAGCTTCGAACTCACGACTCAACTACAGGTAACTGCTACGCCACGACGATGTTTTTTAGTGCGAATTTTTTTTTTATTACATAGGGGTAAACAAGCTTTCGGCTCAACTGATTACCGCCGCCAATAAGCACCCGCAACACCTGAGGAAATGCAAGTGCGTTTTTAGAAAAAATAAGCTTTTTTCCTGGTACTTTCAATAGCGTACCAGTTCGGAAATACCATAGGTGGAGTTTGTGCTTGGCAAAATGTTTATGGTAAAACGCACGGTGGAGGAGCGCCATTCATCCAGATGATGATATATGTACAGATATATATATATATATAATAAGAATAATAATAATAATCTTGATCTTGTAAAACTTTTATTGTCGGCTAATGGATAGTCACTATTATTAAATTTACAAGTACCTAAAGAATCTACGCTACAATTTAAATTTATTACTGGTATTTACATAACCTAATTGTACAACTATTAACCTAAAATTAAAAAGCTTAAAAAAAAAAATAATATGATGACTAAAATAATCTTGATTAAATTCAGAACGATCGTTACAATATTATTTATACAATAGGTACACTTTCTAGACAGTATCAATCCTTTCAGTATTCATGTGTAGTCCTGGCTACTGAACTAGCATTAGTCGTATGACAGAAGTCAGTTCGTTCCCAATACATGTACTTTTATTATAGAAGGATATATATGTACACTTATAAAACAAGAAATATATGATCATATAAAATTATTATTACAAAACAAATGAAAAACTACATGCTCAGTCATTCTGTTCGGTAAGATTCCTTTTTATCTACTTGTAGATTCCCGTAAATTGCTGAGTATTATTACTGTAAAACTTTATATTACTCCGATAATTTATCTAACGCACATTAATTACTAAAATCTCATAAACCGTTTACTCAGCAGGAGCTCTTGTAAACACATCCAAAATATCCAATTCCGATAATACCCGAGATGCTTCCACTCCATCAATCATAATTGGGAATTGACAAAAATGAAGTAAAAATACGTGTTCGATTAAATAATTGGGAATCAGGTGAGGTGGGTTGAATCTGGTAAAATTGATACTTGACGAAAATAAGTCGCTGGTCTCTCACGAAGATTAATGACTTTCGGATGAGACGTTTCAGGCGGCGCGGGATCGAGAGTTTAGTTAATAAATGGGAAAACTGTTTGTATAAAACGTGGATTACTTTTTATTAAAAATTACTCTTCATTTTTATAGTGAAGTAATTATGCGGGTATTAGCGAATATCCGTAGCTCAGTTCGTGAATTTTTTACGCAAATAAAAGAGAGTTAGTAGAGTTTTTGTATATAATTCATCATCATTGGTGTACTTTTATCCCATTATTTGGGTTCTTGTATATAATTGAAAGGCAAATAATCTGGTGGTATTGGATAGTAATACGCAACTCTATCTATTTGTGGCGAATTTACTATTATCTATATAATTAAAAGGCCAATAATCTGGTGGCTTATTGGATAGTAACAGACAACTCTATCTATTTGTGGCGAATTTACTATTATCTATATAATTAAAAGGCAAATAATCTTGTGGCTTATTGAATAGTAATAGGCAACTCTATCTATTTGTGGCGAATTTACTATTATCTATATAATTAAAAGGCAAATAATCTTGTGGCTTATTGAATAGTAATAGGCAACTCTATCTATTTGTGGCGAATTTACTATTATCTATATAATTAAAAGGCAAATAATCTGGTGGCTTATTGGATAGTAACAGGCAACTCTATCTATTTGTGGCGAATTTACTATTATCTATATAATTAAAAGGAAAACAATCTGGTGGCTTATTGGATAGTAACAGGCAACTCTATCTATTTGTGGCGAATTTACTGTTAACACCGTTGCCTAAAAATGCAAAATTCGAAATATCTTTATTCATGTAGGTCTATTACAGACTCTTATGATATGTCCAATCTACCGTCATTCCGGAATAGCTACGATAGACCAAGTTAAAACAGAGCAAGAAATATAACTAACTAATCACTTTCTTGGATATAACAATTATATATTTCATCAATATACATAATGTAAATAGCCATCATCACTCATCGCTTCACCTCCTCCTTTCCTACTGCTGCTACAATACAAGAAACACAGAGTAAACATAAATAATAGCGGATCCAACCAAGGCGGATCCAGCTTAGGCGCCACGAGGGGGTCACATAGTCGTGGTCAAGTCATGAACTTATAATTTAATATTCATAACAATAGATACAAGTAAAAAGTACGTATTTTAGTACTGTACTTAAAAATACATATTAAAAAAGTATGGTGACAATATATATATCTAATATATATAACTCAAAGGTGATTGACGTAGTGATCAACGCATAACCCAAACCACTGGACGGATCGGGCTGAAATTTGGCATGCAGGTAAATGTTATGACGTAGGCATCCGCTAAGAAAGGATTTGTTTAATTCTACCCCCAAAGGGATAAATAGGGGATGAACGTTTATATGAAACTTTGTCAATTTTAAATCGATCGGGCTGAGACTTTGCATGCATACAGCTACTATGACATAGGTATCTGCTAAGAAAGAATTTTGATAAATTCCACCCCTAAGGGGATAAATTAACGCGAGCAAAGGCGCGGGCAAAAGATAGTATATAAATAAAATCATTATGTTCAAGTCCTGGGCTCAGTGGGGGTTCATGACTCCCATGACCCCCCTGGATCCGCCGTTGGATCCAACGTAGCCGCTAAATATCTACATGAATCCTAACATCTCGTCGTCTCACGTGTCGCCATTCCAGAAGACTGTCATTCATCCGTCGGGTAATATTACTGTATTTAAATAATTTGATTGCCTCAGTGGTCTAACGGTTGTAGAATAGTTCCAAAAAGATAGTCCGTTAGCTATTCCAATTTCATAAAATAACGTATTTGCATTGTCGTAGTAAAGGACAACTACTAATTATATATTAGTAGTTGTCCTAATTATTCCAGCGATCTTGACCAGTCCGTCGGTCCACCTTGCTGGAGGCCTTCCCACTGCGTCTTCCGGTCCGCGGTCGCCACTCGAGGACTTTACTGCCCCAACGGCCATCTGTCCTACGAGCTATGTGCCCTGCCCATTGCCACTTCAGTTTTGCAATCGAGCTATATCGGTCACTCTGGTCTGGTTTAATAAATCACTTGATATATCAAGTTATTTATTAAACATTGTAATGACACATGTAGTATATATGAGTGGGCAGTGACGCGCGTTGCGCACAGAGTAATGCTTGTAACTATGACCGGGCACAGACTAGCCATGTGTATAGTTCATAGTGCTGTATCTATGACAATATTTATCTGTGACTTAAACAATTTTATTACATTCTTTCAAGTGATTTGCTTAATTTGAAAAAAAAATAAGACAAAACACTATCACTTGAAGTGAGATCGTACAACTTTTTATGAATAACGTTTATTGTGTACTAGCTCACCCACGCAACTTCGTCTGGTACTTGACATTTATTATTATATGACTAACTTTTTCCGTTTTTGCAACATTTATCACTAATGCTTCGCTTATATTGGTCATAGCGTAATGTTATATAGCTTAAAGCCTTCGTAGATAAATGGATTATCCAACACAAAAAAAAAAAATTCAAATCGAACCAGTAGTTCCTGAGATTAGCATGTTCAAACAAACAAAAAAACTCTTTATGATATTATTATTATACACTAGCTAGTATTATAGCTAGCTACTCGCCCCGGCTTCGTTCGGGTGTACACGTATTATACATATAAAAATTCCTCTTGAATATTATATTCCTATCTAATTAAAAAAGCCGCTTCAAAATCCGTTGTTTTAAAGATTTAAGCATACATACGGACGGACTTTGTTTTATACTATGTAATGACGGGCGACTTTGTTTTATACTATGTAATGATAGTATAGATTTTATAAATAACGTTTATTACGTATAAAAATTAGGTTGTAAAATAAACTAGCCGTGTCAGAGATGACCTCGCAGTATATGTAGTTCACAGCTCGCAGTGTCGTCGCCGCGGAGCAGCCTATTATTTAGTGAAGTCGTTTGCGCAGTAATGGCTACCATTTGGGCAATAACGAGTGTCCGACAGAGCGCTGTAAAACTCCTGTATTATGGATGTCGGGGCTGATACAATAGCGCTGCAGGCTCTGTACAATAAGCTGCTAACGTGTCTTGACCGCAGAACGTGTTATATTTTTAAGTGAGTTGCATTTTATAATTATCTATGGCGCCTGACTCGTAATTTTCCGTATTAAAGATAAATCTTATATATAAAATTCTCGTGTCACAGTTTTCTTTCCCATACTCCTCCGAAACGGCTTGACCGATTCTCACGAAATTTTGTGAGCGTATTGAGTAGGTCTGAGAATCGTGCTTCAACTTCTATTTTTCATTTGTTAGTGGTAGTCCACCTCTAATTTTTTTTCATTTTATTTTAAGGCAAAACAACGTTTGCCGGGACAGCTAGTTTATAGATAATTATTTTATTTGCATTATAAATGCAAAAGTAACTCTGAATTAAACGGACAGTAATTGACTATACAAAAGTAATTATATTATATGCAGTTTATATGAATAAATATTTTTTTATTCTATCCTATTCTGAATCGATTTAAATGAAATTTGGTACATAGATAGTCTAGACCTTGAGAAAAAGAATAGAATAGAATAGAAAATCATTTATTCAAATAAACTTACATTGAAGCACTTTTTGTATAGTCATTACATTTTTTATATATATGCTCGTTGTATATAGCTGTCTCATCACAAGAAGAACGAGCAAGAAACTTGCGTGTTGGTCTTTTAAATAATTTTATTATTATTTTACATTTTTAAGTTTAACTGTGTGAATACAAACCACCAATTAGCACTAATTCAATTTAATACTCAAATAGAAAAAATATTGAAAGGACGTAGACTACTTTTAATGAAGAAGAAGAAGAAGTTAGTTATAGTGTTAGTTAATGAGGATTTATTTGTGAATGATTTTAAGTACATTACAAGATGTTTGAATAATTCAATTGTAACTTATAAAAAGTCGTTATTAATATTAACACAGATAAATATATAGTCTAGAGATACAAATTAGGAATTCTTAAACTTTATATTTACTGTTTTTATAGTGTCATCATCATCATTTCAGCCCGGAAGACGTCCACTGCTGAACAAAGGTCTCCCCTAAAGATCTCCACGACGATCGGTCCTGCGCTGCTCGCGTCCAATGCCTTCCAGCGATCTTGACCAGATCGTCGGTCCATCTTGTTGAAGGCCTTCCCACGCTGCGTCTTCCGGTCCGCGGTCGCCACTCGAGGACTTTACTGTCCCAACGGCCATCTGTCCTACGAGCTATGTGCCCTGCCCATTGCCACTTCAGAGTCGCAATTCTTCGGGCTATGTCGGTCACTTTGGTCCTTCTGCGGATCTCCTCATTTCTGATTCGATCACGTAGAGAAACTCCGAGCATAGCCCTCTCCTAGTATTTATGGTGTACACGCATATATATATAAGTTGCGTGATGATATAAAAATACTACCGATAAATATGTTCAAAAGAGAGTTAAAAAGATGGCTGATCAATAAGTGTTTTTACTCTGTTGATGAGTACTTTAATTCATGAAGTAGGTAATCGTAGTACTTTGCCCAGAAATTTAAATTTAATTTAATAATGATGAAAATAAAAATGAAACTGAGAAATATGTATACTCTTATAATAATAAACGGACACTGTTAATTTTTGCATGCCAGTTTCTGATGAAAAGTGTGATACATAAATTATAATTTTTAAATTCCTGTAAACCACTTTTCAGGTAAAATAAAGATATTTGTATAATAGATGTATGTACTATATGTGGTTACGCTACTCTTCATTGGTTTGTCATTATGCATTGACACCCCAGTCGACTAATTCTTAACTAGTGATGTTTTGATTTATTTTAAATCTTCTCCCGCTGCGATCTGATACGCATGCATATATTATTGTTTGTAAGAAAAGTGACTAAATTCCTGAGCTTCCTGAACCGTGTGGGCCCACAGAAGAACGAGTATACTGCTGTTGGGGTAAGCCATTCATATTTGACTACCCAGTCCTTATATTAAGATACTAGCTGTTCCCGCGACTTCGTCAGCTTGGAAATTAACTTGATTTTTCAAAAATAAAAGTAGTCTAAGTTAATCATTATTACATCAGCTGCTTACCAATAAAAGTCCCGTCCGAAACGGTCCAGTCATTTCATAGATTAGCCGGATCAAACAGACAGACAGACAGACAAAAATTGTAAAAATGTTATTTTGGTGTATGTACCGTATTTATATTCATATGCATGTAGTAAAAAGTGCTGGCCCGTAAAGGCGACGGATGAAAGACGACTGCATGCAACTGAAATGAGAATGTTGAGGTGGATGTGTGGTGTGATAAGAATGGATAAGATAAAGAATGAATACATTAGAGGAAGTATGAAAGTGGCACCGGTGTCAGAGAGGTTGAAGAGTAATCGTCTATCATGGTATGGACATGTAATGCGTAGGAACGAGGATAATATTTTAAGAAAGATGTTACAAATGAATGTGGATGGTTATAAGGGCAGAGGAAGGCCAAAAAAGAGATGGATGGACTGTGTGAAAGATGATATGGTAAGAAAGGAAGTAAATAACGCGATGACTGCGAACAGGGATGAATGGAAGCGAAAAACATATTACGCCGACCCCAAATAAATGGGATAAGGATGAAGCAGATGATGATGATGATGTAGTAAAAAACGGTTATTTCAATATTACAAACAGACACTCCAATTTTATTTATAAGTTTCTACAATGCCATGTATTAACAGAATCCGCGACCACCGGAAGCAAACCGGTGCGCTCACACGCTTCACCGAGGCTCTCAAGCGTTGAGAGAACAGAACAAAACCGCGACTAACATTCAATATACGAGTATACCTAACAAAATGTCAGCGTTTTCAACTCCGTCACTCTGTTTGTCTTTAATGACTGGAAATTGTCAAAGTTGGCTGCCTACCCAGAGCAGTTCCCATTAATTACCGACTAATTTCATTCAGGAGTAATTAAATATGTACATTATACGTTGTCATGGCAACCAATTAAGATGACTATATAAAACCTAATTAATTACTAGATTCTAATGTACCACGGCCACATAATGCGGAACAGTCTTCTGCAATTAAGGAAAAATCCAGGCTTTGCCGAAGACCAGGCAGACGCCGTGCTTCGTGGTTAAAAAACCTCGAGCAGTGGTTTGGGGTCAGCACCAGGTCCTCTTTCAGGACCGACGCGGATAGAGTAAAGATCATACAGATACTGGCATGTCTTTATCTAAATTTATATAACTCAAAAGTGACTGACATAGTGATCTATCAACGCATAGCCCAAACCACTGGACGGATCAGACTGAAATTTGGCATGCAGGTAGATGTAATGACGTAGGCATCCGCTAAGAAAGGATTTTGATAAAGTCCACCCCCAAGGGGATAAAATAGGGGATGAAAGTTTGTATGAGAGTACTGTAAAGCCGTAAAAACTATACCTAGTTATAGTACTCTCATACAAACTACTCAGTACTCTCATACAAACAATAATAATACTTATAAACGCGAGCGAAGTCGCGCAAAATAAAAGTAGCGACAGTATAAAAGTAACAGTACATTTGGCGGACTTAAAACCTACTTTAAAAAGGTACTTTCTACCAGTCAACAACAGGTAGTACAGAGAAAAAATCTTAGCGGTGCAAAAATAGTCATAAAAAACTATATAAGCTTATCTATGGAATCAGCCACGAAGGCACTTTAATGTTAACAGTCGCGGTGGTGCAGAAATGTAACTTACTCACGCAGGTTCAATTCTCGGTCATCACAAACAATACCATAACACTTGCAATTCGTACTTGCACAACGCGTTTGCAATTCCCCTGGTGAGCGGGTGCTCATAGGCGGCGGTAATCATTTATCATCAGGTGAGCCGCATGCTCGTTTGTCCCCTGCGTTGTAAAAAAAACACTTTCGCACATAACGGTGGGCTCAAAATTCATTTACCACAGAATATAAAAGTAAAGATGGATGACGGACGGGCTCTATCTACCCAAAACAGTTCCATTCCAACCATTAATTATCGAATAATTTCATTCAGGAGCAATTTAACATTAAGATGACTAGATATTAAACCTAATTAATTACTAGATCTAATGTAATACAAATACTGGCATATGTATGGAATCAGACGCTAAGGCACTTTAATAAAGACAGCCGTGATGGTTTACTGCTTTACTTTTGTAGGTTCGATTCTTGGTCGTCACAAACAATGTACTGAACTGAATATATAAATAAATATATATATATATGAACTAGCTTTTGTCTGCGGCTTCGCTCGCGTTAATTTATCCTCCTAGGGGTGGAATTCATCAAAATCCTTTCTTAGGATATGCCTACGTCATAGTAGCTTTATGCATGCAAAGTCTCAGCCCGATCGGTTTAAAATTGACAAATTTTCATACAAACTTTCATCCCCTATTTTATCCCCTTGGGGGTAGAATTAATCAAAATCCTTTATTAGCGAAGGCACGTCATAAGATCTACCTGCATGCCAAATTTCAGCCCGATCTGTCCAGTGGTTTGGGCTGTGCGGTGATAGATCACTATGTCAGTTACCTTTTTTATATATATATATATATAAAAAAGGTGACTATATATATATAGACGAATATTTTTTTTTATTATTTATTTATTTTAGGCAATTAGGCCCATATTATAAATACCTTATAGACTAACATACATATATGTAATACAATATTTAAAAACTAATACATTGATATTGTCTGTGTAATCACGACTGAAGTGTTATATATATGTATATATGTACAGTGTTATCTATACACATAAATAAAATTGGAGTGTCTGTTTGTAATATTGGAATAACCGTTTTTTACTACATGCATATGAATATAAATACGGTACATACACCAAAATATCATTTTTTACAATCTTTATCTTTCTGTTTGTTATCTTTGAAATGGCTGGACCGATTTTGACGGGACTTTTATTGGAAAGTAGCTGATGTAATAGGCTAGTTTTATTATGCAAGTCATGTCAAAGAATTAGCCCGCGGGCCACATCCGGTCCCCGGGCAGTATCAATGAAACCCGCGATCGCAATGTGTCACAGAAAGAAGAAGAAAGAAGAAACATGTTTCATCATATAATTAAATAAATAAAATATAATAAATCGGTACATTTATTTTATTTTAATCTGGCATATATATATATATTAAATTAAGAGTATGTAACTCTTAATTTAATATACGGCCCTTTGCAAAATTGAGTTTCACTGACCTCTAAGTTTTCTTATTAATATTATAAATGCGATAGTTTGTATGTATGGATGTTTGTTACTCTTTCATGCAGCAACTACTGGATTTGATGAAACTTTCAGTAATTTGCCATCTACTTCAGAATAATACATAGACTATATATTTTATTGAATTTTAACGTGAGTTACAGCTAGTTATGCAATAAAAAAATCTACCCGCACTAATATTTACAACCATTCGAGTCCTACATTTATTACTTTAACAAAAGTATTTTCATTATGTTCACGCAACGATATGATCATAAAATGCCTAGTGAAACATGTTAGAGAAATATACGAGATCCCTGCTACGTTTCTATTACGTTGGCATAATAAGGGCAAATAGGGGCAGGGTGAGGGTTGCGCATATTCGCAGGCCATCGGCTGTACCAATCGTTTGTTAGCGACAGGGATTTGGCGGAGAACTGCTTCCCATACAAATGCTAACGCGGCCCGTTATCGGATGATGAGCGCCTTTACACGTAGCGATCTGCGTTAATTATTCTTTTTTATACGCTAAAACATAAAACACTTCCTTTGTAAAAAAAACTAAATATATATAACTCAAAGGACTGAGACATAGTGGTCTATCAACGCACAGCCCAAACCACTGGGCGGATCGGGCTGAAATTTGTCATGCAGGTAGATGTTTTGATGTAGGCATCCGCTAAGAAAGGATTTTGATTAATTCTACCCTCAAGGGGATAAAATAGGGGATGGAAGTTTGTATACGTTTGTAACTTTGTCAATATCAAACTGATTGGGCTGAAACTTTGCATGCATAAAGCTACTATGACGTAGGCATTCCCCTAAAAAAGGATTTTGATGAATTTCACCACTTAGAGGATAAATTAATGTGAGCGAAGCCGCAGGAAAAAGCTGTCATACAATAAAATTGAAGAGTTCATTCATGATAATAATGTTTTTGTAGAATAACTTAACATCCATAGCGCTGACAATATTGTCTGATTGCACTAAGAATGAGTATGTAGCGGTTTCTATGTTGATTATTGCATGCCAGATTTCAGCATGTTTCAGAAATGATACGTCGATGCAGCAGTACTTGGTTTTTATTCCTTTTTCAAATTACATTAGCTGTGCCCTCTGTTTTACCCACGTTATATTTATCATTATAAAATATAGTCTATATGTTATTCTGATGCGTAAGCTATATTAGTGTAAAGTTTCATCAAAATCAATTCAGTAGTAAATTACGTTAATAAAAAAAAGTAATTCAATTGAGTTTCTTGCCAGTTCTTCTCAATTGGATCTATATACCGAACTGGACGGTAGGGAAAAAATAAAATTATAATGTAAAAATTTGACGTTCATAAGCGGCTAAAATGTCCTACATGAATAAATGATTTTTGAATTTTGAATTTTGTTCTGAAGGTCGATTTAAAAGGTCGAAAGTTCATTTAATTAATTTATTTAATTCTAACTTACAATTTAAAAATCGCGATTGATTCATCTTATACTAAATTAACCTATTCGCGTTCGCGACTAAAACTAGAGTGACCGTCCACCTGCCTTCCTTTGTTCTCGTACTTCTTGGATACCGCTCATTTGAGTCAGCAACTGTTGGAAAGTATTGGGACATGTTCTTGGAAAGAAGAACAACCACTGTATCCATGCCGATTGTGTATCTACAGGTACAGTTATATGGACTTAACAGGTTTGTACTCGTAGTAAGTATTTGCGTGAAATAGTAACAAACATCCACCAATACTCACAAACTTTCGCGTTTATAATATGATTAAGATATTAATAAATATTTAATGATCCGTACTTACAATCAAATTGTAGGATAAAAAAAAATATGGAGTATCAGAACAAAAATTATAGAGATATTCAGAGAGGATTATAGGCAAACAGCAGAAAATGGTATAGTGTAAACAGCGACAGTGATTCGTGCTGGCTGCCGTTTCGTGAGGCCGACTTAGGAAACGAAGTCTCGCCGACTGATCGAGCTATGATAATGAGGTTGTAGCCGCTCAGATTTATGTAGATTCACACTTCTGACTTGAAATCCTCGACTAGTTTCCGCGCTATCGTTATTTATATTTAATCAACAGCCTAAAAATAAGTTTCGTGCTAGCAAAAATGATAATACTTCCATACAACCCTTCATCATCCCTTTCAACCCCTTACAACCTTCTTTCTTTATTTGTATTCAATAGACTATCTAAACAATAAGTTCCAATTTTTTAACTTTAAAAATGATAATACTTTCATACAAATTTTTATCTCCCCTTTCAACCCTCTTTTCGCATTAAAAAATAACCTATGTACTTTCTCGGGATCTAGACTATCTGTGTACCAAATTTTATTTAAATCGGTTCAGTAGTTTTCGAGGCAGACAGGCAGACAGAGTTACTTTCGCAATTATAACATTAGTAAGGATGTGTTATTCTGATGTATAAGCTATGTTATTGTAAAGTTTCATTAAAATTCGTTTAGTAGTTTTTGCGAATGAATAACATACATCCATATTCACAAACTTTCGCGTTTATAATATTCGTAATTCAGAGAGGACTATAGGCAAACAGCAGAAAATCGTATAGTGTAAACAGCGTCGGTGATTCGTGTTGGCTGCCGTCTCGTGAGGCCGACTTAGGAAACGAAGTCTCGCCGACTGATCGAGCTATGATAATGTGGTTGTACCCGCTCAGAATTATGTAGATTCACACCTCTCTGCCGTGAAATCCTCAACTGCGCGCTATCGTTAATAGAGATGGATAACAAGATTAGAATATACGTTAAAAACTCTAAAAATTGATATAGCGACAAGTTTCGCCACTGTGACCAGTTTAATTCCATAGATATTTGGGTATGTGTACTTTTTCATTTATTTAACTTTAATGCACAAAAACAATGTGTACATATGGCGGACTTAATACCATTGCGGCGTTATCTACCAGTCAACCATCAGTGGTGTAGAGAAAGATTGTTGACGATGCATTAGTATAAATGAGAAATTATGTCAAAAAAAGATATATAAATACAAAGCTAAATATTTAAATATAAATTGTATGTTGTTTTGCAAATTTAAGTATTAATTTGTATGATTATATGACTGAAAGGGCGTGTAAGCTAGCTTCCTACCCGATGAGCCTTCACCAATATACATTTTTTATTATTATTTATTTATAAGTATTACATATATACAATTTATTTTTACAATTATCGCCAAACTGATTCGCAGTTTGTTGGCTGTTAAGGGCACTCATTTTTACTTCTACTTAATTTACAATTTAACTATAATATAGAACTTATACTAATGCATTTTTTCGAGTAACCATCTTTTCAATTTAAATTTAAATATATCTTTACTTGAACAATTGTTTCCGTTAACAATTTTATTAAATATTCGTGATGTACCTTCTCGTTCTCTCGCCATAATAGTAGCATACCACCGGTCCAATATACTTATTTATAGTTGTTTGTCTCATGCTATACTCAGTTGTTTTTTTAACCTTATACTTATTGCATTGATATTGTTCTAATGCCAATAATAAAGTAACTTTTTCATGTTTAGGGAGAATATGACATTTCGTGAATAACAAATTGTAGTTTCCTTTACATTCACTCGTTATACATTGCCTATCCAGAATAAAATAGAACAGACTGCATTACAGTAGAGTAGGTAGAGCAGGGGCACTCTCATCATCATCATCATCATATTTGTGGTCGGCGCAATATGTCTTTCTCTTCCATTCATCTCTGTTCGCTGTCATACCGTTATTTACTCCCTTTCTCACCATATCATCTTTCACACAGTCCATCCATCTCTTTTTCGGTCTTCCTCTACCCGTACCTCTACCCTCTACCTATTCTCCCAAATTTGAATTTTAATGACTGTATTATTGTAAACATGTACAACATTTATTAGAAAAGAATACGATCTGAGTTTCTTGTCAGTTCGTCTCATCTAGAAACCATTGCGAACTGCTGATAAATTTGACATATCATAAGTTTGTGTAATAGACCTACATGAATAAAGATATTTTAAATTTTGAATTTTTTGAAAGGACAGTAATAATCTCTTTATTTAATTGAACTTATTTAGCCACTTTTTAATAGTCATTCTTATTTTTTATCTACCTCTTAATCGAACAGCTACTTCATTATCTGAGGAACGTGGAAGTAACTTGCGAGTTGCTCATTTAACTAATTGTTTTAAATTCACATTTTAGGTAGAAATGTGTGAATATAAACTACACAATCAACTGGTTACATGCATCCGTGCTCTATAACTCCACTTCCATATGACCTGTTACAACTGGAATACATCTTAGAAAAACGAAGTTGTAGTGCCCGAAAGATGAAGACACAGAACTACTCACGCTTTTTACAAAGTCTTCTGTAACTTTCTATTTACAGTCGGTTAAGAAGTTACAGAAGAATTAAAACCGAGTGCTCCTCTCAGCCGACGCGAGTAAATTGTATTTATTTTTCCCACTTTTACAGCTTAAGAGCACATATTTTTCCCAAACGACTGTTGCTCGGGAGGAAACGTTGATTCTCCTATAACAAGCATTACGCAGCAACATGCGCCGTTAGCGCCTTTAATTACGTTAATAATTCAAATTTAAACGTTCAGTATATCGGGTAGGTTCCGTTTAAGGGCTTTTATACCATAAATGGTCCAAGATTTTATGTAACTGGAAGACGAAGCTGGCGGGCCACCTGATAGAAAGTGACAATCGTCGCCGTATATAAATGTAATCGCTATTTCATTGTCAGATATATATTTTTGTGTATATATTTAGGAATATTTATGTTTTTACATGTGTATATATATATATATATATATATATATATATATATATATATATATATATATTTATTCATGTATATTCTATAAAATATTATAATATTGTTTGGGCCGCCAACAACTTATCTCTGCACAACTCATGGTTGACTGGTAGAAAATGCCATTAGGTGTTAAGTCCGCCATATGTACTTTTTACCTGTGTATGACGTGCATTAAAGTTATTTAAATAAAAAAAAAATAAAAATAAATGGCACTTCCATTTTTTTATATTACGATGTTAGCAAAGAACCATACAGCTCATCTGATGGTACACGGTTACCATAGCCTATGGATGCCTGAAACACCAGGGGTGTCAAGTGCGCATTGTCGATCCTTGAGAAACCTTTATGCACTCTTCTTAAAACATTTAACTGTTATAGTTTCTCAAGAAAGCAATATCGTTTCCCGTCTCAGATATTTTTAAATAGACGATATTGGAATGGTGCAATTAATGGATGATGGATATAATAGGAAGAGAATGTAGTCAGGTCAGTTAGCCCATCGTGCAACTAGGCAATTTCTTTACCAAATTTCATTTAAATTGGTTCAGTAGTTTTTGCTTGAAAGCAAAACAGACAGAGAGACAGAGTTATTTTCGCATCATTACATAGCATAAAATAAATTCGCTATCGCTGTCTGTCCGTCCCTATGTATGTTTAAATCTTTGCAACTACGCAACGGATTTTGAAGCGGTTTTTTTTTATAGATAGAGTGATTCTATTGGAAGGTTTATAATACATGTACATCCGGACGAAGCCGGGGGTGTAGCTAGTTAATAATATTAGTAAGAAAGCAAAAACTTGTATGTGTTCAATGGGGTTATTAGTCGATGTTACTATACAATCCCATCCCCCTTCTCTCAGGATATAAACACTCATAAAGTTTGAGTAAAATTAAATTACTAAATAGAATGTTTGTTTGCCTTTTACTTGTTTGTTTGAAAAGTTAGTTTAAGCACTCGAGTTCCCAAATCGTGGTAAATTAACTTCAGCGTGTGTACATACGAGTTGTTCTTGTGAAGTTTCAATTAAATTTGTTATAGTTAATTTGACACATCAATGATTATGTAAAAATCAACATTTAAGAACACAGAACGGAGAAGTAAGTAGAAATAGCATAATAAGATCTGCTTCGGTTGTCTAGCTGTTTACCACACTGCTACCGTAGACACAGAGCAGAGAAGAAAGTAGAAATAGCAGAATAAGATCAGCTAAAGTTGTCTAACTGTTTACCACACTGCTACCGAAGACATAGACCAGAGAAGTAAGTAGAAATAGCAGAATAAGATCTGCTTCGGTTGTCTAACTGTTTACCACACTGCCACCGAAGACATAGACCAGAGAAGTAAGTAGAAATAGCAGAATAAGATCTGCTTCGGTTCTCTAGCTGTTTACCACACTGCTACCGAAAACAGAACAGAGAAGTAAGTAGAAATAGCAGAATAAGATCTGCTTCGGTTCTCTAGCTGTTTACCACACAGGCGGATGCTACCGAAGACAGAACGGAGAAGTAAGTAGAAATAGCATAATAAGATCTGCTTCGGTTGTCTAGCTGTTTACCACACTGCTACCGTAGACACAGAGCAGAGAAGAAAGTAGAAATAGCAGAATAAGATCAGCATCGGTTGTCTACCTGTTGTTAGCTACCACATTGCCTTATTGCAGAAGGTCGTGGGTTCGATTCATCACAGTACAAACATTTGTATTCATGAGTATGATTGTTGGTATCGGTTACAGTGTTTTCTATGTATCTTATTAATATTAGAAAGAAAGAAAGAAGAAAGAAAATAGTTTATTTGGTATGTACAGGTACATAACATAATAAAAATATGTTTTAGGGGGGAAGTGGGATTGTTAGTGTGTATGTGGATTGATGATCTCATTGCTAGCAATGTACCATGTCAGGTCGACTTCCACGCGGTTCCTCCTGGAAACCATCATGATAAATTCTTGATGATTTTGTCACGATGGGCTAATTGACCTGACCTCATGCTCATCTTATCATCCTCCACTGGTGCCCCGCCAGCGTAAACCGTTAGCGCAGGCAGGTGCACCATTCCATTATCATCCATGAAAAAAAAACAAAAGACACGTCCGTTACCATCTCTAAGAGTATTGGGATTCTCGGTGTCGACATCTCTAGTACTGTTGAGTTCCGCAGTCACCTGGAAGAAAAGGTAAAGCTGGCGTCCAAGAAACTGTGCTCAATAGAGCGAGGCGGTACTTCACTGCGGACCAGAGACTTCTCTTATAAACGTCACAGGGTCGGCCGCTCGTGGAGTACTGCGCTCATCTTTGGGGGGGAGCACCTAGATACCAGCTCGGTCCTTTTGACTCGGTTCAGAGACGTGCTATGAGAATTGTCGATGATCACAATCTCTCTGGCGGTATCGAGTCACTTTTTGTTGAGGCGAGACTTCGCCTCGCTTTGTGTGTTCTACCGATTATACAACGGACTGTGTTCTGAGGAATTGTTCGACATGATGCCTACAGTCATCTTTTACCACCGCACCGCTCGCCATCGACAGAGAATTCATCCCCACACGCTGGAACCTAAGTGGTCCCGAACAGTGCGGTTTCAGAGGAGCTTCGTCCCGCGTACACTTAGATAGTGGAATGAACTTCCTGCCGAGGTTTTCCCACGAGACCACAGCATGGGGTTTTTCAAGAAGGGTATATTAAGGTTTCTTAAGGGTCGGCAACGCGCACGTGACACCCCTGGTGTTTCAGGCGTTCATAGACTACGGTAACCGTTTACCATCAGATAGGCCGTAACATAACACACATAAACATAACATACAATAACACGTGCTTGATTGCCACCATCGTAGTATAAAATATATATATATATATATAAAATTCTCGTGTCACAGTTTTCGTTCCCATACTCCTCCGAAACGGCTTGACCGATTCTCATGAAATTTTGTGAGCGTATTGAGTAAGTCTGAGACTCGGCCCACATCTATTTTTCATCCCTCTAAATGTTAGGGGTAGTCCACCCTAAATTTATTTTTTATTTTTTAGACAAAATTTTTAGTTTCTATTTTTTTATGATACACACAACATACAAAATACATACAATCCTAAATTTTCACCCTTCTATCATCAATCCCTATTTTTTTATAGCGTTATTAATTTATATGGCAAAACAACGTTTGCCGGGACAGCTAGTAAATATATAAATATACCCAGGACAATTAACACAGGGCCATCTAGTCCCACAATAAACCGAGTTTGCGTTATGAGTATTAGACCACTTATTTGCCACTCACAGTTACATAAAGCAAAACATAGTTTACAAATGATTAAACATGATTACTGTTTGGTTTGTGCTTTTCTATTAGATCTGGTTGTGTGTCTGTTCAGATAGCGACTGATATATTAACTGGTGAGTGAGCTGTAAGCGGAAGTGTCGGAGTAATGGTAGATGGTCAGAGATAGCGACCTGCCTCGACGTCGGCACGCGAGCACTACAACGTTCCATATTGACTTAATAGCATTCAGATTTCGTTTTCATCATTACAATTTGTATGTATTTACGAAAAAAATATCTATGTATTTATATCAGTTGTATAGTACCCATAATATAAGCTTTAGTTAGCTTAACATAGGTCTAGATGGCGCTGTGTGAATTATCCAGGGATTATTATTATTATCTATACATATAAATAAAATTGGAGTGTCTGTATGTAATATTGAAATAACCGTTTTTTACTACATACATATGAATATATACGGTACATATACCGAAATAACATTTTTTATAATTTTTGTCTGTCTGTCTGTCGGTCTGTTTGTTCCGGCTAATCTATGAAATGGCTGGACCGATTTTGACGAGACTTTTTTTGGCAGGTAGCTGATATAATAAGGAGTAACTTAGGCTACTTTTATTTTAGAAAACTAAAGTTAAATTCCACGCGGACGAAGTCGCGGGAACAGCTAGTTATTAATATACCCAATAATATCATTACATAGTATGAAATAAAGTTGCTGCCGCTGTCTGTCCCTATGTATGCTTAAATCTTTAAAACTACGAAACGGATTTTGAAGCAGTTTTTTAAAAGTAGAGTGATTCAAAAGGAAAGTTTACATGTATAACACATGTACACCTACGGCCCATCTGATGGTAAATGGTTAAGCCTGAAGGACAAGTAGCTAGTTTATATTAAAACTAACTGTGCCCGCAAACATTGTTTGGCCATATAAATTAAAATCGCTATTAAAAAATATTGCATGGTAATAATGTAGGGTAGCATATGTTTCAATTTCAATTCAATGACACATTATAAAATAGTAAAAAATTGACCATAACCCTTATCATCCCGGCAAACCAGTCCAGGCCAGTTGAAGGTTAGTTCTGCTATATAAATTTAAGTACTAAAATCGCTATTAAAAATAGGGGTTGGGGTTAGAGGGCTACTACTACTACTGTTGCTACTACTACTACTACTACAACTGCTGCTGCTACTACTACTGCTGCTACTACTACTGCTACTACAGCTACTACTACTACTGTTGCTACTACTACTACTACTGCTACTACTAATACTATAACTATTATTATACTTTTTCGTACTTACAAATATGTATCAGATGTTCTTCTAATTCAAAGATGTATACTAACTAATGGATTTTTATGAAAGTTGTCAATTTTTACCCTAGTAATAGCAGGCGAAATCGCAGCTAAAGTTGTGGTAGTAATAATAACAGCTAGTAGTAATAACAATACAATGACTTATTAAAAGAGGATGAAATAGAAACGTAATGAATTCTCTAGTACGCTACGGAACCCTGAAAATGAAGATGTAGCAACATTTTATTTTGCTTTTAAATATTAAAAAATACATCTATTTGCAATAGAGAACAAGTTATCGGAGCTGTATTGAAGCGAGCCAGCAATCAGTGGAGCCGCCTCGGAGCAGGCCTCCAACGTACCACCCGATAACAATGAAGATGGAAGATCGCTGCAAATATTAATATACACATAAATATATGTTACTATATATGTTACATGATTCTAAAATTTTAATGTAGATAATTTCTCTGTAAAATATTATTTACGGTAAACTTTTGGTTTGCCTTTTGGGTTGATTTGTAAGCGGTATTTCGGTTACCAAACGGTGTAAGTCTCAAGTTTCTTGGTTATTCTTCTTGTGATGAGCCAGCATTCCTAATGAAAGGTTATCAAAAAAATATGACTGTACAAAAGTGCTTATATTATACTAGCTTTTTCCCGCGGCTTCGCTCGCGTTAATTTCTCGCCTTGGGGTGGAATTTATCAAAATCCTTTATTAGGGGATGCCTACGTCATAGTAGCTTTATGCATGCAAAGTCTCAGCCCGATCGGTTTAAAATTGACAAAGTTTCATAAAAACTTTCATCCCCTATTTCATCCTATCATTTCATCATACAAACTTTCATCCCTATTTTATTAATCAAATATTTTCATCCTAATTATTCAAAATCAAAACGGATATTATATAAGTATATCCTTTCTTAGCGGATGCCTACGTAAATAAAAATTTAGGGGTGGACTACCCCTAACATTTAGGGGGATGAAAAATAGATGTTGGCCGATTCTCAGACCTACTCAATACGCTCACAATATTTCATGAGAATCGGTCAAGCCGTTTGGGAGGAGTATGGGAACGAAAACTGTGACACGAGAATTTTATATATAAGATATAACTCAAAGGTGTTGTAAAGTATACAATTCTTATTTATGTTCAATAAATGTAGCTAGTAGGCGTTTAATCTAAAAGTGATATTAAATTTAATTAATACATGCACCGATACATCGATACCAATTAAAAGTTGATGCTTTTATATAAAAAAAAAAACAAATTGTGAACACAAATACGCGTCCATTAGCACAAAAATTGTAACACTAAAATTATTTTCGTGTTCCATTTTGGGGATGAATTTTAAATCCAATTGAATGCCATAAACCAGGTACCAGCAACACGCGGCCCGCAAGCCGCTTGCGGCCCGTTAAAAAAGTTTATGCGGCCCGCAAAGATTTTCTATAACTGAATTTATTTTTCTACTTTCTCCCATATAGAAATATGTAATATATAATATATTGTTATAAAATTAATTATAATAAAATGGTATTACATACTATACCGAAACAATTTATTTGTCACGAGTCACTCGCTTGTCGGCTTCTTATTCAAATATGCAAAACGAACGGTTGCATTCAAATTTGTGTAGGAAATCTTTAATTTTTATATTCTATTATTCTGTTAAAATATTAAGTGTTAATACTTAATATTTTATTGAATATATTCATTAGTTTACGTTTCCAAATATACATTTAAGTTGAGTATTAAAAAGGTTGGTGTGCTCAGTAGAGTGAGACGGTATTTCACGGCGGCCCATCGCTTGCAATTATACAAGGCGCAGATCCGGCCGCACATGGAATACTGTTCTCACCTCTGGGCGGGAGCACCACAATACCAGCTACTTCCATTTGACCGCATTCAGAACCGAGCAGCCAGAATCATTGGTAATCAACGTCTATGTGACAGACTCGACCCATTGTCTTTGCAGCGAGATATTGCATCTCTGTGCATTTTCTACATATCACGGCGATTCTGATTGTTCGGATTAAACGCTGAGTTTCACCACCGTACCACCCGCCAGAAACTGAAATACCATCCTGATCATCTGGATGAATGGCGGTCTTCCACAGTGCGGTTTTCTAGAAACTTTTTTCCTCGCACAACCACATTGTGGAATCACCTTCCAGCAATGGTATTTCCGAACCGATACGATATTGAAACCTTCAAGAAAAGAGCTTTATTCCTTTTAAAAGGCCGACAACGTACTTGTAATTCCCTTGGTGTTGCGGGTGCTCAAATCACTTACCATCAGGTGAGCCGCATTTGTTCCCTGTGTTATTAAAAAAAAAATAACGTCAGTGTACGTCCCGACTCCGCGTCGATTGTACGCTTTACTAATAAGCCCTGTAGCACTCTATCTAATAAACTTACTAATGTACAATAAATGGTATAATTATTGCACCGGTATACTCACTATCTAGACTCTACAATAAACAATAAATTATGAGCGATACATTATCACATCAAACACAACGCTACAGTGGTGAGGTGATAACCAACGCGCTACATTTGTAATGTTTATCTATACATCTATATATAAATAAAATTGGAGTGTTACAAACAGACACTCCAATTTTATTAATATATTTTATATTAATAATATTGAAATAACCATTTTTTACTACATGCATATTCAGACTAATCTCTGAAACGACTGGACCGACTTTATAAATATATATAGTTACTAGCTGTTCCGGCAAACGTTTTGCCTTAAAATAAAAAAAAAAATAGGGGTGGACTACCCCTAACATTTAGGGGGATGAAAAATAGATGTTGGCCGATTCTCAGACCTACTCAATACGCTCACAAAATTTCATGAGAATCGGTCAAGCCGTTTCGGAGGAGTATGGGAACGAAAACTGTGACACGAGAATTTTATATATAAGACTAATAAAGTTTTGTACATTATTAACAAGTATACATTCACGTGCGGCCCGCAATTAAAAAAAATAAAATTTTAATTGGCCCGTTTATTAAAAAGGTTGCGCACCCCTGCCATAAACAAACACTGAACGAGGTCCGCTTTTTGCTCGCGGTTTGGTGTTGTTTTGATAAATCAATGAATATTTGTATTGTGTTTCTATATTTTATAAATTGCCTTGTGACAATTTGGAAAAGCGAATTTTAGTTCTTACTAGCTAATACTCGTGACTTTGTTCGCGTGGAATTAAAACAAATAGAATAGAATAGAATAGAATAGAAAATCATTTATTCAAATAAACTTAATTTAAGCACTTTTGAATAGTGAACATTTTTTTTAATCTACCGCTTATTCGGAAAGCTGTCTCATCACAAGAAGAACGAGCAAGAAACTTACGTGTTGCTCTTTTAAATAATCCTTGTAAGTTCACATTTTACAAGTCGAAACTTAAACGTAACGGCTCATATATAAAAATACAATAAGATTAAATCAGTCGTAGTGACAAGAGCAGACCAGTCCCTACAAGCAGCACTCGTTCACGAGTATGACGGATGACCCAGCCAAAACTACGCTCGTCTATATTTTAGGGACCCAAATCCGCGTCACCACGCCGCCACATGTCTGGATATTTTAGTCAGCATGGCTACTCATTCCACTCGACCACGTCACAGCTACAAAAAGTACTATATGGTAGTTACAGTATTCGCACTTTACATGAGGATGCATGCGGCAATCAATACAAAAGCCGCTACGCTATCATATACCAAGAAAGCAGCAAGAAAAATAAATTATAACTAATACTAATTATAATAAACAGATCTTACTAATGTTATAAAAGCGAAAGTTTGTGAGAATGGATGGATAGATGTATGGATGTTTGTTAGTCTTTCACTCAAAAACTACTGAACGGATTTTGATGAAACTTTACAGTAATATTGCATATACATCATTACATTATTTATGGATTTATTATTACTATTATTATTAAGAGAATAAGACGTAGGCTATAATTTAGAAAGATATTATGTAAATTGTGCAAAATATAATGTTAAAATGTCAAGTAAGTGTAATGCAGACGATGTTGGGGGTCAGCAAGTTTAAAATCAAAGTGGCTTAAGTTACTCCTTATAACATTAACTAACTCCGAGTGAAAGTCTCATCAAAATGGGTCCAGTCGCCGTACTGTAAATCAAGGTGGAAGTTGGGCTTCAGCCGTTATATAAGTCCTTCCGCGGGTTTGGAGTGTCCATATACACTCGCCTCCTATCGTCCGGTGAATCTGTAAAGGCCAGGTACAGACAACAGTATTACAGTTCCGAAAAAAACTGTCATCTAAAGCCTTAATAAAAATATCTGAATATGAAATAATTTCACAGTAACCCGTATTGAATTCTATTCATTAAAAGAGCTATCGAGCGACTCATAAAATTTCTCAGCGGCTACAATAGCGGGTAAAATTTTAAAGATCTCTACAGCAGGAGAAGCCTTTTCTTTTATCGTAATGCCGTTCCAAATGAAGAGGTTCTGTTCAATTGCAAATTTAAATACTATTACAATAAAAAAAATAAGCCATCCTGCCCGGCAATAGGAGTCAACCCGACTGCACTCTGACACGATTGAATTGTACTTAGATGGGAATCAATAGTCGCGGAAAAAGCGCTTTTTTAATCAAATGGACTAGAAAGGTCGTTCAAATTCGACCATTAACTTTAACGAGGCACCTTTGTCATATTTTCTTTTGAAATCGGTCGCTAGTAATTTCGGAATGCAATTAATAGACCGCGGTCGGATCCCCGGACCCCGATTTTTATATTTCCATTCATTAATTGGTTTCTTTTAACCGTGGAATCGGATAATTATTTTTCTGAGTCACTTTCGACTTTCGTTCCTGGCAATTATCTATGCGTGATATATTTAAATCTGATGTGTTAGAGAAAATACTCTCTGCTACCAAAATGTTAGGGAAAATACTATGTATATATATAGTGAAAAATAGGTGGAAACGTCTGTCTCGTACCTGTATGGTTCTGCGGATTTCTTGGGCTTCAGGGTCTCGAAGATATCTTCGCTAGCTTTCCAGTTTCACAGTGGGTTTCACAGTAGGTTTAACACAGTTCTAATTAATTTTAATTCACAACAAATGCGCGCGCGCGTCATGGCCGCTGTACAGTCAGTTCAGTACTAGGTAAGGGAGGGGAGGCAAAGGTGCGGGAACAGAAAACTAACGGACTCTAATATAATAATCTGTGCTTACGATGATACAGGGTAGATTTTGAACATGATGTACATAATACGAGATAGACAACTATAGTGGTTGGAGCGGGAATCCAACAACAAATTAGTTAAAAATAAAATCCACCAATCCACTACAATATAAATGTTAATATATCTTGAACATACTGGTTTTTTTTCATAACATAGGGGACAAACGATCAAAAGCTGTTTTCTTGAAGGTTTCAATATCGTATCGCTTCTTTTTTTTTATAACACAGGGGACAAACGAGCATGCGGATCACCTGATGGTAAGTGATTACCGCCGCCCATGAGCACCCGCACCACCTGGGGAATTGCAAGTACGTTGTCGGCCTTTTAAAAAGGAATAAGCTCTTTTCTTGAAGGTTTCAATATCGTATCGGTTCGGAAATACCATTGCTGGAAGGTGATTCCACAATGTGGTTGTGCGGGCAAAAAGTTTCTAGAAAACCGCACTGTGGAAGACCGCCATTCATCCAGTTGATGAGGATGGTATTTCAGTTCCTGGCGGGTGGTACGGTGGCGAAACTCAGCAGCTGGTATTAATCCGAACAATTCCTCAGAACAGTCCCCGTGATATATGCGGTAGAAAGTGCACAGAGATGCAATATCTCGCCGCAAAGCCAATGGGTCGAGTTTGATACCTTAAATTTGAGTAGTCTATTGTTAATTAAGTCTTTACGAGCATTAATAAATATTTTCTTTCTCTTCTAAACATTACTTCGTAAATAATAAGTAATTTATATAACAATACATCATAGACAAAACAAACAGACAATATTATTTAATCAGCACGATGTTGGGGTCCTTGAAATATCCAAACAATGCATGAGTTCGTCTCATAAATGTATTGCATGGGATACAGATATCTGTTGTATCAAGGAGGGCTTGTTTACGAATGGAGCTGGGGATATTATTCGGCGGAGACAAGGGTACCCAATGTGAGTGGCAATAACGAACATACTATTGCTGGCTAATAACCAATATAGTTCTGTTCCACGTACAGTACAACGGAACGGACTTGTGAGCGTAGTGTGTATACATAAATCATAGTTCAATATTTGTGGAGATAAATGAAACGCCATGATGGAATTTACACATCCCTAACAATATTTTTATTTTTAAAACAAATGAATGCGAAGCGCATTCGAAATTTAAAATAATTATTTTTAAATTTCAATTAAATTAAATTTCATCCCTTTTGCTTCAAAAATCGATACTTCCATACATAACTAACATAGATAACTCTTTCAACCCTTTATAACTTTTTATTTCTCGATATAAATTTAATAAATAGGCTAAAAATTAAACTTCAAACTTCTACCTTTAAAAATGACAATATTTCCATATAAACATTTAAAACTCCTTTAAATTCTTTCTGACTTCAAAAATGACGAATTAAAGGTAAATAGTAAAGCCTAAAAATCTTAAAACTTCTCCTATTTTATTTAAACGAAGTAACTAAAAATTATGGTTAATTTATATGAACGATGAAGTGAGAGCTTGGTGAGAGGTATACCGGATAAAACTCTATACAATCTTCTAATAAAATAATAATAATCTTCTGTAAATCTTCTAAAACTGTAGTAAATTTTATACTAAAACTTGTGTTAAAGTTCACATCAATATTATAGAAAAATTCGATATTTTAAAATGATATTAAAAGAATTTTAATTATTATTATATATTGTAAATACTAGATGTATTTATAGACTAAACTAAGTTATTTGTCATAAGATATCCATTACCCCCGCTTCTCTTCCTACTACACTGACTTCGGTCTATAAATACGGAGGTCGGTAGTTGAATAATCCTCTTTCGTTGGGTGAGCCGCGGCATTCAGTCGACGAGCGCAGAGCGTACCGGTTGTGTTTTGGATACTAAAGTGAATTGTATTAGAAATGGGTTTATCCCGGTCTTAGTTGGGCCTGGGGGGAAGCTGCAAGTAGTGAAGGTGAGTGTTAATGCATTCTAAAAGGGCCTTTTAAACCTATACCCGTGTCACAAGTCACGGGCGCTACTTGGGGTTACCCTTGCGGTAGCCGGCTTCAAAGCCTAAGTCGTCATTCATTTATTTAGTGCACCTTACACTTGTATCTAAAGCTGTACCAGCAGGTTCTTATACATTTTGGCTGGGCAAGGAGGGAAATACATCAGGTGAATGTACGTCGTCCCTTAAACCTACCCGGGTCACAAGTCACGGGAACTGCTCCGAGTTTCACTCTCTGCCACACGATGGACTCTGCTCCCACGATGAATCCATGGTATTTTAAGAAGTTGATCTCATATGTAGATTATTTACATTTTTACTTATTGTGTACATATTAGTAATGGCAGGCAAATGTCAGTCGGCAAATGCTGAGTGTCAGCCATGTTGCCAACTATTGTATATAAATATTATAGATGTTTTTTTAATTGTTCTACATGTGTATATATGTATGTATGTGTGTGTCTGTGTGCATTCATATATATATGTAAAATGTACCTATGTCAAATGTGTAAATGTATATTTTATTTAATAATTCTTGTTAATAAATGTTTTTCTTTGTTTGTTTCTTTCTAGTACAGATACTTACGACATTTCCAGTATAGGAATATATAAACCTATGGATATCCTCAGAAATAGAAACGAGATGGCAAGTCGGATAGAAGCTGCATAGAGCTACTTAAATATTTGTTGGTCTGTGGGAAAGGTGTGACGTTTACGTAGTCGACGATTTAGAATAGAGATTTATATTCAGCATTTTGAATAGAGTAGTAAAGAACTCTTTTTCTGTAATAAATTTGATACAGGCTAATATATAATGAAAAGACATTAAAAACAGCAGTTCAAATCTCTGAAACGGCTGGGCCGATTTTGATGGGATCTTTACTCGCAGATAGTTAATGTTATAATTTATTTTGTATGTTTGTTATAATTAAATTATTCGAGTTCAAAAATCATTTATTCATGTAGGACATTTAGCTAGTTATGGACGTCAAATTTTTTATATTATAATTATTCTCTACTGTCCAGTTCAGTATACATATTCAATTGAGGAGACCTTCAAGGTAATCAATTCAATTACTTGTTTTTAAAAAAGCCAGTTTATTTACAATGTGTTTTTATATAGGTGTCTATGTCTAACATTTAATGAAAATCCCTTACATGAACAACTATTGCCATGCACGCTCGTCATTCAAGTAATCGTTTACTGTGTAATAGGCTGTGCTAAATATGATTTAACAGATGTTTCGAATTTATTTAAGAGTAATTCCAGTATATCCTTTGGTATCATATTGTAAATATTTATACCTATTCTCAAAATAGACCTATTAAATTTTTCTGAATGATACTTGGGGACAGCAAGTTTGTCTTTAAATCTAGTATTTATATTATAAACATATAGACATATATATTAATAAACATCTGCTGTCAGTAAAACATAGCAATAAAACATAAATTTGGGAGGACAATAAAAGAGCTGGGGATCCCGTATCTCACTTATCTTCGGTTCCGTGATCATTAATGAGTTGTAACCTTAATTACTGGAATTTACGACAATTACCGTGGAATTTATGGTAGTTGGCAACAGTCTGTTGCTTACAACTAACATTTATGGCCCACTCTTAACCAGATTAGCTTTGATTTGTTTTGCTACTTACTTGAAACACTTTTGATTTGTGTATTCGAACAGACCCCTAGACCTTCCAGTTTCGGGTTAATTTGTTTAAGATTGTTAATTTACTAGATTTTCCGAGTACTGTAATCGGCTTCAGTGGTCTGGTGGTTTAGTATAATGGTTTACTTTCGATGGTCGCGGGTTCTTAAGCTTTTTAATTACAATGTACTCGTATATTTATGTGTCTATGTCTAACATTAAATGAAAATCCCGTACCTGAACAGCTATTGCCATGCACGCTTGTCATTCAAGTAATCGTTTAGTGAGTAATAGGCTAGGCATAGCGCTGACAATATTATCTGAATGTAATAAGAATGAGTGTGTAAGGTCTCTATGTTGATTATAGCATGCTTCTTATTCTTTAGTCAAAAGAGCAACACACAAGTTTCTTGTTCATTCTGCTTGTGATGAATCTGCATTCCAAATGAGTGGTAGATTAAAAAATATTATTATTCAAAAGTGTTTGTATTGAGTTTTTTTTAATGAACAGTATTTCTATTTCTACATATATAATAGTATAAAACAATGTCGCTGACGCTGTCTGTTCACTTATATCTTTTAAAATACGCAACGGATTTCAATGCAGTTTTCAGAAATAGATAGAGTGTAGAGTGATTCAAGAGTGTTATATTATTTATTTATTTATCCTCTTTATAGCACCAATTTCGAGAACAAAAAAAAAAGAAATGTAGATTAACTGATACAAACGAGCTCTTATCGCTAAGCAATCTCTTCCAGATTACCTTTGAGTGGATAGAGATAGTAAAATTAAGAGAAGAAATCATTAGTAAGTATAGTATATGTAAGAAGCGCTAATTAAAATGATGACGACTGAGGTTTTGAAGCCGGCTACCGCAAGGGTAACCCCAAGTAGCGCCCGTGACTTGTGACACGGGTGTAGGTTTAAAAGGTCCTTTTAGAATGCATTAACACTAACCTTCACTACTTGCAGCTTCCCCCCAGGCCTTGGGTTGTCAGCCTGCTAGTGTCACCAGAATATTATGTTCATTTTATGTTTCAGTGTGTGGTTATGTTTGATATTTATTTATATAAGGTAGTATGTCGTAAATGTTTACTCTGTGTTATCCGCCTAGATCTATGTATGTATGTGTATTATTATTTTATTATATGTATGAAGGTATCCGTAGAATACCAGCGTCGTGGCACCCCGTCACGACATATGCTGAGCGGAGACCTGTTAAATATACCGATAAAATGTAAATTAAAATTTAAAAATTCTTTTCAGTATTGCTATGTACCAAATAAACAATTTTCTTTCTTTCTTTCTTTCCTAATAAATAAACGATAAAATATTATTCGCAATGGCCGTATGTTTTATTGTTATTGACAATTTTATGCAAATTATAAGCCGTTAAATACCGGAATGGGGTGCATCTGTCAGCGGCGCCATCGATAATGTCCGTTTAATTTTATCGGTTTGTGTAATTTTATTTGCGTATTGTTTTAATGTCAGATGTAATATATTTCTTTGTTCTTTGTTGGTTGCAAACAGAATTAATTTGAGAGATGGCGGTAGGCGTGCCCAACTGCCAACTCTGTGTCAAATAAGGTAAAGGGCCATATTATGAAACACCTTTTGAGTAGGAGTTGAATATTTTACATTGTTTAAAAAAAAATAGAGTTAAAACATTGAATTTTTCTAAGTTAATAGTTTGCCTGATATCTACTGAAGTGATAATAATTATTATCAAGTGAGTTTTAATTGAAAATGCAAATAAATTGAATAAAATAACAGACAAGTACATACGGCCGTATTTATGAAACAGTCTAAAGCAACACGTACGGGTGTTCCATCGGGAATGTCCCAAATTATGGAACTCAAAATAAACTGAAGTACTCGCATTAAAAACATTTTTCAGTTACTAATTTATTTATTCATAGTATCAAAAGTTTTATTACTAATTATTAATACAGTTAGATTTAAAAATTATACGAATAAACAAGCAATAAATAAATATTCACTTACAAAGTAAGTGTGACAAGAACAGTTTCAAATCTTAGGATTAATAAACAAGATATAAAAGCCAATTAAATATACATTAAATTAAACCAAAAATTCAACTATTTCATTTCTTCTTTGATCCTTTGTAGTAATGCGTTCTCTAGTAGCTTTTTCCGTTCATCAGCTATCACTTTTTTTTTCATTTAGTAATTGTTTTCTTTTATGTAGCTTTTCTTCTTTAGTTTTACGATCAGTTTCTTTTTTTGAGTCATATTGCATCCATTGATCAGATTTGCCAGCAGAAGGTAGTTTGAGTTTACCTGATAACTTAACTTTAATCCATTTTTCTTGACTTCAAATTCAACTCAAATATTAATTCATCACCAACATTACGCTTCAAAATATTAGTTAAATTTAGTCAATTTAAATTACTACTTTCATTAATACCAGAATGAGCTTCAGTAACCATATCTAAAGGTTCATTTTATACTATAATTTCATACGGTAATTACCTCAGGAATGGCTGCTTTGTTGAGACTGGGTACTGGTATTTATCAGAGGAGAATATTTATTAGAAGAATGACAATCATTGTTAAGTGTCATGTAATCATTAGTTTTATCATTCGACTATTTTATTAATCAAATTATTTTCTTATTGTTCTGTTCATTCTCTAAAAATTAAAATTTACCAACGTCACTTCTTTGACAGTTAGTTTATTTATTTCATGAAAACCAACCAACATCAAATTATAAAAATTATACCAAACAATCAAAAACAAAAATAACAATATAAAATAAGTCTATAGAATAAAGATATCAAATTCTAAAAAAAAATGTATCTACCTACAAAAATTATTAATTTAAAAACACCTATAAAAATGTGATATGTAGGTGCTTCGTAAAAATTTTGAATAAAATAAAGTGTTATTAATTTTTTCAGGCAGGTTTTCCAATTAAGTATATGTTTTAATTAATATAAAACAATATTTATCATCCAGCTTATTCATTTTTGAGGTTAGTTTTTTATTTTCATGGAATTTTACAATTTATGTACTTATCTAAATGCAAATTTTTAGAAATATAAACTGTTCTAACGTAAATTGCTTTGTTATAATTAATTAACAATGATTAACACGAAATTAACTAAATATTGTCCACTTATTGCTGTTTCATAATTACGGACACTTAGAAAATCGAATGTGAGGGGGACGTGGAACACTGAATATACTGTTCCATAAATACGGTCTGTTTAGAAATTTTTGCGGCAATTATGAAACACCTAAATAAAAAATAAATACCTTATTAAAGTACTTTAAATTCATTATAAATCAGTAGATTATAAGTCAAACTTTTGATTGACATGTTTCAAGTATTTTTGAATCATTGACAAATATTTCAAATTGTTAAAACAATTGTGATGACACGTGTCATTCTCTAACTCTAAAAGACAGTCTTTTTTCATGCAACCTGACACGGGCATTTCATATATTTTTTTTCTATACATTTTAAGGTGTTTACAAAAATAAATTAATTTAATCAATAAATAGGTTATTAAAGATCATAAAGATAATATTATAAATACTGAATACGTTAGAAATTATTTGTAATTCAGATTTTTATCACTTGTTTCATAAACTAGTACAATGTTCCATAATATGGCCCTTTACCTTATTGGGTACCTATATTTGACATAACGCTCGCTAGTGTTAGGAGTGAAACACTTTATTAATTTTATTACACGTTTGCTGAAGTCAAATCAGAGATGGCGCTAGGCGCGGTGCTCTGACTCCTCTGAGTTATTTAGGGAAAGTATATAAAATTTCTAAATTAAATGCACCTTAATACTGCTTATATATATTAGAGTTCACATCAATATTGTAGAAAAAAACAATATTTTAAAAATAAATTAAAAGAAGTTAGTTTGTGTTTAGTACTAATGAAGTACCCAATGTAAAGATTATTACAAATATTGTAAATAGCGCCATCTAGTATTTATAAACCGACCTACTATACTTACTTCGGTCTATAAATACGGAGGTCGGTAGTTGAATAATCCTCTTTCGTTGGGTGAACCGCGGCATTCAGTCGACGAGCGCAGAGCGTGCCGGTTGTGTTATGGATACTAAAGTGAATTGTATTAGGAATGGGTTTATCCCGGTCTTAGTTGGGCCTGGAGGGAAGCTTGCAGCTAGTGAAAATAAGTATTAATGCATTCTAAAAGGGCCTTTTAAACCTACACCCGTGTCACAAGTCACGGGCGCTACTTGGGGATTCCTTTGCGGCAGCCAGCTTCAAAGCCTAAGTTGTCATCATTAATTAGTGCTTCTTATATATAGACGCGGTTTTTATATGTTGTTTTACATTGTGTTCTCCTTTCTATACAGTTTGTGCTATCGGTGTACGCTCGCTAGTATTAGGAGTGAAACACAATTTATTAATTTTATTACACGTTTGCTGAAGTCAAATCAGAGATGGCGCTAGGCGCGCCGCTCTGACACCTCTGTTTCAAATATTGGATATTTTTGTCAAAATAAATAAAATTTCTAAATTGAATTTGAATATATATTATTAAATCACATCATAAACTAATATTATAAGGAGTAACTTAGGCTACTTTTATTTTAGAAAATTTTATTTATTTTTATTAAATAATCTTTTTTTCACGCGGATGAAGTCGCTGGTTACAGCTAGTAATTAGAAAAATAATAGAAAAAAAATGTAAGTTTGTACACTTGATATAATTATTGGTGAAGCCGCAGAATATTCGAGAAGGAGAATCTTCGTTATTATAAATTTATTCATAAAAAGAAACGAAACAATATCGATGTTCTGTGAAAGACGTTCTATTTTCAAAATTAATAATTCTATTTTTAAAACATATCAAAAGGTACGTAATTGAAGACATCTTTTATGAAGGACGTTCTATTTTTAAATGAATTATTTTATTTTTAGAATACATAAAAGGCTATTTGCGTGAACAATCCTTTTTTTATGCATGCATTTGTGAAGAAATTAAAAATATATCATTGAAACCCTTGGATCTTTTTCGTTTCTCAATTTCATCATCATCATCATCATCATCGCAGCCCGGAAGACGTCCACTGCTGGACATAGGCCTCCCCCAAAGATCTCCACGACGATCGGTCCTGCGCTGCTCGCATCCAATGCCTTCCCGCGATCTTGACCAGATCGTCGGTCCACCTTGCTGGAGGCCTTCCCACGCTGCGTCTTCCGGTCCGTGGTCGCCACTCGAGGACTTTACTGCCCCAACGGCCAACGGCCATCTGTCCTACGAGCTATGTGCCCTGCCCATTGCCACTTCAAAGTCGCAATTCTTCGGGCTATGTCGGTCACTCTGGTTCTTCTGCGGATTTCCTCATTTCTGATTCGATCACGCAGAGAAACTCCGAGCATAGCCCTCTCCATTGCCCTCTGAGCTTGTTGATGGGGCCCATAGTTAGCGACCACGTCTCTGTTCCGTAAGTCATCACTGGCAACACACATTGGTCGTAAACCTTCGTCTTGAGACACTGCGGAAATTTGGACGAAAAGATATATCGGAGCTTCCCGAACGCTGCCCATCCGAGTTGGATTCGACGATTGACCTCTTTTTCGAAATTGGATCTACCTAGCTGGATAGTTTGCCCTAAGTATACGTAGTGATCGACAATTTCGAGTGTAGAATCTCCGATTTTTACGGGAGCAGGTACGACATGGACGTTTGACATAATTTTCGTCTTGTCCATGTTCATTTTAAGACCTACTCCTTGTGAGACTCTACTGAGGTCTTCGAGCATTTTGCTAAGGTCTTCCAGGGTCTCAGCCATGACCACGATATCGTCGGCAAATCGAAGGTGATTGATGTACTCGCCGTTAATGTTGATGCCCAACCCGCTCCAGTCCAGAAGCTTGAAGACATCTTCCAACGCAGCGGTAAACAGCTTTGGCGATATGACATCGCCTTGTCTGACACCTCTCTGCAGTTGGATAGGCTTCGAATTCTGGTCGTGGAGGCGAACTGACATAGTGGCGTTTTCATACAAACATTTCAACGCTTCGATATATCGATAGTCAATTTGGCACTGCTGGAGAGACTGTAGCACAGCCCACGTCTCGATCGAATCAAAGGCTTTTTCATAGTCCACAAACGCCAAGCAAAGTGGCAGGTTGTATTCTTCGGTCTTCTGAATTACCTGCCGCAGCGTATGAATGTGGTCTATGGTACTGAAGCCTTTTCGGAACCCAGCTTGTTCGGGAGGCTGGAAGTCGTCAAACCTGCGCGCGAGACGATTCGTGATGACTCTCGAAAACAACTTATAAACATGGCTCAGCAGTGTTACGGGTCTGAAATTCTTCAGAAGCGATTTGTCTCCCTTCTTGAAGAACAGAACCACCACACCCCTTTGCCATGCTTGAGGCGTTTTGCCCTCGAGGATGACGGAGTTGAATAGCTTCTGGAGGATTCGTAGAACAGGTCTACCTCCAGCCCTCAGAAGCTCAGCAGTAACTCCATCATCGCCCGGCGCCTTGTTGTTTTTAAGTTGTTTAAGAGCCATACCAATCTCGTGCAGGCTGACGTCCGGGATATCTTCGGTATAGTGTCGGGTTAATTTGGCTCTAGGGTCTTTCGCCGTGTTGTTAACAGGTGCCCGTGTTGTCGTGTATAACTGTCCATAGAACTTCTCAATTTCCCTCAAAAGTTCGGGTTTAGACGAAACGATCCTGCCGTCATCCGTCGTAAGTCGCGTCAGCTGGCTCTGTCCGGCAGCCAGATCCCTGTTAAAGACTTTTAAGCCCTTGTTTCTCTCAATAGCCTCCTTTACACAATTTGTGTTAAAGTGGCGTAAGTCACGAGTCAAGGACTTAGAGATCTGCCTGCTAAGTTGCCGATACTGAGAAGCGTCAGTCGGAGACTCCAGCACCATACTTCGTCTTTCATCCATCAATTTGAGGGTAGAGATAGATATTTTTCCGGTTCTTTCTGCGCGGCGGGTTTTGAAGTGCTTAGAAGTGATGATGATGATGATTATTTTCTTACCAGTATTTACATAACCTAATTGTACAACTAAGAACCTAAAATTAAAAAGCTTAAAAAATATAATATGATGACTAAAATATATTATTAAAAGGGGTCCCTTTAGGCAACGTTCCGAAGATACTGGCAGCGTTCCCTCTTTGAATAGCTACACTAATTCTTTGTCCAAGATAGCTGCCAGCTCTTCGGTCTTCTGTGATGTCGACTAACCTTTTCTTTATTTATTTGAAAATTCTTATAGCGCTAGGACCCCACGGACCAAGGGTCCCGACACCGAATGGGACAAATTCATATTCGGAGCCTAGACCCCTGTATTTACATATTTTCAAAATTTCAGCCCGATCCGTCCAGTGGTTTGGGCTGTACGTTGATAGATCACTATATCAGTCACCTTTGAGTTTTATATTTATTTTATATTTATAGATAATAATTATATATATATTAAACAGTGTGTAAGTGTATCTAACACTTACGTGAACTATATACATCTTATAAACTATTTAGTTTATTTTACTTTAAAATTATGTGTGTAATAATTTTAAAGTAAAATAAACTAAATGTAAATCAAAGTACCATACTGAATGAAATTAAGTGTTTTACTAGTAAAGATTATTGGGTAAAGTAAGGGTATTAGGGTATATTTAGGTTTCTTAACAGTCGGCAACGCGCACGTGACACCCCTGGTGTTTCAGTCAATAGGCTACGGCAACTGTTTACCATCATATGTTTTACGCTTATTCACCACCATCGTAGTATAAAAAATATACTCTTAAATTTTAACATAATATAAAAATTGAAAGGAATGAATATTGGGAAGTTTCAAAAATGATACGTCGATGCAGCAGTACTTCTATTTTATATAATAATAATAATAATCTCAGGACAATTCACACAGCGCCATCTGGACCCAAGTTAAGCTAGCTAAAGCTTGTGTTATGGGTACTAGATAACTGATACAAATACATAGATTTTTTTTTTTGTAAATACATACATATTATATATAGAAATTCTTTATTGCACTTTTAAATATAGTTCTAAACTTAAACATATACAAAGTGAGCAAAGGTGGACTTATCTCTAAGAGAGATCTCTACCAGTCAACCCAACAATGTGGCATAGCTAGTAGTGAGTAGGTAACATCTGTGCAATTAACACTATTATGTTGAAATGTCCAAAAGTTGAGAAAAATAAAACATTTAAAAGTCGACAAATTAAATAAAGTTCTAATTATATTATAATTATAATAAGATATACAATAATAAATAAAATAAACATTAATAAAAGTTATATATATATATATACATATACAATTACTATAGATATCTACATATATTACACAAAATACAAATAATAAAATACATGATGAAACTAATCATACTAAGGTCGATAAATAGTGTGATTTCAACCTTTTCTTAAAACAACCAATTGATGGACTTTCCTGTATCTTTTATTCCTTTTTCAAATTACACTCCACATAAATTGCGTCGCTGTACATTCACGTCTGGTCGTCTCAGTCGCCTCGAACAGAGAGAGAGCAGCCCGCTCCCTTCTTGTTCCCGACCTCTTTATCTCTATTACTATTGGTGGCGGCATAATCGTGACTCGCTATGGTTTTAAATTTAAAATGTAAGTAACAAATTATTGAACCGAGTATTCTTTATGTATTGAAGCTAATATGAAGTATACAGAGAAAGATTTAGTACAGCTAGTGTTGCTATAAACAGAGACAATTAGGTTTACTCTGCAAGTTGACTTCGTCGTAGCTTAAAGAAAAACTTTCCTTCCAAATTTGACATAATATAAAAAAATTGAAAGGGATCAAATATACAGAGAAAGACGTGGTAACTGCTAGAGTTATTATAAATAGAGATAATTAAGTTTACTCTGCAACTCTATTTGATATTCGTCCGCTGGGACCAGATTTCGTATGACGGTATACAGCGCATTTCGTATCGCATTCACCAGCAGGTTTGCGGTGACACATGTCGGTTGCAAGACGAAATAGTGCAGGTTCCACGTCCCATTTTAACTTATGGCGTCGCATATTGCCCTGTCAGAATGTCTAACTTGAGCTCTCTCGCTGTTGAAAATGTTAAAATAATTTACAGTTATTATAAACTATAGTAATCTGCGACTTCACCTATGTTTACTTACAACAATGTAATATCAGATGGCAATTGTAAGTAGCTTTGACGTGGTTTAGTGTTTTGAGTAATGCTCTCTAAAATGTCCAGACTTGTGGCGGCGTGGTGGGTCGGGTCATTGGGCTCCCTAAAATATGGTCGAGTGCAGTGATGGCTGGCTCATCCGTCATACTCGTGAGCGGATGCTGTTTGTAGGGACTGGTCTGCTCTAATCACTATGTCTGATTTCCTCTTATTAATTGTTTAACCAGTTGGCTATATATTCAATATTTTTTCTATTTGAGTATTTAATTGAATTAGTGCTAATTGGTGGTTTGTATTCACACACTTAAACTTAAAAATGTAAAGTAATAATAAAATTATTTAAAAGAGCAACACGCAAGTTTCTTACTTTTTCTTCTTGTGATGAGACAGCTTTCTGAATGAGCGGTAGATTAAAAAAATGTAATGACTATTCAAAAGGGCTTCAATGTAAGTCTATTTGTATAAATGATTTTTATTCTTTCTATTCTATTCTATGCCCTACATATGGATAATTTAATGATAAGCTTCATCATTATTGCCTTGCCTTTATCTCATTATTTGTGGTCGGCGCAGTATGTCATTATCTTCCACTGCTCTCTATCGGTCGTCATATCTGAGCATACTCTTCTTTTATTCATATCATCTTTCACACAATCCATCCATCTTTTCTTAGGGCGTCCCTTTCCTTTACATCCATCCACATTCATATTATACACTTTCCATAAGTCATGGTCCTCATTACTCCGCATAACATGCCCATACCAGCTCAATCTGTTACCTCGCAACTTTTCAATAACCAGCTCAACTTTCAAACTTCCTCGTATATACACATTCCTTATTCTATTATTCCTGGTGACCCCACACATCCATTTTAACATTCACATTTCTGCCACATGCACACGCCTTTCGTCCGTCCCCTTTACGGCCCAACATTCAGATCCATACAAAACAGGTCTTATGATAGATTTATAAACTTTACCTTTTCATCCTTACAATTTCAAGCGCATTGGGGGTCGCATATCGTTCCCGAGACCTGTCGCCATTTTATCCATCCCGCACTAATTCTGTGCCTTACAACGCGGTCTATGTTGGCATTGTTCTGAATAACTGAACCGAGGTACCGAAAATCGGAGCAGACTGGAAGCATTACACCTTTTAGGCAGATAGGCTTGGAACTGGATAGACCGTCGAAATCGCAGAATAGGTATTCAGTTTTAGTTCTGCTGATCTTCACGCCAACACTCTCTTTTCTTGCCATTTAGTTTACTCTGGACCTCGAGTCCATCCTCACTAAGCACAATATCGTAAATAATAAATATAATTCAAAAGCTTATTTTATTACGTTTATTATTAATTATTATTTTAGATATTAATTATTATATTAAACGTTAGAAATGACCAAAAGTATATTACCGCTAAAAAGATTCCATTCATCGTATCTCCTCAGTTTCAAGACACTCTCCTTGATGTGAAGCCAAATCTCGAGGTCCTTGGCGTTGATATATCCAGTGACGTTCAGTTTTGCGGTCATTTGGAGGACAAGGCTAAAATAGCCTCAAAAAAGCTTGGTGTGCTCAGTAGAGTGAGACGGTATTTCACGGCGGCCCATCGCTTGCAATTATATATGGCGCAGATCCGGCCGCAATGGAATACTGTTCTCATCTCTGGGCGGGAGCACCACAATACCAGCTACTGCCATTTGACCGCATTCAGAACCGAGCAGCCAGAATCATTGGTAATCAACGTCTATGTGACAGACTCGACCCATTGGCTTTGCGGCGAGATATTGCATCTCTGTGCATTTTCTACCGCATATATCACGGGAAGTGTTCTGAGGACTTGTTCGTATTAATACCAGCTACTGAGTTTCAACACCGTACCACCCGCCAGAAACTGAAATACTATCCTGATCATCTGGATGAATGGCGGTCTTCCACAGTACGGTTTTCTAGAAACTTTTTGCCCCGCACAACCACATTATGGAATCACCTTCCAGCAATGGTATTTCGGAACCGATACTATATTGAAACCTTCAAGAAAAGAGCTTATTCCTTTTTAAAAGGCCGACAACGTACTTGCAATTCCCCTGGTGTTGCCGGTGCTCATGGGCGGCGGTAATCACTTACCATCAGGTGAGCCGCATGCTCGTTTGTCCCCTGTGTTATTAAAAAAAAAAGGCTGTATTAAAGCACAGCCTGCAACAATTTACTTTATTGTTTATGTTTATTATCTTTGTTATGTAAGATTAGGTTTAAGATTTGTTCCTCGATGTATAAGCTATAACGTTGACATATCCTCTAAGTAATAGTGTAATTATTAGTCTAATCACTCCTCTCCATACTAAGGTTCCCTGGATGAAATCGCTATTTAGCAATAAGGCCGCCCATTGTTACCTCTATACTATAATTATGTTGTTTTTTTTATATTTGATGTACATATTAATTTATAGAATTATTTATTTATTTATTTATTTATTTATTTATTTATAAAATTACATGCTCTCAGTGAGTATTACAGTACAATACCAATGCACTCACCAAGGAATAAAACGTATACAATACATATATTAATATTAATACTAGTGATAACAATAAGGTCATAAAAAAAAGAAAAAAAAAATTAAAAATAATGAAATATAAAAAATAAAAACAGCAACTAATTACAATAATATCAATAATCTAGAAATATACTTATATATATTATAGTTATATCTTTCTGTGAGAGGAACACTAAAGTGTTTTTCATTTTTATTTTCATTGTAGAATGAACTGTCTATCCATGCATGAGCGACTTAATCATTAGGTTTTTCAAGAAGAGTATATTAAGTTTTCATAGCCTACGGTAATGGTTTCCCATAAAATGGGTCGTGTGCTTGTTTGCCAGCTACGCAGTATAAAAAAATAATGTTGCTCTTTGATAGAATGGACATAACATTTAATCTTCAGTTTATTAATTGGTATTGTTAAGAAAAATATATGAAGCAAACAATTGTACGTTGTAAGACATACTTCGGAAATTTGAACATTCGCGGTTAATTATCTTATGACATCTAAATTAATTATCTCATCTATCTTCTATCTATCTACCTAGCTACTCGCCTCGGCTTCGCCCGGATGTATATGTATTATGCATATCTGTCTGCAGATCTGGGTATTTTCTATGTATAATATGTATGTATTTACGAAAAAAAAATTATCTATGTATTTGTATCAGTAATCTAGTACCCATAACACAAGCTTTAGCTAGCTTAACTTGGGTCTAGATGGCGTTGTGTGAATTGTCCTGAGATTATTGATTATTATTGATTATATAAACCGACGTCATGAATCACTCTCTATTTAAAAAAATCCGCTTCAATATCCGTTGCGTAGTTTCAAAGATTTAAGCATACATAGGAACGGAAAGATAGCGACAGCGACTTTATTTTATACTATATAATAATTACCACATACAAAAGACTAAATAAATAAATAAATAATATACATAGAAAACACCCAGACCGATACAAACAATCGTACTCATAAAGACAAATGTTTGTACCGTACGACGAATCGAACCAGCGACCGTCAGCAGTAAAGCGGTGTGCTAAACCACTAGACTACTGAGTCGTCTTTTAAGTTGGAAATATCTAAGAACATTCGCACTGATTACATCCCTATCATGAGAGGGAGGAGCCCGTAAAAACGCAACGACACCATTTGTTCCAACAACACGCGTGCCATTTCCTCACAAGTGACACGAACAAACCGAAAAACAATAAAAGTTATTATACGTGTATCATTTAAATAATACAATAAAATGTACGATCTTTGTGTCGTGTTGTATAATTTTATATGAACGCGCCGCTACCAAACGGGGCCCTGTTATTGACTCCGGAACGTTAACGGCGACGATAACAGTTAAAGGATACGCGTAACTGTTCCAATATCGTGGAACTGTTCCGATATTGTGGAACTGTTCCGATATCGCGATATCGACGTTAGATACGAGTTCTGTTATTGCCATTGCAAAGTTTGCTCTTATCAATTCGTGTTGTGAGGTTTGTACGGCAATCGTGACGGTTGGATGTCACTGCCTTTGTGATCCGTGCTGCATTCTCTTGTTGCCTTAAAATGGCTGCTACAAGCGACAGCTTTTTTTTTTTAATTAAAGATAGACTAAGGACGTCCTCATAATATGATCTATTTTCATATAAAATTTCTTTAAGACACGTTCTTTTATTCTTTTCTAATGTTGATAAAACAATTATTTCATAAATGACAATAAATACTAAATACTTTATGAAATAAATTATCAATTAGTGAATAATTTGTAACAACTTTATTATAATAAAACTGTGCCCGCGCTTTCACTCGCATGTGTTATTCTGACGTATAAGCTATATTACTGTAAAGTTTCTTCAAAATCCGTTTAGTAGTTTTTGCGTGAAAGAGTAACAAACATCCATCCATACATCTATTCATACATACTCACAAACTTTCGCATTTATAATATTAGTAAGAGAAAACACCTTATCCATCTAATGGATCTTTGTTATATCTTTCACGCAAAAACTACTAAACGGATTTAGATACAACTTTACAGTATACATAGCTTATATATTGCAATAACATATAGGCTATAAATTTCATAATAAACTTCCATACAAATTAATGTTATCAAAATATAACTTATTAGACTTGAAAAGTAGACACACTCAACTGGACATGACATTTTTGTATGATCTTGTGCATGGTAAGTTTGATTGTAATACTCTAACAAGGCAAATTTATTATCGAGTTCCGTTTCGCACGAATAATCGAGCAACACGCAAACATCAACTGTTCTCCTATACTAAATGTCGTACTAATTCTGGTAAGCGCATACCACTTAATCGAATATCTAACAGTTATAATAGTGACTTTAGTGAAATAGATTTATTCTCCTGTAAACTTTCTTCTTTCAAAAACCAAATAACGAATGAACTGAGGCGTAAATATCATCTTTCGTAACTAACATAATAATTATTTGTAGTATTGTAATCTACAGTGTATTCATCATAAATTTTTTAGTTTTTTTTGTCTTGTTAATATAAAATAGTTTTGTTAAGAGTTGGTAGTGGTAGTTAATTAATAAGTAACATAATCTCTGTAACATGCCTTAGGCAGTATTTGTTATAATTATAGTAATCAGTGGTTAACGTAGTGGGTGACACATTTGTTAAAATTTATTAGTAAATAGCCATAAGTCATATATATAATGTGTAACTGTTTGTTGACCTATCTAAATTAAAAAAAAAAGAAAAAAATTCACGCGGATGAACCCGCGGGTAGAGCTAGTACTATATAAAATTCCATTTATATTTGAACTTAAACAATATAGTTAGTCTACTAGATTTGTACAAGTGTCTTGACATTCATATATAGCATTATAGAGCTATAAAATGGAATGTGTATACAATAAGCATATAACATTTTGTATATAACAACAAATTCCATTGCAAATTACAGCAAAAGAAATAAAATATGATAACGATATAATTCGCATCACGTTTGCTCCAACAATTCATTGTAAAGCAATATTGCAATATTCTTTGTCTGCGCAACGGAACGAGAATAAAATGGTTGCCATATAATATTTATTAATTACACGGAATATTTACTACTTTATTTTATACTAGTCGTTTGGATACTTATATCTATGTGTAAGATTCCGTATAAAGACTAGCTGTCCCGGCAAACGTTGTTTTGCTATATAAATTAAAATCGCTATCAAAAAATAGGGGTTGATGTTAGAAGCGTGAAAATTTAGAGTTGCTTGTATTTTTCAATCCTAAATAATAACAAAATTAAAATAAAATATTATGTCGAAAAAATAAAAAATATATATTTAGGGGTGGATATCCCTTACCACTTAGGGGTATGAAAAATAGATAGCAGCCGATTCTCAGACCTACTGAATATGCATATAAGAATTCATAAAAATCGATCGATCCGTTTGAGAGGAGATAAAATTGTTACTGGCAGTCTATTAATGTGTGCGTTGCCATGTCGGTAAAATATAATAAAAAAAAGTTAAAAAAATAACAAAATTAAATTAACAGAGGTTATTGGAAAATGACATTTTTTTATTTAATAAAATTCATTTTATTGTTACTCATTATTATAGATCATAGAATGAGAACAGTCAGAGAAGAAATAGAGCACAGAACAAGAGTATACAGAGATCGTATAAGAGCGCATACTAATATCCTTGCAATAGCACTACGAGATCCATTGCAATGCTTAAAACTCCATGGGAAGCATGGTATCTTATTCACCGATGAGACAGTTTCCTCACTGGAGGTACAGTTCTCTCCCGTCTCAACCAACCACCACCACCACACCGGCTTGGTGAGCCGATTGCAGGATAAAAAAGAAAAAAATATATATTATCTACCAACTCCGACAAACAAATCCGATTCTAGGCTGTATATAAAATTAATATACATTATCTTATTAATAGTATAAACGCCAAAGTTTGTAAGTATAGATTTGTTACTCTTTCACGCAAAAAATACTGAACGGATTTTGATGAATTTTACAGTAATATAGCTTATACAATCTACCTATATATAACTCAAAGGTGACTGACATAGTTAATTTAGTTATCTATCAACGCACAGCCCAAACCACTGGACGGATCGGGCTGAAATTTGCCATGCAGGTAGATGTTATGACGTAGGCATTCCCTAAGAAAGGATTTTAATTAATTCTACCCCCAAGGGGATAAAATAGGGATGAAAATTCGTATGAAAATTTGCCAATTTTAAACCGATCGGGCTGAAACTTTGCATGCATAAAGCAACTATGACCTAGGCATTACCTAAAAAAGGATTTTGATAAATTCAACCCCTAAGGGGATAAATTAACGAGCGAAAGCTAAAGGCAAAAGCTTAAGATTATTTATTTATTTATTTATTTATATAACTTCAATGCACAAAATATCAAGGTAAAAGTACATATGGCGGACTTAACGCCTTAAGACATTTTCTACCAGTCAACCACAGGCTGTGCAGAGAAAAATTGTAGGCGGTGTAAATATAATCAATAAAAACAATAGAAATCAAATAAAAAAAAAGAAGATTACTAAAGTAAACTCTTCTATTTCGTGACAATATTCTTAATTTTAATTATTTTTCATTCCGCATTAAAAATACATGCAACACAAAATTTTCATCCTTCTACACCCTTATTTTTTATTCACTATATTATATTAATTTATATGGCATAGCAACGTTTACCGGGACAGCTAGTTTTGTATGTTTATATATATGTCACGTCACGTTTACAATATCATTGTCACAAAACGTGTCGCGTTTGCGACATGTTACAAATGCTGTATCAGAGAACATGACCGGACAGGTACTGGTACTTTAAAACCTGCTCGGTTACTTTCATGCATATTATAAATGGGACGGTTCACTTGTATGTCTGTATATAATGTAATCTTTAAACTAAACTGTCTGTTCGGATTACGGCTTTAAATTAAATTTATATATTTTTGACAAAAATGCTATAGCATGTACTACGTTCTTCATAATTGAATTTAAATAGTTATGTAAATGAAATATGGTCGATCGCAGTGATGGCTGGCTCATCCGTCATACTCGTGAACGGGTGCTGCTTGTAGGGACTGGTCTGCTCTAATCACTATGACTGATTTCCTCTTATTAATTGTTTAACCAGTTGGTTATGTATTCAATATTTTTTCTTTTTGAGTATTTAATTGAATTAGTGCTAATTGGTGGTTTGTATTCACACACTTAAACTTAAAAATGTAAAGTAATAATAAAATTATTTAAAAGAGCAACACGCAAGTTTCTTGCTCGTTCTTCTTGTGATGAGACAGCTTTCCGAACGAGCGGTAGATTAAAAAAAAATGTAATGACTATTCAAAAGTGCTTCAATGTAAGTTTATTTGAATAAATGATTTTCTACTATCTACTATCTACTATCAAATGATATAATTTGTTTAGTATTGTTGTCTTTAAAATTAAAAAATTACATATTAAAATTATACTTATTTAAAAATGAATCTGTGTTTTTGTCATTATGTACAAGCATATTTGAAAAGAATACGCTGATTTTCTTGTCAGTACTTAGCTTATCTACCGTCAGTTCGGAGAAAGCACTCCGAACTGACTGTAGATTTGACATATCATAAGTCACTAATGAAATGAACGAACATGAATAAAAAGATTTCGAACGTTGAATAGTAATTTAATTTGATGTTAGAATAAATTGTAGAACCTAAAACATTATAGGCTTATATTAAACAAAAAACTGATAGGGGTGAGGTAGGACACAAGAATCCCTTAGGTTCCATCGGGGTTCCAGATGGTTCGCACATTCCTGTATCTCTGAGGCTAAGAGAAGAGATAGCTTGGGGTTTTTAGCCGGTAAGAATACGGCAGTACCCGTCTACCTCACCCGGGACAGGCCTCCATACGGATTTTGCCCAAGAAAAATTAACTGTTCTTTCTCTGCTAAATTTGTAAGGGTTAAGGATATGCATGTGCAATCTTTCGCAATACCTATTACCTATATTTAGGAGAGATGAGACAATTTAATTATGTAATACAATAGACTATTAATTTTATTTATTTATTTATATATTTACATATAAATTAATACAAAAATAAAATATAATCATCAAACCGCAAAACTGAATAGCAGTTTATCTGCATCAAAAGCGCTTAACACAAATTCATAATGTTACATACACACACATGTATACAGTAAAGGATTTTTTAAAGTATTAAAGAATGCATTTAAACCAATACCTACATAATTCATACAATTACATCTTAAAAGTAAGTAACTAGATTGGTTTATAAAAAAACTGTGGGGTAGTCATTTGCGCCCATCTCTAGAGGAATGTGTACAATTAAAAATAAAATACATGTATATATATATATCCGCATAAACACATTAGTGTATTAAGATTGTTGTTTACTTTATATATGTTTAATTATACAAAATATAATAATTATCTAATAATATAAGGAAAATTTCACTAATACCATGTTATTTTATTCGTACGCTCAAGGTTACCTGCCTTAGTAGCACTACCCACGCAAAATAATTACGACTTTACTAATTTACTAGACAATGCGAAACGATCTTTCAGATAATGAGGTTGTAACCGGATTAAAAATAATACACTAACAAAATTTAACCAAATAATAAAAATTTTAAATAAAAGACTCTAAGTAAGAGATGGAGAAAATGATAATCCTCTTAGTAACTAGATACCAATTAAGTAGATACATTTTTCTATTAGTTTTCATGAGATATTGTTTTTTAAGAAATAGAAATAGAAATAATCTTTATTCAAATAAACTTCTACCACTCATTCGGAATGCAGATTCATCAGCAGTACGATAAGAATGATAAGATGAATATGAGGTCAGATTAGTTAGACCACCGTGACAAGTTCACCACGAATTTATCACAATGGTTTCCAGGGGAATCTTTTTTTTTTCAGACTACTCTAATGCTGTTGGCCGCAGCTGGCCTTTACAGCTTCACCGAACGTTAGGGGGCGAGTGCAGATGGCACTCCAAACCCGCGGAAGGACTTATGGAGCGGCTGAAGGCCAACTCCTGCCTGACGGATACGACTTTAGTTTGAGGGCACCACTAGGGGTCCAGGGGAAAACGCATCGATGTATATCGAATGTTATACCATAGGGTTGATGGTACAATGAAGTTATTATTCCCATTACTTATAATTCCCTTCCCCCTGATACGATAGTTAATGTAACACTAAGCTCTATGTTCGGTTAAAAGATTAGATTTGAATATTGCTTGTCATAGGTACCAAAACAAGAAACAAAAGGGAGGCAAGAATAGCGAGAGCTTCTTAGTAACAAAACCTTGAGATACTTCAAATATCTACTTAGTACACGGTATATCTTCTTAATTAATATAATCTGTAGATATAATGGTATTATCCGCCTTCATAATAACTCTATTGTTGAACGACGTAAGCTAATACGAGACGTTTTCTATACATAGTCGGGTTATATCTCTACATATACGTAGCTTTATTTGCTACCTTAGTGTGGGCTCACATTATCGGTGCAGATCTGATGACTCGAGCCAACGACGCCGTTCGATTGGCGCATTCGTTCCTACGCCCCGCCCTTTTTGGAAATGCACCAATCGGACGTCAGTGGCCGTCAGGTCGGAACTCGTTAATGTGAGCAGACTTTTAGTAGTATATGAGTAATATTTTTTTTATGTAAACACGCTTACGGTTTACCTGATGGATGGTGATTGGTGAGTGGTGAGGGACGCTTCCGTATCCTGCATTTTCAACGCTATATATATATTTTCTCTCCAATATTTTGAAAAGCGAGCGAACACCTGTAAATCTCTTGCAGTTGAATCAATATAATATTGTAATGTTATTAAAGACATTGCTTTACGTTAAATCTAACGTCCATTCAGAATATGATCTGAGCTGAGCAGAACTAACATAAATGAGTCTAACCATTAGGAAATTGAATATCTACTATATTTTGTCGCTCTCGTATCGGTTTATACAGCCACGAAAGAATTGAACGAAAAGAGCTGTTCACGGACATAACATAAATCGTCTATAACTGACGCATAGACAGATAGATGCATATATATAAAAAATAGAACATCTTAATAATCAGCAGGCAATAACCGAACAGATCTTTTCCATCTCTTTTATACCACTGTATGGTAACATATCGAATGCATCTTTTTTTTTTTTATAACACAGGGGACAAACGAGCATGCGGCTCACCTGATGGTAAGTGATTACCGCCGCCCATGAGCACCCACAACACCAGGGGAATTGCAAGTACGTTGTCGGCCTTTTAAAAAGGAATAAGCTCTTTTCTTGAAGGTTTCAATATCGTATCGGTTCGGAAATACCATTGCTGGAAGGTGATTCCACAATGTGGTTGTGCGGGGCAAAAAGTTTCTAGAAAACCGTACTGTGGAAGACCGCCACTCATCCAGATGATCAGGATGGTATTTCAAATCTCCACAATATTCTATAATAATAATAATAATAATAATAATCTCAGAACAATTCACACAGCGCCATCTAGACCCAAGTGAAGCTAGCTAAAGCTTGTGTTATGAGTACTAGATAGCTGATACATATACATAGATTTTTTTTGTAAATACATATATATTATACATAGAAAACATCCAGATTACACTCGATACAAACAATCATATTCATGAATACAAATGTTTATGCCGTGCGAGGAATAGAACCCGCGAATATCAGTCGTAAAGCGGTGTACTAGACCGTTAGACCACCGAGGTCGTCAGTATTCTATATTACCAACGTAGTATTGGATTGACTTCTACAAAGCTGAGTGTACCATCATACATTCTAAAACCTTAATCCTATTTAACCATACACATAACTATAAATTACAAGTAGATTACCAATTCACAGATATTAATCTTCATTTTGTGTACAAAAGGGATTGACAAAACTTGAATAAACCCTGTCTACCCATACAGCTGGTATTAAATCAATTAGGGGTTTGCACACAACTGGGCTCGTAAAGACACGTGTAATGGTGAGTGCACGATGAATTGCAGCTAGGGATGAGACATTCAATCTATCTGCCATTTATAATAATTCCTTTGCCTTCCAAAGTATAAATTACAAAAAAAAATACCTAAATAGCGTCACAAAATCTTAAACTTTATTTAATAGTGTTGCGGGTGAATGATACGATATAGTTGGTCGAGACGATGTATATTACAGATGATAATAAACTGACAATATGTACATAGAAATAATGATCTTATATACTAAATAACAATCACTTGCCAGCTTTAAATCCTCTGTCAAATCTTATATATCCCTTTAATTAATTTCTTATTATTCTCATAACTAATCTTCCTTCATTCTTTCCAAATGTATGTGCACCATTAAGTATATGTATGTGTATGTATATATGTATTAATGTGTGTGTATGTTTATATTTATGTATATTTGAGTCCTATATATTTATTTTTGTTTATTACGTACGCCACCTACCCTGTTCTTATTTTTATTTCTCTATCCACCTAAAGGTAGTCTGGAAGAGATTGCTTAGCGATAAGACCGCCTTTTGTATCAGTGTATATTTAATTGTTTGTTGTTTTTGTTCTGTAATTGGTGCAATAAAGAGTATAAATAAAATAAATAAATAACAATAGGAAAATGTAAGGGTGACACAGTTTAGATACAGCAGTGCTTAGTAGACAATATTGAATTTGTCTTACTAGACATTATTAAATGCATTTATTATTTTGATGTATCTAGGTGACTGTGTCCCATAGATAGTATTACGGTTTGAAGTCTGGAATATGCGAGTATGTAATTAGAGGTCGGGTAAAAACTGAAAATCAGTCCAGCAGTCCAGTAATGCTGCATCAACAATAGCTGAATTTGTACCTGTTGTCAATTTATTTTATGCAAATCTATACATATAAATAAAATTAAAGTAGACACTTTAATTTTTACAAACTTTTACCGTTTAAATAACCGTTTTTTACTACATGCATATGAATATATATACGGTACATACAGCAAATTAACATTTTTTATAATTTGTCTGTCTGTCTGTCGGGCTGTTTGTTTCGGCTAATCTCTGAAATGGCTGGACCGATTTTGACGGGACCTGTTTTGGCAGGTAGCTGATGTAATAAGGAGTAACTTTGGCTACTTTTATTTTAGAAAAATAAAGTTAAATTCCACGCGGACGAATCGCGGGAACAGCTAGTATTAAATAAAAATGAAATTCTGTTATAGTTTTATCGTTGGCAATAAATAGATTTACTATTATTATAAATATTATATATATAAAACGAGATATGTATCATATATTAACAATTTATTTTCCTTAGCATATTAATAAATTAAAAAAGAACGATTTTAACTTTAATGTCTGAAATATTTTTTACACTTCTTGACCTGCGGGTGTTCTTGTATTCATCAGAGCATCACCAATTCTGCTTTTTAGAAATTAAATTTATAATAAAATATAGCATGAAGTAAAAGTATTATCGTTTAATCGATATTTTGGAATATTAAAATCGCTGATCTCAGCTTGACATCAGAATTAATAGTATGTCAAAACTTTTTAAAATTTAGTTACGCAGTAAATTTCTGAACGGATAACAGATGGAACTTGAGAGGTAGGAATAGTTTGTACGGGAAAATAAAATCGTTGTTTTTACTATTTTCCATTACATGAATAGTTCTTCATTAGTTCATAATCTCTCAACATTTAAACCTTCGTTATAGTTCTACAAATATTTCAAGCGAGACTAACAAACGTAATTTCATTTTTATATATAAGATTTTTTCCATATTAGTTACGCAGTAAATTTCTGAACGGATAGCAGATGGAACTTGAGAGGTACGAATAGTTTGTACGGGAAAATAAAATTGTTGTTTTCACTATTTTCCATGCAATTTCTTCATAATCTCTCGACATTTAAGCCTTCGTTATAGTTTTACAAATATTTCAAAACCAAAATTAACCAAATCGGTTCAGCAGTTCTCTAGTTTTAGCGAGACTAACAAACTTAATTAATAATTACTTACGTAATTTCATTTTTATATATAAGATTTTTTCCATATTAGTTTATTTTCTCACATCCCTGGTTGCAGCCCGGCAATTCAATCTCGTTCACTTAATCCAGGTCTCGCAGGTGGCTCAACCATCTAGTAATTTACTCCAGACGTAAGGCTATGAAGTCTCCTACATTCAACAGTTTCAGTATTGCACTGGTAAATTAAACGATAATACAACTGCCGCGGTCTATAATGATATATCTGACGAAATAACAAAAAAAAAACTAATTGAATTCAATAGAAATAATCTTTATTCAAATAAACTCATTACAAGCACTTTTGAATAGTCATATTTTGATTCTACCACTCAATCGGAATGCAGATTCATCACAAGAAGAATGAGCATGAAACTTGTGTGTTGCTGTTTTGAATAGATGTTTTTTTATATAAATAATTACAGTGTAACAAGTAAGAGGCATGCGATAATCAACATAGAAATCGCTACGCACTCATTATTAGTGTAATCAGATAATATTGTCAGTGTTATGGTTTTAAAGTTTTTCTATAAAAACATTATTATCGTTAACGAATTCTTCAATTTTATAGTAAGTTTTTTTGCAAAGGTACTGTTTTATTTGTCATTTAAATCTTTTTTCTGGCAGATTTATGACAGAATCTACCGTCAAATCTACCGACAGTTCGAGTTCGTTCGAAGCTAAGTTAGGAATAACAGACAAGAATATTTAGATTTTTCTTCTGATATGTCAGCTCTTATTCTTTTCAAATGACCTTGTACATGATTACAAAAATATAGATCAAATAATCATTATTAAATTCAATTCGGAAGAATGTAGTGACTACCAGCATGTGCTATTGCATATTTGTAAATGGAAATAATCTGATAGTATGTTTACCAGTCTCTACAAACTGCGCCCGTTCACGAGTATGACGAATATGCCAGCCATCATTGCACTCAACCAAATTGGAGGGATCTCATTGCCACCACTTTCAATGTTATAGCGATCATCGCTTTACAATAGAACTCTAAATGGGTCAGACGCCCGAACAATTCTGCTGTTTACTGTTGTGTACTCTAAGAAATATGTTTAGATAGCAAATATTTATAATTAGAACTGATTGAAATGACTTCACTACGTTAATAAAATGAACCTGTATAAAATAAACCTTTGCATGATGTATAAATAAAAACTTGTAACATTTAAAGATATTTTGTGAATAAGGCCTTACATTAAGTAATATCTAGGAATTTTAACTCTATTTGTAAATAGCCGACGTTCTAAATCATCATCTCCTGCACTTTTTATTCATTCTTCACAATAATTTACCATCAGATGAGGTAAGACCAAGCGCAATCCCATTATTAATAAAAGAAAAAATTATTTACAAAGATAGAAAAGAGGTATCTCCGCTGAAGAATACTGAAAGATACTCTCTTTCACCATTCTTCTTACTTCCTTCTTTCTCAAATATCGTCAAACGGAAAACCCCCTTCCCAACCATTGTTACCATCCTTCAATCCACACGTGTAAATACTCCATTGTGTCGACAATAGCATTTCCTAATAACAATAAATCACCAATGATCCGACAGGTACTCGATACACGTGTACCACAATTGAATATAAGAGTCGAGTGACTTCATTCCATCAATAGAATCCAAGATGTAATGAGTTGGTGGATTGTATTGACAAAATTAAACATTCAACCGTGCACAAACGAAATACCTCTCAAAAAGTTCGACAAAGGAATCAGTTAATTGAAACTGAATTCAATTGAGATAATTCAAATACGCCAGCGAAATGGCACACAGAAACAATTAATTTCTACAAGCAGCTATTTATTCTTCAAAGTAACCGTTTGGTCGAGCACAAAGGCTTTTGTCAGGTGCGGACAATAAATTGTTAACATTAAAAGAATTTAAGAACGTGGCCCTTTGGTGAAATATTCCAGTAAAAGTCGCTAGTGCGAATTTGGTCAATATACATCAACTTTTCTTAGTAAACACTTGCTTTGTAGGGTGTATTCCTATTTGAAGGATGAGATATATTAACGTACAGCCTCGATAGTCTATAACTGTAGCAAACCATACTTACATGGTCGTGGGTTCGATTAATTGCGTTATATAAACATTTGTATTCATAAGTATAATTGTATATATATCTGGGTGTTTTCTATCTACAAATGGCACGGTATAAACATTTGTATTTATGACTATAATTGTGTATATTGATATAGGTGTTTTCTATCTACATATAATAATAAAACAATTTAAGTAAAGTACTTAATTTTTTTTATAAATACAGTAGATCCAAAACACCTAAATCGATCATCATGAAATACAAATCATTGTATTGTGCGAGAATCACACACACAATCAACTCACTACTAACTAAATAATTGTGCTAAACTAGACTACCACATATAATACTACTGTTCTTCTATTTAGTCTATGGCATGCTCTATCAGAATGTTGTCATAGACAAAATAGATCATAAACAGCAAGCCTCTCTGCTGCACGTAGCACATTCTATTTTAAAACTACATCCAATATTATCCGGAATATATCCGGAATAGTCTCGTCTTGGGCCGCAAGCGTAAATTTGCGGAGAAATAACGCTCGCCAAGTGTCAATAGTCAACTGGGGAGCTATAAAGGAGCGGTATTCTGTAGCTAATATTCCTAGACATAACAGTTTTGTATTGTAACGTCGCCCGCATAATTTGATATCCTACGGAACCCACACCTGGACAGCATTTTATTTAATGTAAAGAAAATATAAGAATATACTTTTATAAGTTAGATAGACAAAGAAAACTTATATTTGCGTTAAAGGATAACACACAAGATATAGTAATCTTCTAAATATTACACTGATTCTTTTACTGTACAAGCTATTCGTCTCTGGAACTCCTTACCATTTCCCATTCGATCAGCACAATCATATGCCATTTTTCAAAAATTATTAAAATCGTATTATCTAACCCTATAATAGAATAATATCTCGTCCTCTCGTCCATTATTATGTATGTATATTGTATGTATTGGTGTGTAAGTGTATTTATTTATGTTTATAAAATGTTTGTTTATCTATAATTCTATAATAAATAGAGTGTTTAGTGCACCTCCTACCTTCTCTCTTTATGTAAATACTCTCTGTTAACACCGGGTTGTCTGTAAGAGATTGCTGATAGCGATAAGACCGCCTTTTGTAAAACATTAATTAGTTTTTTTTTTAATTTATTTAAATTATTTTTTCCTAAAGTTTTAAATTTACACAGCAGTATTATATATCATTTCAAAAATGTTTAGATAATGATTAAGACGGCGTGGTTAATTTAATTGACTTATATAAAAGGAGACAAGTCTAGCTTCTAACTTTCCTATTTAATCGACGATATATTTTTTAAAGGTTGAAGTCAAGCGTCGAGCACGTCACACCGTAACAGAAGATGTGGCAATAATTGTTATATTGCTGCCGGTGTGGCACTTGAAGTACCTACTGGAGGAGTTGAGGAGTGGAGTAATGGAGGAGCTGAGGTAATCGCACCATTACTAAACAGCCCACGCGTTATCGCTACCCAGCAGTCGCGCGATTCGCGTTACGCTTTAAGATAAACTTGCTTTAAACTTTACTGGATGATGTAATACTACTGTGCTATTAATTCCGTTTGTACTTTGTAAGGGTGGTGTTACATTATAATCAAAACTCAATATCTTAATTATAATGTACTAGCTCGACTCCGCTTCGCACGGGTGTACATGTACTATATATAAGTATTTTATCAGCTAGTAATAAATCATTTTTAGGTAATATTTTATCATCGTGTTATATAGGGAACTTGCTACTCACCTCGACTTTGCACGGGTGTACATGTATTATGAGGAATGAGGAAGGTTTATATATAAACCTTCCTCATGAATCACTCTATCTATTAAAAAAACTGCTTCAAAGTCCGTTGCGTAGATTTAAAGATTTAAGCATACATAGGGACGGACAGACAGTGACAGCGACTTTGTTTTATACTATGTAAGGATACTAACTAACCTGCGCAACTTAGCCTGCATTACAATTACTTGACAATTATCATTATATGTTAAATAGTAATTTACATATATCTTTAAATTATATCCTATGTATTATACATAGTATGAAACAAAGTCTGATGTTGATTATTCTGACGGTCGGAATTTGATCGCCACTAGAGTAGATCGTAACGCTAGTCAAGTTTCCACACCGAATATTTGTGGTCTCATACATGCTAATTGTAGCGGAATTAAACAAAATAAAGTCATCAAGTAGTGAAATGGACTTCCGCAAAATAACATCTAATTCGATTAAATATAGAGTACATTGGTCACCAATGGTGTCAGTACACCAAAGTACTTATTTTTGGTGATAAGGCTCAGTTGTTATAACACTCTCAGTGAATTAAGCGTTGTAGATTACAAGACAACAAGTAGGTTGTGGATTTTTATCCCCGGGAATGCGTGAGCTTCACCACTCATTGTCGACTATAATGAGCAGCCATATATCAAGGGATGTGCGCCCAGAACTGTCATACAACGTTATATTCCTTTATACCACTTGTAGTGTTTATAAATGTTTTTTTTTAATAAACAAATATGGTCTCTCGTGAAGCTCACCGGTACGTGATCACGCTAATATTTAGTTTTATAAATTCCAGATTTTTGTACTAGATGTCTATGTTCGTATATACATAAATAGAGAGTACTCTTATATGTATATGGAGTACAAAAATCAGTACACTATCCTATTAAAATATACTATTGGTATAGTTAATTTCAGCCACCAAGTAACTTACTTTGTTAAATGTATTTCGGTTGTAGCTGTAGATTTCGTAAATGGATAAGTTGGGGAAAAAGATTGTGAGTAATTTGGATAGATAACCCCATTGTACAATGTAAGGTTGACCTTCACGCGGTTCCCCCTGGAAACCATAGAGTTAAATTTCTGGTAAATTTGCCACGATGGCTTGACCTGACCTCATGTTCATCTTATCATCTACGACTGGTGGCCCCCCAGCGTAAACCGTTAGTGCAGGCGGGTGCACCATTCCATTAACATCCATAGAGTAGAATAGAATATAATTTATTAACTCCTTTGATAAAGTAATAACATAAGAAGTACAAGAATAATATACACATTAAAAAACAGAATTAATGTGGACCGCAACTCAGCATAATGCTGGAAACATAGTTTCCAGCGCTGATTTTCAGTTGGGCCCAGAGTACGGTCGCGCATATATTACAATTAAAAAATACATATACATAAACTTTATAACACAGATATTATACAATTTAAATAAAAATAATAATATCTAAGCGAAAAAGTATATAAATAATGAAAAGGAAAATTATAATAATCGTAAAACAATATAAACTTAATGGAGAAAAGAAAAAAAAAACAATTATAAAAAAAATACTCACAATAATGCGTACGGTGCCTTTTATGTATTCTAATAACGGTATTAAAATAAAAATATCCATAACACTTGATCTCTGGTACCAGCAAATAGTTAGAACCAAGGAAAATTTCGCCACCAACGCGCTTTTAGTGAATCCTTTATCGTTAGTATCAATAATTTTTATGAACTTGTTTCAAATGTTCTTTAAAATGCTTTCGGAAAGTATCTTTTTGTTTTCACTTAATACAATAAAACACAATAAAATAACACAATAAAATACCAGAGTCTGTTATAAATCTGCCAAAAAGAAAAAAGATTTAAATGTCAAATAAAACACTTCCTTTGCAAAAAAGCTTACTATAAAATTGAAGAATTCGTTAACGATAATAATGTTTTTGTAGAAAAATTTTAAATACATAGCACTGACTGTTGCTGGCAGATTGTCTATCATTCTTTTTATAAACTTTATATTTTTATATCTATTTTTTTATACGTCACTTTTGACTATTCTATATTGTTTTGTTACTTCTTGCTGTGAGCCCTTTTGGGAAGAATACACATTTTTGCTAATATTTGGATTTTATTAAAATAGTAGTTGTGTTCCCGCTCCAGTAACATTGGTCCTTCGCATATTTACCAGTAAGTATTGTTTTAATTTTTTGTTATCCTTTCCCGTCATGGAAACAAGATCGATGGCTAGAGCGGCAGTAAATAGAAATACTGCCCCATTTACTCGAGCGGCGGTGTCCGAAGACGCTGCCCCTGTTGTTCGAGTGGCGATTTCTAAGAACCGAGAGATTTGATTTTGTCACAAAGTCTCGACTTTGTTTTAAATGTTTCGGTGATAAAAAACATAATTGGCGCAATTGTAATATGAAGAAACGATGTAATATTGATGGTTGTAAGTCATATCATAATTATTTACTTCACGGTGCCATAATGACAGCAACGTCAAATAAATTTTCACCTACATGTGTCACAGTTGCAAAAGAAATTACCGAACCAAATAGTTCCGTACCTATACCGATTAATTCTTTAGATTCTCAACCAAAAAGTTTAAAATTAGAAAATAATTGTACATATACAAATCGTGATTTCAGTAGTACAACTGGGTACACAAATAGCGCCTTACTTAAAATGATTCCGGTAGTAGTCCAAGGGCCATTAGGCAGCATCGAAACTTTGGCTTTATTAGATGATGGTTCGACTGCTACTCTTATAGATGCCTGTATTTCTAAACGGATAGGTCTCAGTGGACCTAAGGGGCATATTCGTGTACAGGGTGTTGGCGGTATGGTTCGAGAGGACAAAGTAGAATATGTAGATTTTAAAATACGCGGAAAATTCAGATCGGATATTTTTACTATTGCAAATGCTAGGTCTATAGACAATTTAAATTTGACATCACAAACTGTTCGGTATTCTGATATCACTAAGTATGATTATTTGTCAGATATATCTCAGGAATTGGTATATGATGGCATACCAACTATATTAATTGGAGCTGAAAATTGGCACCTTAGTGTATCACGTGGTATTAGGTCGGGATCACGTTCACAACCAGTTGCGACCCTTACTAGTTTAGGTTGGGTATTGCATGGTGTCTTTGACAGTCAAACTAAACCCGTCGAAGTTATTAATCATGCTAGAGTTGTTGATAAAGAACCTACTCTTAGTTCGTCTCTGAACGTGCTGTTTAGGGGCCAGTTTAGATTAGAGGCACTTGGTGTATTGAAACACCCTCATTCATCTGGCTCTCTTCGTGATCGTACTATTCAAAATTTAGATACTACTACTTGTAGGTTCCCAAACAGCAGGTTTCAGACTAGTGGTTTATTGTGGAATCGGGCCGATTGTTTATTAATTGCAACGGCTGATTGTTATCGGCAGACCTACAGACAATTAAAATATTTAGAGCATAAACCTTTTAAAAGGTTTACCATGAAATTCATATAACTATATTTTTTGATAGAGATAGAGATTTCGGGATATTTTTTTTATTAGAGGTTCCATATGTTTACCTATTATCTCACGTCATGAGATTATATGATCCATAGGTATTCTCTCTTCAATAACAATTCAAGGTAGAGTACTAATTCAAAAGATTTGGCATTCTAACATGAATTGAGACGATCTGCTAGATCATGATCAATCTAAAGTTTGGCAAATGTGATTCAACGGCTTAAACAGTTTTCTAAATTCTAAAGTATTCCTTATTGATATCTTTTTGATCAGTTTAATAAAGAGCATGTTGAATTACACTAGTAAATTTGCCTACGTTTGTGTTTGTTAAGATATGTGTAATGTAATGAATCGGGGTTCATAATGTATCCAGAGCTTCAGGCAGCATTATTAGCTACTCGTTTTTTCAGTCACTATTTTTTTAAAAGAACACATAAACTGTTATAACGTTTCTTTTGCACAGACTTTAAAAATATTTTTGGGTGCTTGTGGACTGAAGCTCGAGAATTTTACACATCATTCACGTATTTTACGACGAAATTTGTCATCATCATCTCAGGTAGTATCGTCATCATCATCACCTCGTCTTTCATTGATACTATTATCTGCAGAAGATTTGGCCAAAGCTGAAGAAGACATACTACGTAAGAGTCAGATGGAATCCCTTCATGAAGAGCTAGAAGCACTGAAAGGCAAGTTCCCCTCAAGGCTCGTAGCCATTTATGGAGATTATATCCATTTTTAGATCCGCGGGGTGTCATCCGCTTACAAGGCAGAGTCGGAGCTTCTGATATTCCAGATTATACAAAGTGGCCTTACATACTCGATGGCCGTAACTGCACCGTACGTCTTTTGGTTTCATTTTACCATTGTTGAACTGTTCATGCCCAACTAAATCTCGTCATCAATGAATTACAACAAATATACTGGATTCTTGACAACAATTATACTGATCCTTGATTTTAAGGAATTCTCTTCGTGCCACTGTCCATCGATGTCCGAGATACATTATTTTGAAGTCTATACTATTTATTCGGTTTATGGGCGACCTACCAGCGGAATGATTAGCCCATTATCGTCGTCTATTTACTTTCGTTGGTTTGGATTATATGGGACCGATATTGGTGACAGTCGGAAGGAGAAAGGAGAAGAGATACGTTGCTTTGTTCGCCTGCTTAACGTCTGGATGTTTTAATGGACCTAGGACCATGCTTCTTTATCCACCTACAGTGCGCTAATATGCCTTAAGCGTTTTATAAGCAGAAGAGGATCCCAGACACGATCTATTCGGACAACAGGACGGCGTTCGTTGGCTCTATTCACCCGCTCTCACACATTTCATTTCAGTTGAATCATTCCAATATCATCTGGTCTCGGTTTATTTAGATGAGGGTGATTTTCTCAGAAGAAGTGATTACCGGAAGACTCATTGTTTAGTCGACGTGTTTTGGTCTCGCTTTATTAAGGGGTTTTTACCAACACTAATTCTGAGGAGATCCCCTGACCACAACCAGGACCAAACAGTGACCGTAGGAGGTAACCACCTCTGGCCGTATACTCCGTCAGTCACTGAAAATGCTGGTCAAGTTGCCAGTAGACTTTCAGTAAGATGTGACTATGTCACAGGAGGGTGGGATGTTGCTGGCAGATTGTCTATCATTCTTTTTATAAACTTTATATTTTTATATCTATTTTTTTATACGTCACTTTTGACTATTCTATATTGTTTTGTTACTTCTTGCTGTGAGCCCTTTTGGGAAGAATACACATTTTTGCTAATATTTGGATTTTATTAAAATAGTAGTTGTGTTCCCGCTCCAGTAACACTGACAATATTATCTGATTACACTAATAATAAGTGCGTAGCGATTTCTATGTTGATTATCGCATGCCTCTTACTTGTTACACTGTAATTATTTATATAAAAAAACATCTATTAAAAAGAGCAACACACAAGTTTCTTGCTCATTCTTCTTGTGATGAATCTGCATTCCGAATGAGTGGTAGAATCAAAATATGACTATTCAAAAGTGCTTGTAATGAGTTTATTTGAATAAAGATTATTTCTATTACTTCATGCATAGGTGGTGGAAGAACATTCCATTTTTGAGGCCGCTATTTTAAATGATCCCCGGTAAAAAGTAGTTTTATGAATTGGCGTTACAAGAAGAAACGGCGAAGCCCTTGTATGATATCTATTATAACCACTAGCCCATGATAGATTCTCATACAGATAATCAGGAGATTTCGACTTTATAACGCCAAAAAGCAAAACAGCAAAATGCAACTGCATTCGTGACTTCATTTTAAGAAGATTACTCTTATTCAGATGTGGGGTTACGTGAGACCGCGGAGGGATGTTGAAGCAAAAACACGCGCATGCATTTTGTACGCGTTGAATAATCCTCTCTGTTTTAGCATTGATGCCTGGTCCATAAACAACATTGGCATAATTTAGTTTAGAAAGGACAAGACTTTCACATATTCTGACACGCAAATAAGTAGTTAAATATGGACGAATGCTATATAAAAGTCTAAGCCTATAAAAACAATTTCTAACAGCTTCACTATTATTGCACCTAAGTTTTTTGCTATGGATATATTTTGTATAATTTTGTCTTCTACTCTAATTTGAGGGTACTGATTTTTAATTCGTATAACTTGCTGTTTAGTGCCTAATACCATAAATTTAGATTTATTTGGATTAATTACGAGACAATTCCTATTAGCCCAGGCAGCGATGTATGCCAAATCCTCATTCAACTTTCTTACCGCTTCAGATAAATCGTTTGGATGAGAATGAATATAGATCTGCATATAGGTGATAATTGCAGTGGCGAATACGTTTTGTCAAATAAGTACTGTACAAAATAAACAATAGTGGACCCAAAATTGACCCTTGTGTTACTCCTCTTGTGACAAGCAAGCAGCTAGAAGATGTTTGTTGACCATCTTCGCTTTTCAATTCAACATATTGGTATCTCATTTGAAGATAGCTTTCAAACCAGTGGACAGTGTCACAGTGGAAACCGTAATAAGACAACTTTGATAAGAGTAGTGCAGAATTTAAAGTTTCGAATGCCCTGGAAAAGACCAGAAACACTAGCAAGGTCCCTGTCCAGAATTCTGAGCTGAGAGTATGTTGTCCATAACATTCAGTAAAGCTGTAGCTGTACTATGTTCTTTCCGGAATCCAGACTGAAGCTTAGGTAGAATATGCTTAGAGTTCAAATATTTTGTCATCTGGTCATTCATTACTGTTTCCAATATCTTTGATAGAAAAGGCAATATATTGATCGGTCTTAAATCCTGTTTCTGGGTGGGGTTAGCTGTCTTAGGTATCGGTCTAATCGTGGCTATCTTACACATATCTGTAGTAATGGAAAGATATCTGTAGTAATGGAACTGTTTACAATAGCAGTAATTGCATCTAGTGAATGGCAGTGTGCGATTTATCATACAAATTGAGATTTGATCTATTCCGTGGGCATCAGGGGTAAATGACTTTAAAATAGTTGCTATACTAACCTACATAGGGAAAAAATTACAGGATAAGAGGCATACCATCTTAGTCGTGGCATGGCAACACAATTATATCACGTAGTAGTACCACAGATGTCATATGATAATGGAATATCTGTAGTACGACTATACACGTATGTCATCTGTGGGCATGTCGGTGGATTTGTCACACCAATTACATTAACCAAAAATAATAACGTTGTTTTGTTTCTTTTTTTAGTATGTTATGATTTTAATGGCATGGTTCACCCGACTCCGCTAACAGTTTACCCTCGCGAGGCACTAGTGAAGGATAATAGGATGAGCACGAAGTCATGTCACTTAGCTAATTATGGTAAATCCACGAAAAATTTATTATAATGGTTTCCAGAAGAATTCGAGGGAAGGTCAACCTGGCATGGCACATAGTTTTGTTTTTGTTGTGGATAATAATGGAATGTTGCACCCGCCTGCGCTAACGGTTTTCGCTGGCGGAGCACCAGTGGAGGACGATAAGATGAGCATGAGGTCAGGTCAGTTAGCCCATCGTGGCAAATTCGCCAGGAATTTAACACGATGGTTTCCAGGGGGAACCGCGTGGATATCGACCTGACATGGTACATGTTAGCAACGGGATCATCAGTCCACATTACTAACAATCCCCTTTCTTCCCAATAAGGTATGGCTATATAGTTTTAATGGTATGGTTTACCCGACTGAGCTAACGGTCTATGCTGGCGGGGAACCGGATAGGATGAGCACGAAATCAAATCAAAAAACTCACCAGGAATTTATGTGGAGGTAAACTTGAAATGGTATACGGGCGTTCACATTACCAACAAATTCCTTCCCACCTATGTTGTTGTATCATCCAACATACAATTGTCTATACATTAATCTGCTGATCCATCCATCTTGTGTTACATCGACAACGCTTACCATTAAATCAAGAATGTTTCGCCAAATTAACGTCTGCCAAAGAAATAGCACGGTTTTAAATTCGCCGCCGGCGGAGCGAATCCAAAAAGGGCGTGGCCTCCGTTTCTAACCATTACAAAGATAAATTACGGCTGCCGCGAATTTCTTACGGCCGCCCCTCTCAGTAATCCTCTTAAGGTAAACGGTTGACGAAAAATGCAAAACATTGTTCGCGTGATGGGGCCCTTTGTTCAATTTAAATATGGCGATTACTCGTTAGCTAATCGCTTCTGCAATCACAGCCTACTTGTCCCAACATTATATAATATATACCACGCATTTACATCAATTATCTAGTCTGGAGTTATAATATATACCACGGGGGGAAAGGGGATTATTAGTAATGTGAACTGATGATCTTATTGCTAGCACTGTACCATGTCAGTTACCTCCACGCGGTTCCCCCTAGAAATCATCATGACAAATTCTTGGTGAATTTATGATGAGCTAACTGACCTGACCTCATGTTCACCTTATCATCTACCACTGGTGCCCCACCAGCGTAAACCGTTAGTAAATCGTTACATCAAACCGAATTTACTAAACTGGCCAATTTACAAATAGCAACTATTTTAACAGGTGGTTTAGCGATATATGTAGTACATTCCTCGTAAGGTGCAAACATTTGTATTCATGAGTATGATTGTTTGTATCAGTCTGGGAGCATTCTTTGTATGTATTATGTACGTATTTACAAAAAAGAAAAAAATCAAATTCAATTTAAAACCTTTCCTCATTCACATAGGTCTAACAGACCTTAAATGATATGTCAAATCTACCGTCAGTTCGGAATGATTTCGAGATAAGAAGAACTGACAAGAAGTATTCATATTCATTCTAGGATCCATATTACAAGCTCTGCTTACCGTGATACTAGATGGTTCAGTGTTAATTGTTTAGGGTTATTTATTTATTTCCGACGATTAAGTGAAAACTTTGACTTGTAAATATTTACTGCAAAAAATAGCCAAATAATCTTTAACTTAAATTTGATTTTATAAAATATGGAAGATGATAACACTTTTTTTATATTTGAAGAGATGTCAAACGCAAACATTACTGTGCCCATTGATTCTGGGCACAATTCAATTATCTAACAATCTGAATCCCCAACCTGAGCTCATTATCGTCCCGCCCCATCTGGTGCAGCATGATTAATAAAGCGTATCATTATTTAAAAAATCGTAACCTTCCCTAAAACATAAGGGTTCCTTACTGTTGCCAAATCTTTAAAAAGACAATATTTTTTTTTTTACTACGTAATGGCTTGAGAAATTTTGCCCGAAATGTTGTTTTATTACAGTGGTAATAGTTCCCTTATTTGTCCTTTTACAAGGAGAATCTCATGCCCAACAGTGGGACTACAATTGGTAGTAACCATAAGGGCTAAAAAGTTACAATATCATAGACTAGTAATAGCAGTGTCTTAAAACTGGAACATATAAACAAAGTAAGTTACAGAAGCAAGAGTAGGTGAGATGATGCTAACCTAAATAACTTTATAATCTCCCTCTAGTATTCCTTTAGTGTTATATCCCTATCGTATCCCTCTAGTTATCTTCTCGCCAATATCTTCTTCTAGTTCTACCCCTCTAGTTGAGATAACTAGAGGGGTAGAACTAGAGGAAAATATTGGGTTTTAGTTGCCTCTCTAGTTGTGTCCCTTCCCGATATCTCCCTCTAGTTGTCTCTCTCTACTTGTCTACCTTTAGTTGTTCTTTCTACTTATCTCTCTAAGAAGAATACATAGACTGTCCTTACCAGAAGATAAACTATTTACTTGATTTACACTGTCATTACACGTTCCCTTTACCCTCACAAGATACGCAACCCTAAAAATGAATACTCATTTATTTCAGCTAAGAAGGTATGTCGAACCCCTGAACTGAAGTCTACATCAATTCGCAAGTCGATTCAATTATCCACTCCACTAGCCCGGAGCTCAGCTCATTACCGTTCGGCGGCGTCTATCGTTTCGTCACAGCACGAATAATAAACCGTGTCATAAAGAGAGCCAACTGGAAAAACTTGGAGCCAAAACAAATCCTGCAATTAGAATGGAAACGGCAAATTAATTTGGAACAACAAACCTAATTAAGGCAAGTGGCTTGTAAAAGTTGTACATACCTAAATCATATTGATACGAGGCAGGCTCGGGATAAACCCTCACAAGATGTGATGCGTGCCGTAAGGGGCGAGCGATCAGATGTTACGTGATAAATATTATATATATCAGTAGGAAGCACAGGTTCAATGAAATATTAGAGATGATTTCGAACATTATTCTCTCCTCGGTAATCTGGCGAATTAGCACTCCGCTTAACATCCAATGGTCGCGGATTCGATTCCTGGCTCGATGTAAATATTTGTATCTGAGTGTTTTCTATGTATGTATTTCCAAAAAATGTGTCTATTTATATCTGTTGTGTAGTTATCTAAATAACACAAGCTCTGCTTAGTTTGGGGCTGGATGGCGCTGTGTTAGTAAATATAATATTATATTTATTATTGTTAGCAAGACTTGGTACAAAATAATCTGCCTGGGTACCTCTGTCACGACCTCTGTAATAACAAAGCAAGCTTGGCGGTAAAATTACCGCCAAGCTTGCTTTGTTATTACAAAGAAATAATGTGGAAGTAATACAATTTGTAGACATTGTGTACTAAATCGCATTTGCAGTATTGTTCCAAATTGTTTTTGTAAAGTCTTTTAATACTAAACTTATAGCCATAACTAATATAATATGCAATTATTCCCAAGCGCCTTAGAATAGAATAAAATAGAAAATCATTTATTCAAATAAACTTACATTGAAGCACTTTCGAATAGTCATTACATTTTTTTTAATCTACCGCTCGTTCGGAAAGCTGTTTCATCACAAGAAGAACGAACAAGAAACTTGCGTGTTGCTCTTTTAAATAATTTTATTATTACTTTACATTTTTAAGTTTAAGTGTGTGAATACAAACCACCAATTAGCACTAATTCAATTAAATACTCAAATAGAAAAAATATTGAATATATAACCAACTGGTTAAACAATTAATAAGAGGAAATCAGTCATAGTGATTAGAGCAGACCAGTCTCTACAAGCAGCACCCGTTCACGAGTATGACGGATGAGCCAGCCATCACTGTGCTTGACCATATTTTAGGGAGCCCAATGACCCGACCCACCACGCCGCCACAAGTCTGGACATTTTAGTGAGCATTACTCAAAACACTAGACCACGTCAAAGCTACTTACAATTGCCATCTGATATTTATAGTATTCACATTTTACATAAGAATGCAAAATGTGAATACTATACCTTAAAGAAAGAGTACTCATGCGTCTTAAAATTTTTAGAAATAAATATAAGAATGTGTTTTTGATAACAAATAAACTTATATTGTTTTAAAAAAAAAATATTCAATTTGAAAATAGAACGAAACACGTGTTTTTGATTTATTTGTTTGTTGTTGAACATCGTTATTGATTTATTTGTTTTTTTTAATTTACACATTCTTCTCGAATATTCCACGGAGTCACCAATAAATATATTTAGTATAAACGATCCTATGATTTCATTTATTATTATTATATTACAAATACTGCAATATTCCTCCGACATACCAACTGTATTGAAACATTTTGGATATTATGAAAACTTTAAATTTTCTACTAGAGATGTATGCATGGAAGAATATGTTTCATTTTAGACTAGGTCGCACTAGCCGTGGTCACGAGCTGACTTAGGGAACGTCGAGAGAGGTAAATACCTTTATTTGCTATAAAATTAACAAATTAAACACGAAATTTTAAAAAATAACAACATTAAATGTATTGCCATTTTTAAGAACTTGATTTTTTTTTATTTTGTTTTTTTTTCGTGATGGTTGCGTGGAAGAACTGTCACACATACATCGTCCGCCACCGTCCGAAACTTACGCAGCAACCTAAAAGATGTCTCTTCATTTTACACCAAAAATAAAATCTTTATCCGGAGATTATGGCGCGGCGAGCCCGCGAGGGGAGCCCTATAATTTATCTCAGTAATGGTTTTAAAGCTGACATCTGCCCTTTTGAGAAAATCATGAACAAGCAAGCGCCCGAGTTTATTTCTCTCGTAATAAAAATGCATCTTGGCCGGATGTTGGCGGTATTACGGGCACTTATCGCGAGATTATTGGTGAAATACGTGCTACGTGGGTAATGATGGATTGTTATGTTGGAAATTGTTTCAAACTTTATGGCTTTTTTTAAGGATGATAATAGAATGGTGCACCATCTGCGCTAACGGTTTACGCTGGTGGGGCACCAGTGGAGGATAATAAGATGAGCATGAGATCAGGTTAATTAGCCAATCGTGACATATTCACCAAGAATTTATCATGATAGTTTCCAGCGGGAACCGCATGGAGGTTAACCTGACCATACATTGCTAGCCATAAGAATATCAGTCCCCGTTACAAGCAATCTCCTTTCGCCCCTATTGGAGGCACTTATCGGGAGATTATTGTTCAAATACGTGCTACGTGGGTAATGATGGATTGTTATTGTTGGAAATTGTTTCAAGCTTTATGGCCAAAGAGTTCAGTAATTATAATAAAAGAAAGTTTTCGCATCTGTGTACAGCAATAACGACGTGAAATAACATTAAATTTATTAACATACTTAAAGTGTCCAAAGTTAATTAATCTATGCAATGCAATAATATCGCAGTGTCTGTTTGTAAAGAAGTTTGTCTATTTGTTCTTGCCAATCTCCGAAATAGTGGGACCGATTTTAATTAAACTTTCACTATTTCCATATAGTATATTTTGACTAGTAACTCCGTAAATACATGTTTAGTGACGAGAGACTTCTCCCGTCTACCTAAAGGTTGTCTAGAAGAGATTGCTTTAGCGACAAGACCACTTAAAGACCAGGTGTTCTTGTTAACAATTTCAATTATATAATTAAAAAAAGAATCAGTTGCACAATTTCATACAAAAATAATAAACATGGGAACAAAACCTTGTGAATTAGATTTATGCTAAAAAAATGTTACACAGTTTTATACAAACTTAATTTTCTTGTAAGTAACGTAAATATTGACATAAGTATTGAAGTCTCGTACAAACAACCATCAAACTTACATATATAAACGCTACCAAATCATATTTACAATTTTCCTCTCTAAAACTAGGACCAACTGTATTTTATGACCGTAAACCATACTCCGCAAATATGCCATCTACAGTAAAGTTGGCTTAAAACAATAATAAATGGCGAATCTGTACACAGGCAACTCTGCGAAGTTAGATAAGAGGCTCATTGCCACGATAATACTTCTCATCTCGTATTAGCGAGGCAGCTCTTTATCTTTGCCAGTATAAAGTTTTAGCACACTTGAATTTCACAGATTAAGATGCGGACCGCCTAGTGCTTCGGCTGCTAGGAGTACTTTACGGGTTCCGTAAGTGGAATGAGGAATTGCTAACTTCCCAGCTTATTATTTTATCTGTAGAATGAAATTCGGTGAATAAGCCAGATAGATTGCATTTCTACTTCATTGTGTACGAGTTAAATATTATACCTATTTACAGAGATGAGTTATTTAGAAATAAAGAATGAAATTCGGTGAATAAGCCGGATAGATTGCATTTCTACTTCATTGTGTACGAGTTAAATATCATATCTATTTACAGAGATGAGTTATTTAGAAATAAAGAATGAAATTCGGCGAATAAGACAGATAGATTGCATTTCTACTTCATTGTGTTCGAGTTAAATATCATATCTGTTTACAGAGATGAGTTATTTAGGAATAAAGAATGAAATTCGGTGAATAAGCCGGATAGATTGCATTTCTACTTCATTGTGTACGACTTAAATATCATATCTATTTACGAAGACGAGTTATTTAGATATAAAGTATGAAATTCGGTGAATAAAACAGATAGATTGCTTTTCTACTTCATTGTGTACGACTTAAATATCATATCTATTTACGAAGATGAGTTATTTAGAAATAAAGAATGAAATTCGGTGAATAAGCCGGATAGATTGCATTTCTACTTCATTGTGTACGAGTTAAATATCATATCTATTTACAGAGATGAGTTATTTAGGAATAAAGAATGAAATTCGATGAATAAGCCGGATAGATTGCATTTCTACTTCATTGTGTACGACTTAAATATCATATCTATTTACGAAGACGAGTTATTTAGAAATAAAGTATGAAATTCGGTGAATAAGACAGATATATTGCTTTTCTACTTCATTGTGTACGAGTTAAATATCATATCTATTTACAGAGATGAGTTATTTAGAAATAAAGAATGAAATTCGGTGAATAAGACAGATAGATTGCATTTCTACTTCATTGTGTACGAGTTAAATATCATATCTATTTACAGACATGAGTTATTTAGAAATAAAATTGTCGATTTTAAAGATAGAATGAAATGAAATGAAAATGATGTATATATGTGAATACATATTCTTAAACATACGACACTCAATATAAAATCAACATGTGTAGAGTTGGACCATTGCATTCATGTAAAGCGTTATTAAAAAAAATGTCGTTTGGCTAAAGTTAGTAATTCGTTTTATGGCAATTGCGTAAGGTTTTACAATAAAATACTCTGTCTATGTCTATGTCTATGTCTGTTATAAATCTGCCAGAAAAAAGATTTAAATGTCAAATAAAATACTTCCTTTACAAAAAAGCTTACTATAAAATTGACGAATTCGTTAACGATAACAATGTTTTTATAGAAAAACTTTAAATCCATAGCACTGACAATATTATCTGATTACACTAATAATGAGTGTGTAGCGATTTCTATGTTGATTATCGCATGCTTCTTACTTGATATAATTACAGTAATTATTTATAAAAAACATCTATTAAAAAGCAACACACAAGTTTCATGCTCATTCTTCTTGTGATGAATCTGCATTCCGAATGAGTGGTAGAATCAAAATATGACTATTCAAATGTGCTTGTAATGAGTTTATTTCTATTTCTACAAAATAAGTGACTGGCAACACAATATATTAGTAGAAAAATCGTTCACGCAATTTCCATCGACAATCGGCTTAATTTCATTTAAAAAGAATTCCTAAACGAACAGGGATCCTTAAAATTCCTCTGTGGCGTTGTATTTTCGTTGAAATTTAATTACAATTGTTTAAATACCTTTTTGTGAAACGTCCATGACCGGCGTCTAAGTACCTGTGGCCCTTACTGATGTACTATCTCTTTCTTGCATAGAACCATCCCTTAGGATCAGACCACGTCAATAGCTTGTTGCTAGGACCTTGTTCTAAACTTATAAAATTAACATCTACTGTTTGACAGCGGTGGTCTAGCAGTTTAGCTTTATTTCCAATGACCCCGGGTTCGATTCCTCGCACAGCATATCTGTCTGTTTAGTATGATTGTTGGTATCGATCTGGGTGTTTTCTATGTATAATATGTATATATTTACGAAAAAGAATATATCTATGTATTTGTATCAGTTATCTAGTACCCATAACACAAGTTTTAGCTAGCTTAACCTGGGTCTGGATGGCGTTGTGTGAATTGCCCTGATATTATTATATTTGGAGTCAAACATAAAGGTACCAAGGCCTTCGATTTATCATCAGGTAAGCCAATCGGTGGGTCGGTAAGTCCCACATTCTCCTATTTCTTTCTATCAGTATTCAGTCTTCTACTGTATTCTGGAGATTTCCGATACCTCTCTCAGGCAGGTGAATAAAATATCACAAACTTCTTCTGCAGTTTCTAGTCATAATATACAAGTTAAGATTCAAGTTTTGACTGTCATATCTTCAACCCTTAAAGCAAATTGCTTGCTAAAATAGTTACTTACTCAACTTTGTACAAAGTGTAGCCCGGTAAAACCTTTGTTAACATGAAGTTAGGTACTCGATGAATAATAATCACTCTTCTGACTCTAGTTACCGAAGTTCGTAAATTCTATATACCTAGTACATATAGTAAATGCTCCTCTTTGTAATGGGCGTTAGGGCTTCATATTAATCTGAGTTTCGGTGGTTTATTAGCCCCTACCATGGTTGTAACAAATATAATCTATCAAAAAGCATGTCAAATGTTATCACTATATCACTATATCAGCTGATAATGTAGTACCTTATATAGATAGATATATAGATAAAATCTTTATTTGTATCCAATATTACGAGTACAAACAAAATTCTATAAACAAGTAGATATATAATAATAATAATCTCAGGACAATTCACACAGCGCCATCTAGGCCCAGATAAGCTAGCTATAGCTTTTGTTATGGCTACTAGATAACTCATACAAATGCATATTTTTTTCGTAAATACATACATATCATACATAGAAAACACTCAGAAAGATACAAACAATCATACTCGTGAATACAAATGTTTGTGTCGTGCCGTTGAATCCGCGACCATCGATAGTAAGGCGGTATGCAAAACCACATGACCACCGAGGCCGTCAAATATGAGTATAAAAAATAATATGTACACAAGAAAATTAATAATACCGCAGATAACATAATATTACATAATAACACGGATGTTATGGAGCTCCTTAACCGTAACCGAAACTATCGAATATCCGATATAAAAAAATAATCGTAACCGTAACCGAATCCGAAATAAAAGTTTCGGATAATATCAGATATGGGCGGAGCGTAATTGAGACACGTTATATAACCATTTTATTACCTATATGTATTTTACTTTTGTAATTCCTAAAAATTTTAATATCCGTAAACGAAATTATCCGAAACTAACCGATAATCCGAAATAATTTCATATCCGCATCATAGCATATGATGTAAACTAGGAATAACAATGGATCGAGAATAGATCCTTAAGGTACACCCATTTGCACAAGTGACCCGTCAAACGTAGCGCTGCTAACCTTTACTTTCTGTATTCTATCAGATAAATAAGATTTTATTAAATTTAAAGCGTTGTCTTTGATGCCATAAAAAGCAAGTTTTTACAGCAATGTGTTATGATCAATGCAATCGAAAGCATTAGAAAGGTCACAAAAAACACCTATCGCATCCATTTTATTTTCCCAAGCAGCAAATACGTGTCTGAGCAACTCTGCACCTGCGTCTGTAGTTGAACGACCTTTGGAAAAACCGAATTGACTATTGTGAATTAAATTATTTAAATTGAAATAACTGATAAGTTGCATAAGGATTATTTTTTCAAAAATTTTACTGAGCGCTGGGAGTATGGATATAGGTCTATAATTTATTGGGTCACTCCTGTCTCCAGATTCAAAAAGCGGTATGATTTTACTAATTTTCATAATGTTAGGAAATTTACCATCATCTATACATGTATTGAAAATAAAAGCAAGAGACGGCGCAATGATTTCCATTATACTATCCAGTATTTTAACAGATATACCCCATAGATCCTCTGTTTTTTTTTATTAAGTTGATTAAATATTTTCATTATTTCTACTGATGTTGTGTGTCTAAAGTTACAGCTGATGACTTGCTAACATTGTCTGTTAGTAAAGTTTCAGCAGCAGACGGGGAAGATTTTAGAGCCTGTGTCGTAATTAATGGAATATTAGTAAAATAAGATTCGAATGTATCCGCAACTTCCGTGTTGGAATTTATTTATTTATTTATTTATTTATTTAAACTCTTTATTGCACCAGACAAAGAAAACACACAAAATGATATAATACATAAACTGATACAAAAGGCGGTCTTATCGCTAAGCAATCTCTTCCAGACTACCAGTAGAGAAAGTAACATTAAGATAAGAAAATAGTAGGTGGTGCACGTAATGAACATAAGTATACATTTGTACATAAATATATCTATTAATATATATAATAAAATATAAACATACGTAAACATACATATACTTAATAATGCACATATCTTCAGAAAATATGAAGGGAACTATGAGAAAGAGGACAATATGAACTTAAAGGGAAAGAAAGTGGGATTTGACAGAGACTTTGAAACTAGCAAGTGACTGAATGCTCCGAATGCAAGGGGGGAGTGCGTTCCATAACCTGACAGCCTGAACAGAAAAGGATTTAGAATAGAAGGAAGTGGAATGAGAGGGATATCTGAGAAAATTTACCAATTTGTTCAAAATATTTAAAGCTATTTTGCTATTTTGAACGTTAACTATTTCTGCTTCTAAATATGTTTTTAATTTAACGTTAACCGATAAATTAAAAAAAACAAGGCACCAAAAATTTTGCGTAGCCCGGATTGTAAAGCCTCTTGTTTTGATCGCGGGAACAGGGAAAATCCTTACATTTTATAGCCCAATTGGGGGAATATTTATAGCCAACCAATATTAATTTTAGCAGAAACTTTCGTATTAAAAATGTGCATAGACCTATCAGGGTTATGGAATCTTTTGTGGAAATATTACCGAAAGGGGTGGAAAGGTTGTTTTATTATTGATTTGTAAATGAATTACAGCTTTTTTACTCAGTGTAATGATATAGATTTAATTCCACGACCTCTTGAGAGTAATTCAGGCGTGGTTTGAGAGCATAATAAATAGACTGATGGTTAACTTATATAAAATCGGTAAAGTATAGTATTTTTAGAGTTCCTAGTTAATTACCGCGGCATAATTCGTTTGGATTATATACTATTTTACTTGCATCATATAACGTTTATATATAGATTTAAGATAATTAAATATATACACTTTTTTTAAGTAAATCTGTAATATAATAATTTCCGAGGATCCATCACACAGCGCCATCTAGTCCAAGTAAGCAGTGCTTGTGTTATTGATACTAGACAACTGTTATAAATAGATAAATACTGAAGTACATTCTTTGTGAATAATATACAAAGAAAACACCTAGACCAATGCGATGATAGTCATGAATATAAATGTATGTACCGTGAGAGGAATCGAACTCGCGACCATCGGAAGTAAGGCGGTATTCTAATCCGCTAGAACACCAACGCCGTCCATATATTTCTAAAATTTATTCATTATAAATAAACTAAGGATATTTCTCCAAATCAAATCAATATATCTTTATTCATGTAGGTCTATTACAGACTATTATGATATGTATCTTCTTTAAATCCATAGCACTGACATTATTGTCTAATTACACTAATAATGAGTCCTTAGCGATTTCTATGTTGATTATTGCATGCCTCTTACTTGTTATACTGTAATTATTTATTTAAAAAACATCTATTAAAAAGAACAACACACAAGTTTCTTGCTCATTCTTCTTGTGATGAATCTGCATTCCGAATGAGTGGTAGAATCAAAATATGACTATTCAAAAGTGCTTGTAATGAGTTTATTTGAATAAAGATTATTTCTATTTCTTTATAATAATATTACAGAGAAGATAAACTTAAACTTAAAGAAAAAACTTAATAGCGAACTTAGCTTCAAGGACTTGAACGCGAAGGAGTAAGTTGTAGCGAACTGGGGTCAGCCGAGCTTAGAGCAAACTCAACTCGCAACAGATTACACTGGTCGCAATAAATCAAGCAGTTGGGGAAATCTAAGTCAGAAGAATCTTACGCGGGGTCACCGACAAAAAGCAGTGGAATTTGCTTATAACTAGATTCCGCAGTATAATATATAGTCTACACTAAATGTTGTTTTATTTTTATATCTATATAGACCTGATACAAAGTATTACTAATTATTATTCAGTCAGTTTCGTCTTTTAAACATCATTAAAAATATATTTACTTCAAGTACAAAAATTACATTCAAATTCTCAAATCATTTATTCATGTAGGACATTTCAGGCGCTTATGAACGTAAAATTTTTTAAATTTAAATAAAATTTTTTCCCTACCGTCCAGTTTGGTATATATATTCAATTGAAAAGAACTGGCAAGAAACTCAAATGAATTACTTTTTTTTATTTACAATGTATATTTATAATATTTAATGAAAATCAAGTGCATGTACAACTATTGCCATGCACGCTCGTATATTAGTCATACATGATGATCTTGTCAAGATCGCTGGAAGGCATTGGATGCGAGCAGCTCAGGACCGATCATCGTGGAGTCAGTTCAGCAGAGGACGTCTTCCAGGCTGAGATGATGATGATAAAAATATTATGCCAATAATATAAAATATGCATCTAAAAAAATATCTTTTTAATAGCTTTTGCCCGCGGCTTCGCTCGCGTTAATTTATCCCCTTAGGGGTGGAATTTATCAAAATCCTTTCTTAGAGGATGCCTACGTCATAGTAGCTTTATGCATGCAAATTCTCAGCCCGATCGGTTTAAATTGCCAAAGTTTCATACAAACTCTCATCTCCTATTTTATCCCCTTGGGGGTAGAATTAATCGAAATCCTTTCTTAGCGGATGCCTACGTCATAACATCTACCTGCATGCCAAATTTCAGCCCGATCAGTTCAGTGGTTTGGGCTGTGCGTTGATATATTATATTCCTTTGAGGTTATATATATAGAGTTACATATCTCGATTGAAGTCCAAGTAAAGGAATAGATCACGACGCTTCTCAAAAGTTTATTCTGTTTAACACGATGTTCTTGACTAATTGATCGTTTAACACTGTAAAACGGAACCGGATGTGGTAACCGGCCGCGCATACAAGACATTACAGAATCAGCGAGTTTTTCTTGTAAAATACAACACGAACACAGTGGGCTGGCTTGGGAAAAAATATAAAAATCGCACCGACACGGGCACGGACGGTCCGCGGCGTAATAAATGGCCGGTAATTAGGGCGCATACAGACTCGCACTAAAGTTGGTGGCACACCCCGCGCATATTGTTACTCCAAATTAAATTGTTTTTTTTTCAAATTCAAAATGTCTTTATTCATGTGAATATCTCTATTACAGACTCTTATGATATGTCAAATATACCGTCAGTTAGGAATGATTTCTAGAAAGAAGAACTAACAAGAAACTCAGCTCATATTATTTTTTTTAAATGGTGTACATATTTACTATAATGCAGATTAATTTAAATTCAAATTTTCGGAGAATAGAGTGACCACCAGCTATGCTGAAAAAAAAAACAAAAAAATCTAATTAGTGTTCGCTACCTGAATAGGCCAGTCCCCACAAGCAGTACCCGTTCACGAGTATGACGGATGAGCCAGTCTTCATTGCACTCAACCATATTTGAGGTAGCACATCGACTCGACCACGCCGCTATAAGTTTGAACTTTATAGCGAGCATGACTGTTTCAAGTTACCCCACTACGTCATTTATATTATTTACAGCATAAACTGTACCAATCACAGTTTTCACCCATTACAATATTTAATTTACATTATTTCAATTACAATGTGTCATTACATTACATTAGCAGGACATTGTCGATTATATTCGTACCAAGAATAACCTGACATTTAGGGTGACGCAGCTGAAGTCGAGTCACAACGCGAGTTTCAAAGCGTTTGTGGCCCTGGTCCCCACCGACTTGCTGCCCACCTTCATGAAAGAGGACTACTGGCCGAAAGGTGTGGTATATCGGCGCTACCGTGGCAGATTGCCGTCTTCAGTGCCGTGATCACACAGACAATATCATTGTATTAGTTTTTAAATATTATTATATGTATGTTAGTCTGTAAGGTATTTATAATATGGGCCTAGTTGCCTGAAATAAATGAATAAATAAAAATTACTAAATTTGCAATAAGTTTCTTTAGTGTTTATTATATTATCTATGTCAATGGGAAAATTATATACCTCATAACAAAAGTTAATAAATAATGTTGCTTGCATGCAATGCCAATAGATGGCGCTGTATCAACTTTAAAACGCGTTAAAAGGTTTAACACACCGCATTACTTCATATAGTCGCTGGTTCGATTTCTCACACTGTACAAATATTTATATTCATGAGTATGATTGTTTGTATCCTAGTGTTTTTTTATGAATGATTATAGATTGGTGCACACGCCTGCGCTAACGGTTTAAGCTGGCGGGGCATCAGTGGAGGATAACAAAATGAGGTCAAGTCAGTTAGCCCATCGGCATGAATTTACCACGATTTCCAGGGGGAACCACGTGGAGGTCAACCTGACATGGTACATGTATATGGTATTAGTCTAAGGGCTAATTCTATTTGTTTTTAACTTAATACAATGTAATAACAACTAATAAAAAATACGAAGAGAGGGTTAGTAATAGCCTGTCAGGTTGATCACCATGGCAATAAAAATTATAATAAATTACCTAATATTATAAAAAATGAGAATAGATATAATAATTCAATAACCAATTAAAATAACTAAAGCCTATTACAAAATCGAGGAATACTTGCAAGATATTGATTAGTACAATATTTAAAACGTCCGCCTCTCTTCCACGTTGCAGTGTCTAAAAGGTGCATATTATGTGTGTGAATTAATAATAATTCTTTATTGCGCACAGACAAACAAAGAACAATAAAAAAAAAATGATAAAAAGTTATACAAAAGGCGGTCTTATCACTAACAGCAATTTCTTACAAACAACCTGATATTGACAGATATTATTTACATAGAGAAGGTAGAAAGCGTACAGTAGAGAACATATTTATAATACACATATAGATAAAAATACATTTTATAAGTATAAATAAATAAACTTACACACTAATACTCATTATATACATACATAAACTACATATGAGATGAGAACAAAAGGAAAATTAATTCATTGATACACCATAATTGTGTAACGCAACGTGAATCTAAATATATATAACTCAAAGGTGACTGACGTAGTGATCTATCAACGCACAGCCCAAACCACTTTACGGATCGGGCTGAAATTTGGCATGCAGGTAGATGTTATGATGTTAATTTTATCCCCAAAGGGATAAAAGTTTGAATGAAACTTTGCCAATTATAGACCGATCGGGCTGAGACTTTGCATGCATAAAGCTACTATGACGTAGGCATCCCCTAAGAACCTCTAAGGGGATAAATTAACGCGAGCGAAGTCGCGGGCAAAAGCTAGTAAGTAAATAAAATAAATAAATTCCCTCTGAAAAATCTGAATTTTTAGTTTTATCACGATACCGATGGGCTTACTAGTTGATCGCACATTGCGCCGTGTGCACCTCCGGCCTTAGTTTTACACTTTTTCCTAGCTCTCTGTTATACTGTTATAACGGGGCGACTAGGCGGCACTTTTTGCGGATATTATCCTTTTAGCAAGGATTATGAACGTTCAGAAAAAACGGCCACGACCTCTTTAAATTACGATCTTTTTGTATCACCGCACCGGTGCTATAATGTACACTCGCCGCCGAAATTATGTTAACATTTACAGATTTACAACATTAATTAAGCATAATGATATATCATATATTTTGCCTAATTAAAACAATAATGCCTGTAAAAAATACATGCAAATAAGCCCATAATGTCTAAAAAATCTATATTTATTAATTAACTTTTTTATAGTATAGTGGACAAACGAGATTGCGGCTTACCTGCACAGAGATGCAATATCTCGCCGCAAAGCCAATGGGTCAAGTCTGTCACATAGACGTTTTGTACATCAGATTTGGTCTAAAGAAGGCAGGGAAATGTTGTTATTCTTACACTGTTCCGGATGACGTACTGCGATATAGGTACCATGATGACTTACAGTTTCGAAATGAAGCTTCCACGTTTACATCAGCAGCATTATCCGTCCAAGATGAAGATCAATATATTGATATCTCATTTGAAAACATAGTTGATTAAAACATAAAAGTTTAGATTTTGTAGCATAATTTTATGACATTTAGCATATTTTTGGCATTTTAAGAGCAATTTAGCATATTTTGTAGTAGTCGTATTGGCAACACTGGCACCGACCGACCCTCACTTCTGATCTCGCTATCAAATACGACACGCGCGCTCATTGTACCATTTAATTCCTGTATTACTGATTGTCAATGATTACACCAAGCTACAGTCCACATTCAATTTTTATTTTAAAAGTCCTTTGTGTAGGACCTTGATATCTCATTCGAAAACATAGTTGATTAAAACATAAAAGTTTAGATTTTGTAGCATAGTTTTTTAGCATAATTTTATGGCATTTAGCATATTTTGTAGTAGTCGTATTGGCAACACTGGCACCGACCGATCCTCACTTCTGATCTCGCTACCAAATACGACACGCGCACTCATTGTACCATTTAATTCCTGTATTACTGATTTTCAATGATTACACCAAGCTACAGTCCATATTCAATTTTTTTTAAAAGTCCTTCGTGTAGGACCCTACAGCTTTGTATGTTTTAATATTTTTTTGGTGTTAACTGTACATTAGCTGAATTTAGTCTTTATCGTTAGTACTAAAATAACTGAATAAATTAATTGGAATAAGACATTCTTAAGCGACTAAACCTTGATCGTTGAATTAATAAAATGATCATAATAGCGGTTCCTCTAACGGTGTTTTTATTATAACTTTTTTACTTTTTTTAGTCTTACTATATTATATTACTTATACTCGTATATATATATATATAACTACCTGTACGCGCGACTGCGTTCGCGTGGAATTTAACTTTATTTTTCTAAATTTGAATGAATTTTTCTAAAGCAAACGTAGCCTAAGTTACAACATCTACCTGCCAAAAAAAGTCACGTCAAAATCGGTCCAGCCATTTCAGAGATTAGCCGGAACAAACAGACAGACAAAAATTGTAAAAAATGTTATTTTGGTGTATGTACCGTAGTTATATTCATATGCATGTAGTAAAAAACTGTTATTTGAATATCAATATCAAACAGACACTCCAATTTAATTTATACGTATATATACGTTCGACCAGCGACCAGCGGCTGATGGATGTGGACTGTATATTCATAGGTCGCTGGTTCAGATCCGGCTCGAAGGACCAATGTTCAGGTTGTACCGAAACTATAAAGATTCTGATAGGTAAAACTGATAAATGATACTGATAGAAACTTGATTAAAACTGTATGTTGATACTTAAAATATAACTGATTAATGATTGTAACGAGTAGGCGCGGCGTCCTTGATGACAGAATGCGAACTGATTTTAAATGAAATGTGAAATCTATACATATAAATAAAATTGGAGTGTCAGTTTGTAATATTGAAATAACCGTTTTTTACTGCATACATATGAATATAAATATGGTACATACACTAAAAAAATACTTTTTAAAATTTATGTCTGTCTGTCTGTCGGTCTGTTTGTTCCGGCTAATCTCTGAAATGGCTGAACCGATTTTAACGAGACTTTTTTTGGCAGGTAGCTGATGTAATAGTGAGTAAATTAGGCTACTTTTATTTTAGAAAAATAAAATAAAATTCCACGCGGACGAAGTCACGGGAACAGCTAGTGTAAAATAAAATGTTAATGTTGCGAAATAATGTACGATGCTAGCTCGTACATGATAATAATAATAATTTACATCGTATTTTAGTAATAAAAAAAAATTAACGAAGTACCTGTCCCACCCAGTGTCTTAGTATGGGACAGTATATTTTATTATTTATATTAATGGCAAATTACTTATATATATATACTTATTATCTCTTTATACTGATACTAGCTGTGCCTGCGATTTCACTCGCATGAAATTTCTAGCCTATATGTTATTCTATGTATGTGCTATATTACTGTAAAGTGTCATCAAAATCAGCTCAGTAATTTTTGCATGAAAGAGTAACAAGTCGGATGTTTGTTACTCTTTCACGCAAAAAATAACTGAATCGATGTTGATGAAATTTACGTAGTAATATAGCTTCAATAATATGAAGCTACAAATTTCATGCGAGTGAAACCGCAGGCACATCTAGTATCAGTATAAAGAGATTCTCGTTCTCTTCATATCCTACTTCTGTATTTTTAAAATTGCATCCGCCAACACAGTTTTCGAGATGCATACACAATATAAATATTCAATACAAATATTTCTTTACTGGTAACTTTTATATACAGAGTAATATCTTGCAGCGGCATGCACAGATAATAAATACAGATGCAGATTTGGCGAGCCAGCAATATGAATATTACAAACGAAGTTCCTTCTGCCAAGCGCCACGCTATGCCACGACGCGCCACGACGCGCCACTTCCTGCACCGTGGGCCGAAACTCCACACAAAAAGTAAATATTTATTATTATACTAACTATGTCCCGTAGTTATAGTAGAAGAATTTAATAATAGTAGTAATAATAATTATTATAATATATAGTTTATTAATTTCAGCATATGTTTTAATTTAGTGGATTGTTATTGTTTGATATATGATTTTATGAGTATTTATGACACAAACACGCCTCTCGTGTTACTGTAATTTATTTTATATTACGTTTCTATCCGTGATAACCTATAAGTGGCCGTTATCATTTAATTATGTTTATAAGTATGTTTGTAAATAGCCTTGGTTTTCCGAAAATAAATAAATAAATAAATAAATAATAATGTATAATTATTATAATAGTATAATTGTAATTTGCATGCCCCTGAATATGAGGCGAACATTTGTACTATTGTTGTAAATGTTGAAGCAAATAAATTATCTATCTATAAAACAAAGTCGCTGTCTGTCCGTTCCTATGTATGCTTGACTCTTTAAAATTACGCAACAGATTTTGAAGCGGTTTTTAAATAGATAGAGTGATTCAAGAGGAAGGTTTATATGTATAATACATGTACACCCGGGCGAAGCCGGGGCGAGTAGCTAGTAGTAGTATAAAAGGAATCAGGTAGGTAATTTACTGTAGTAATCTAGAATATGATCTTTACACAAAAACTCCAGAATTAAATTCGATATAGAATTTCATTCTGGAGTAAAAGAGTAACAGTCTGTTTATCTATATAAACCTTTTGTACTATTGAATTCACTGAAATTATTTTTCCTCTTGTAAAGAGACAGCTTTCCTAATGAACGGTAGATTAAAAAATAGAAGTGCTTAAATTTAAGTTTATTTGAATAAAATTATTTCTATTTCATTATTGATGGTGCGTAGAATTAGTACTGTTTGTTTCGAACTTGGTACAATATTTCAGCAAGCCGTCTATGTTAACTTTGATAATACTGTATTTCATAACATAGAAACTCAGAAATTAAATTACTTGTCGATTTTTCTGAATTTCAGAACGCAATGCTGATTTCTCTACTCAGCACTGCATTCCAAATGAGTGGTAACATAAAAAAAAGAATACTCAAAAGTGCTTGTATATATTTTCTTTGTTCTAATATTGTTATGCAATATTGTTTTATTAAACATTGTATATAGATACGAAATTAATTCTAGAGTTTAATTCTTGCTCGAATGATTTTTTTTTTAATAATTCCGCTATTTTATCTATTATCAAATAGAATAGAATAGAATATCATTTATTCAAATAAACTTAATTTAAGCACTTTCGAATAGTCATAACATTTTTTTTATCTACCGCTCGTTCGGAAAGCTGTCTCATCACAAGAAGAACGGTCTAGAAACTTGTGTGTTGCTTTTTTAAATAATCCTTGTAAGTTTATATTTACAAGTCGAAACGTGTGAATACAAACTACGATTCAGCACTAATTTATTTGGGTCGAATATAAATATACAATAAGATTAAATCAGTCGTAGTGATAAGAGCAGACCAGTCCTTTCAAGCAGCATGCGTTCTCGAGTATGACGGATGAGCCAGCCATCATTGCGCTCGACCATATTTTAGAGACCCAATGACCCGGCCCACCACGCCGCCACATGTCTGGACATTTTAGTGAGCATAACTACTCATTCCACTCGACCACGTCATAGCTACTTAATCAAATAAAGCACGTATTTAATTCCTCAGTTACCGACAAACATTAAAGCATATTTACAAACGACTACAATGAAATAGCACAATAATACCGCCATCTGCAAAATAACATAAAAATGTGGCGTGTATTTGAACCAAATCGTTCGCACCCCGACCCGTGGTGCAACGGCGCGAACCGAAAACGGCGCAAAATGAAAATTTAATCTGAAATGATCACGCCAACACCAACCTCGTGCCTACATTGCCGGGAATTTATTCATACGACTACTGCGACGTAGTAATAAGTAAAAACTAACAAAGAACAGGGAGAAATATGAGTGGAGTGCGCTATTATAATAAATGTCAGCGCGCAAAAACGGCACGGTACACGCGCAACCCCGGCCGTACACTACAGTCCTCGTAATACATATATTTGTACGAAAATTAATTGTACGAATTAGTGTTGTACAGTTGTTACTCGTGATTCATATATTTGTACGTATTGTTACGCCCGTGCCCAGTATAGAGAAAATGCTGAGCCTGAATAATTACCGATCGTTATATAAAAACAATTTAGACTGTTAGTCAAATCAGTCCGCGTCGATAACTCATTTCACTTGCACCTACATAGTTTGGGATAAGTTTGTTAATATAATAACTTGTGAAACCACATTTTCGAAATAAACTATCTAAAATTAAGTGACTTTTGTGTTGTGTATTAAAAAGTTTTTTTTTTAAACCCAAACGGGGTCAGCCGGCTAACAGTATGTACAACGTACGCTAAAGTACGGTGTGGAGACGTGGGCCCTGCGTGAAATCGAAAAGAAAAAGATAGATTCTAGAAATGCGGTACTGGAGAATAATGCTTCGAGTATCAAATTGGGACAGATGTTTCTGGACCCGGGCCCTACACTACAGTTGTTACTTGTGTTCTCCATATTTCTGTACGGTGCAGAGATAGAAATTGAAAAGAAAAAGATACATTCTAGAAATGTGGTATTAGAGAAGAATGCTTTGGGTATCATGGACTGAAATTGGGACAGATGTTTCTGGACCCGGGCCCTACACTATAGTTGTTCCTCGTGTTCTCCATATTTCTGTACGGTGCAGAGATAGAAATTGAAAAGAAAGTACCTTTTTCTTTTCAATTTCTATCTCTAGAATGTGGTAGTAGAGAAGAATGCTTTGGGTATCATGGACTGAAATTGGGACAGATGTTTCTGTACCCAGCTGTACACTACAGTTGTACGCATAATACGTATTTGTACGAAAATTGATTATACTTGTACGAATTAGTGTTGTACAGTTGTTAGTCATGTTCTCCATATTTCTGTGTGGTGCGGAGCCGAAAAGAAAAAGATAGATTTAGATAGATAGAAATGTGGTGCTGCAGAAGTAGTAGTTGTACTTCAATTATGATACTTGAGTATCATGGAATAAATTTGGGACAAATCTTTCTTGGAGTGTCTGTTTGAAATATTGAAATAACCGTTTTTTACTACATGCATATGAACAAATACGGTACATACACCAAAATAACATTTTTTACAAAGTTTGTTCGTCTGTCTGTCTGTCTGTTTGTTCCGGCAAATCTCTGAAATAGCTGGACCGATTTTGATGGGACTTTTATTGGCAGATCGCTGATGTAATAAGGACTTACTTAGGCTATCTTTATTTTAGAAAAAATCTTTTAAAATTAGAAAAATAAAGTTAAATCCGGAGTCGTGTGTACAGCTAGTCATCCATAAAAACATGAGCCGTGAAAGTTTTTCATTATTACTTTATAGGAAACTAGCTGAAATGCGCAACTTCGTCTGTGTTTCATTACCCCACTTTATACAACATTTTTCATTGCAGCTCCGCTGCTATTAGTCATTGCATAATGTTATAAGCTTAAAGCCTTCCTCGATAAATGGACTATCCAACACAAAAATAATATATCAATTCGAACTAGTTCCTGAGATTAACACTTTCAAATAAACATATTTTCAGGTTTATAATATTAGTACAGTTTATATATCAAAAATAGATAATATAGTATAAAACAAAGAGACTGTCGCTGTCTGTCCGTTCTTTAAAACTACGCAACGGATTTTGTTTATGCGGTTTCTTTTTATAGATAGAGTGATTCAAGAGGAAGGTTTATATGTATAATACATGTACACCCGTGCAAAGTCGCGGCGAGTAGCTAGTTTCCTATATAACATGATAAAATATTAGCGTAGGTTGTCATTCACGCATCACTAAAACCCTAAAACGAATTCATTTAAGACGTAACATATGTCTGTTCCATTCGAGGGAGCAGATAACAGTTAAAATTGTAATTAATAATGTTAATCCGGTACAATAGGGTTTGTGGGGGTGTCAATGGACGGGATTTTTGCCGGATCAGCCGCCCGCCCTGCCCGTCCGCCCGCCCGCCCGCCAAATGTACCGGAAAGATAACTCCACGCCGCACCACTACCCTCACTATTATATGTTACATACTCGTGTACGCCTCTTATCTGACTTCTTAACCGACCTCGAATACTGCCTCTAAATTGCATTTACGATTTTTTCTGCGCCGATTTTGATGTTGCATTTTGTAATGATTATAATGCTTTAGTTAAGTTTATGGGAATTATTCATTCCATACAATTATGCTTACAAATATAAATACATAAATAGCTACATTTTTTAATACACACATTATACATAGAAAACACTCAGACTGATAGAATAGAGTAAAAATCATTTATTCAAATAAACTTACATTGAAGCACTTTTGAATAGTCATAACATTTTTTTTTTTTAATCTACCGCTCATTCGGAATGCTGTCTCATCACAAGAAGAACAAGCAAGAAACTTGTGTGTTGCTCTTTTAAATAATTTATTCTTACTTACAGTTTAAGTTTAAGTGTGTGAATACAAACTACCAATTAGCACTAATTCAATGAAATAATAAAATAGAAAAAACATTCAATACACAACAACTGGTTAAACAATTAATAAGAGAAAGTAAGTCATAGTGATTAGAGCAGACCAGTCCACACAAGCAGCACCCGTTCACGAGTATGACGGATGAGCCAGCCACCACTGCGCTACAAACAATCATACTCAAGAATACAAATGTTTATACCGTGCGTGGAATCGGACCCCTGACCATCGGAAATAAGGCGGTGTGCTAATCCACTAGACCAGCGAGGTCTTTATTAGGTATAAGACATTTATATTGTAGAGTGTAACTCTGTAAGTGTGTGAATAGTAACACTTCATTAGAGTAAAGTAAAAATAAAATGTCATCATCATCGCCATCTCAGACGAGGCCTATGTCCACTGCTGGACATAGGCAGCTTCGCTATATATCGCAGCTTCCCGAACGCTACCCATGAATAAAATATATAGAACAAAATTTAAATTAAAAACAAATGGATTCCGAGAATAACAATGCCCGTACAAGAATAGCTACTACTTGGTGAATAAAATAAAAATAATCTTTATTCAAATAAAACTAATATTTTACATTCTTGAATATTTTTTTTATTGCAAACTCGGCGTCTGTGATGAGTCGGCGTTCCGAATCGCCGACTCATCACAGTAGAATGAGCAAGAAACTTGCGTATTATTCTAATTGAAGTTTGAGTGGGTTATTTAATTCCAGCTAAATATTTATTATGTTCTTTATTATTACAAGACAATTAATATCACTACTCGATTGATTTATATTATTTTGTTTAATTCCGCCACAATCAACATGTGAGATCACAAACATTCGGTGTGGAAACCTGACCAGCGCTACGACCCTCTCTAGTGGCGATCAAATTCCGACCGTTATTGAGTCTCCACCCATATCACTCACGAGTCGCAGTTTGGTCACCGATGAGTCAACACTAAGCAGACAGACAGACATATCGCGACACGTGTTTCGCCTCTGAACGAGGCATCATCAGGCGTTAAATAGAGTTGGGGTACAGCTAGGAAGCCTATGTCAACACTAAGCAGACAGACAGACATATCGCGACACATGTTTCGCCTCTGAACGACGCATCATCAGGCGTTAAATAGAGTTCGGGTACAGCTAGGAAGCCTAGTGTCGACTCATCGGTGACCAAATCGCGACTCGCGAGTCGCCGTTTAGTCACCATCGAGTAGTGAAATGGACTTCCGCAAAATAACACCTAATTCGATTAAAAAATACAATTAATATCATCAAACGACACTTAATCCACTCGATTGCAAAGAGCTCAAAACACGATTTCAAAAAGAATCATTAAAATCTAATTTACATATTATTTCGCAGGTGGAAAGATCTCCATAAGATCCTACTCGGCGGTCTCGTTTCTTGCAACCGCGATCTTATTAATATTACTAGCTGTTCCTGCGACTTCGTCCGCGTGGAATTTAACATTATTTTTCTAAAATAAAAGTAACCTAAGTTTACTCCTTATTACAACAGCTGCCTGCTAAAAAAAGTCCCGTCATAATCGGTCCAGACATTTCAGAGATTAGACAAACAGACAGACAGACAAAAATTTACAGTTATTTCAATATTACAAACAGACACTCCAATTTTATTTATATTTATAGATAAACGCGAAAGATTGTATGTATGTATAGATCGTTGGATGGATGTTTGTTACTCATTCACGCAAAAACTACTAAACGGATTTAGATGAAACTTTACAGTAATATAGCTTATACATCAGAAAAACACATAGACTAAAAATTTCACACTGATGAAACACGTGGTTTCGCCAGTGTGAAGCACAGCTAGTATTAAATAATTCAAAGCTAATAACTCAAAGATGGATGTTTGTTATTCTTTCACGAGAAAACTACTAAAGGGATTTTGATGAAACTTTGCAGTAATGTAGATTATACAACAGAATAACACATGGGTTATAAATTCACGTTGGTAAAATCGCGGGCACAGCTTGTATTAAATAATTCAATATACACGAACGATGTTGATTTAGGGACACTATTCCTACAGAATAACAGTGCAGCCGTGTTGGAAACGATAACTAGTTGCTACTCACGACTTCACCCGCGTAGAATGGAAATATGACACTTTTTTAACAAACATTTTATTTAAATAAATGTAGTTAACTTTTTTACAATAAATAAAATTTCTAAAATAAAAATAGACTTCTAAGATTAGCTATCTGCGAGTGAAAGTCTCATCAAAATCGATCCAGCCGTTTCGGAGATCAGCTACAACAATCAGTGATTAATCTTGATGGAGGATTTGAGGGATGGTTGATAGATTTAAAAGAATAAAAATGCATTTCGATAATGTCTCTTAATTTGAATTTGTTCTTTTTTCAACTTTATTTTTTATTATGTTTTATGGACATGACAACGCACATTTTTATAGGCTGCCAGTTTCAATTCAGTTTTAGTACAAGCTACTCGCCCCGGCTTCGCACGGGTGTACATGTATTATATATATATAACCTTCCTCTTGAATCACTCTATCTATTAAAAACCCGCTTTAAAATCAGTTTAAGCATACATAGGGACGGACAGACAGCGACAACGACTTTGTTTTATACTATGTAATGATGATTATGTTTTACGGACGTGGCAACACACACATTTATAAGCTGCCAGTTTCAATTCAATTTTTATATAGTATAGTAAAATCAAGCAGACATTTTTTTAAATTAATTATGATGTAAGGGCCGTATACATCCATATGTATATAGCGAAAAGCTGTTAATTTGAAATTACAAACAGACCAATGAAATTTTATTTATTTCTATAGATAAAAACGGGTCCGTATGACCCCCATTTCAATTAATAGGGACATTTATTGGTCAATTATCGACCCTTTAATACCGCGTATGAACTGCCTTTTTGAATTATAGGTGCCTACAAATATATATACAACAATACCTACCCGCAACCTTGTTTGTATGAGTTTGTATGGTGAAGAAACTAAATATTTATTTATTTATTTATTTTCCACACTTACATCTATTTTTACAGGTCTTAGCCTAATACAATAGTGCAGCAAACATTATTTTTTAAATTAATTGTAACTTATAATAAATAAAGTGATCTTCGTGAACTCACTTACTTCTTACTTGCAATGTCGGATGCAGAGTATCATGTAGACCTCTATTTAAGAAACTTGGTATTCTTCCGTTGCCTTCTATGTATATACTTGATATCTGCACGTTTGTGAAACAACATCCAAACTTGTTTAACACACATGATCAGATAAAGGACTGTCTCAGATCACAGAGAAGAAATAAAATATTGGTACCAAAGAGCAATTTGACGCTTTACCAAAGGAATGTATCATTTATGGCACAAAAAATTTTTAATAAATTACCACCGGACTTGAGGAAAATGCCCTTAAATAAATTGTAAAATCGATTATATTACTGGTTACTGGACAAGTGTTTTTATGACATCAAAGAATATTTATCTGATGATTGTTGACTTTTTTTTTTATTACTATATAATTAGATAAGACATTAATTTTAAATTATAATATTATAGATTATTCCATTTTAATATACCCAAAATTTGCATGCCCGTAAATTGGGGCAATTAAACAGTTGCCAATAATATTATTACCTGGACATATTACCGAATATCTAACTGTATAATACGCAAATAAATAAATTTCATTTCAATTTCATTTCATTTCATTTCTCATTCAGAGAACAAGAAAATAGATCTATCTGCTCCGTTATATGATTTAATGTACGCAGTGCTCTTGTGACCGGTGCTTTGCCTAGTAACTGTGTGGCCCCGCATATATATATATATATATAAAATAATATATTTTTTTTAATAATAACCGCTTTAATTCCGTTGGTCTCGGGTTCTTGGATTTGTCGCACGGTAGAAATATTTGTATTGGTCTGGGTGTATATTATATATATTATGTATGTATTTACCAAAAAACATCAGTATTGATATCAGCTGACTAGTATCCATAACACAGACTTCGCTTAGCTTTGGACTAGATGGCACTGTGCAAATTGTATAGGATTATTGTTATAATTAATCATTACATAGTATAAAATAACGTCTGTCCGTCCATATGTATGCTTAAATCTTTAAAACTACGCAACGGATTTTGAAGATATTTTTTTTAATAGATAGAGTGGTTCAAAAGGAAGGTTTATATGTATAATACATGTACATCCGGGCGAAGCCGGGGCGAGTAGCTAGTAGATAGAGATAGTATTTGATGTTAAAAAAAAATTCAATTAACCAAATAACTTAAAAAAAAATCCAGCTTTGTTATTAGTAGAATTGATTTCAAACGCCACTTGACACGTGTATCCGAGTGGATCTGGAATTAATTAAGCATAGGCCATCACATCAAATTAATTAATTTAACGTAAGCAAAGTTCTCTAGTTAAGGGCTGTGAGCAACCCTCCATCGCCGAGTGATTTAAATATATAAATGACCAAGTGTCTGAGTGACCGGACGGTTCTAGAGCCGGTGACTCGTTCACACAGCGCCCTCTTTCGATCGATCCCCGTCCAATTCAAACGAGGATCGAAATTACGAGAATAGAAAATTACGTTTTTTATGGATGATCATGGAATGGTGCCTGTGCTACGGTTTACGCTGGCGGGGTACCAGTGAAGGATGATAAGATGAACGGTCAGGTCAGTTACCCTATAGTGACAAGTTCACCAAGAATTTTAAAGTTCGCCGAGGTTCGATCCCCTAGCGCTGCCCACAGACTAAAGTCGTAGTCAAGCGGGAGTTGGCCCTCAGCCGCTTCATAGAACCTTCCGCGGAGTTGGAATGCCACCTGCACTCGCGTCCTATCATTCGGTTAAGTAAAGGCCAGCTGCGGCCAATAGCATTAGAGTAGTCAAAAAAAAAGAGTTAGAATTCAGTCGCTCCATATGTCCTTCAGTAAAAAAAAATAGTTAAACTTCATCAAATTATCAGTACAGAAAAAGTGTACTGTAGGGAGGAAAAAGTGAAAAAAATCAGGGTTGGACGTTTTAAATTAAAAAAAAAAGAGTTAAACATCAGCCGCTCCATATATACCTCCGCAGGTTTAGAATATCATCTGCACTCGTGTCCTACTGGTGAAGGAAAGGCCAGCTGCGGCCACAGCATTAGAGTGGTCCGTAAAAAAACCCACACGGCGACGGGTGGCGAGAAAAAGGAAAATTATCAGTACAGAAAAAGTGTACTGTACGGAGAAAAAAGTAAAAAAAAATCAGGGTTGACGTTTTAAATTAAAAAAAAAGAGTTAATCTTCAGCCGCTCCATATATACCTCCGCAGGTTTAGAATATCATCTGCACTCGCGTCCTACTGGTGAAGGAAAGGCCAGCTGCGGCCACAGCATTAGAGTGGTCCGTAAAAAAATTTACTCAGCGACGGGTGGCGAGAAAAAGGAAAATTATCAGTACAGAAAAAGTGTACTGTACGGAGAAAAAAGTAAAAAAAAATCAGGGTTGACGTTTTAAATTAAAAAAAAAGTGTTAATCTTCAGCCGCTCCATATATACCTCCGCAGGTTTAGAATATCATCTGCACTCGCATCCTACTGGTGAAGGAAAGGCCAGCTGCGGCCACAGCATTAGAGTGGTCCGTAAAAAAAATTACACGGCGACGGGTGGCGAGAAAAAGGAAAATTATCAGTACAGAAAAAGTGTACTGTAGGGAGGAAAAAGTGAAAAAAATCAGGGATGAACGTTTTAAATATGCAAATGTATTCGTTTCCAGCTCCGCACGCGTATTGACCGGGATCCGATTAGCGCTCCGCATAAGTCCGTAATCACCGGCGCTGTACCAAAGATGAACTTTGAAACTGGATAAATTATTCTGGTTTAAAGAACTTTTATTACTTGTTTGCATAATTTACAATTTTTCTTTTCTGATATCCCGATACGGTCTGTTTCTAATACATGTATGTAAGAGCGGGTATTGATACAAGACAACTCATCGTTACGATAATAAATAATAAACACTTTTATCAAATTCCAGAGATTACTCGGTGCAACGGTTATGCACAGAAAGAGAGATATTACATTTTTTGTTTTTTTTTCGGACTACTCTAATGTTGTTGGCCGCAGCTGGCCTTTACAGCTTCACTGGACGATAGGGGGCGAGATGGCACTCCAAACCCGCGGAAGGACTTATGGAGCGGCTGAAGGCCAAATCCTGCCTGACGGATACGACTTTAGTCTGAGGGCACTATTAGGGGTTCGAACCTCGCCTCAGGCCGTCGTAATTTCGATCCCCATTTGAATTGGACGGGGGATCGATCGGAGGGGCGCCCGGGGGCGCGAGTTATTCAATTACCGACCTCCGTATTTATAGACCGAAGTCAGTGTAGTAGTGTAAGAAGCACTAATTAAATGATGACGACATAGGCTTTGAAGGGAAACTCCAAAAAACTAATGTTGTTGGCCGCAGCTGGCCTTTACAGCTTCACTGGACGATAGGGGGCGAGATGGCACTCCAAACCCGCGGAAGGACTTATGGAGCGGCTGAAGGCCAAATCCTGCCTGACGGATACGACTTTAGTCTGAGGGCACTATTAGGGGTTCGAACCTCGCCTCAGGCCGTCGTAATTTCGATCCCCATTTGAATTGGACGGGGGATCGATCGGAGGGGCGCCCGGGGGCGCGAGTTATTCAATTACCGACCTCCGTATTTATAGACCGAAGTCAGGGTAGTAGTGTAAGAAGCACTAATTAAATGATGACGACATAGGCTTTGAAGGGAAACTCCAAGTAGCGCCCGTGATTTGTGACACGGGTGTAGGTTTAAAAGGCCCTTTTAGAATGCATTAACACTCACCTTCACTACTTGTAGCTTCCCCCCAGGCCTAACTAAGACCGGGATAAACCCATTCCTAATACAATTCAAATTAGTATCAAAAACACAACCGGCACGCTCTGCGCTCGTCGACTGAATGCCGCGGCTCACTCAACGAAAGAGGATTATTCAACTACCGACCTCCGTATTTATAGACCGAAGTCCGTGTAGTAGTGTGTATAAACAACTTAGTTCGGTCTATAAGTACTAGATGGCGCTATTTACAATATTTATAATAATCCTTAACTTTAATACTTCATTATGTTAAATATTAAATAAGTGTGATTTGCTTAATATAGGCCGAATATAATTAAATTAATCAATTAACAATGAAAATAGTCATTGTATTGAATTTGCGCTATCATGTATGTATTCATACGTACATGTTACATATATGAGTGGTGTATATGCCTTACAGTTATAATGCTAAAGCTATTATTTACTGTACATGATGATAGTAACTTAAAAACAGCTCTGATAACCCATCATTATCATCTGCTTCTTCCTTATCTCATTTCTTTGGGTCGGCGTAATATGTTTCCCTTCAATTGACACCTGTTCGCAGTCATCTCGTTATTTACTCCCTTTCTTACCATATCATCTTTCACACAGTCCGTCCAACTCTTTATCTCAACTATTTATTGTTATCGTCTAACTATTTATTATGTCAATTATGCTATTTCACAGTTTGTATTCACAAAAAGTTCTTAAATAACATTCTGAACAAACATTTATTTAAAATAGCAACACGCAATTTTTGTTCATTCTTCTGATGAGTCTGCGTTCCCAATAAGTGGTAGAAAAAAAGTGTCTAAATTAAGTTTAATTGAATTATTTCTATAAAATATACTGCTATAAACTTGCAATAAATATTATAGAATATAAAAAAAATCTTTGAGAAAGGGTCTTTTTTAACTATGTAATATTTATTTTTATTTTTATATTTGAATAAGTATTTTTGCTAAACCATTTCTATAATATTGTAATTATAACACTATTATTTTAAAAATACAATACAATAAGCATGCAAATACAGGGGTCTAGGCTCCGAATATGATTTTGTCCCATTCGGTGTCGAGACCTTTGGTCTGTGGGGTCCTAGCGCTATAAGACTTTTCAAAGAAATAACGAAAAGGTTAGTCGACATCACAGAAGACCGAACAGCTGGCAGCTACCTCGGACAAAGAATTAGTCTAGCTATTCAAAGAGAACGCTGCCAGTATCTTCGGAACTTTGCCTAAAGGGATGCCTTTTAATAATATATTTTAGATATTATATTATATTTATTAAGCTTTTTAAGTTTAGGTTCTTAGTTGTACAATTAACTTATGGAAATAAATCTAAATATATATGACTCAAAGGTGACTGACATAGTGTCAACGCACAGCCCAAACCACTGGACGGATCGGGCTGAAATTTGGCATGCAGGTAGATGATATGACGTAGGAATCCGCTAAGAAAGGATTTTGATTAATTCTACCCCCAAGGGGATAAAATATGGGGATGAAGGTTTGTATGAAACTTTGTCAATTTTAAACCGATCGGGTTGAAACTTTGCATGCATAAAGCTACTCTGACGTAGGCATCCCCTAAGAAAGGATTTTGACAAAGGGATTTTCCCCTAAGGGGACAAATTAACGCGGCCAAAAGCTAGTACAATAATAATAGTCTACAAATATCATTTTCTAAACATGTTAAAAAGTAACATTGAGAAATTATGGTCACGCAGACCCCCAGCGGTGTTTGCGGGTTGAGTAATGAATATGTAAAGTTACTATTTCTAGACAAATCCGCATCTATAAGGGGTGGCTCAGTCACAAATTTTGCGAGCAGGTGTGTTTAATACGAATTTTAGGCAAATATATTACCTATTGGTTGTAATATACGTGTATTACGTCTGCCTTTAATATTTAAAATATTCCCTTTTTCAAGTTTTATGTCATTTAATATCAATAGATTAGAATAGAAAATTATTTATTCAAATAAACTTACATTGAAGCACTTTTGAATAGTCATCACATTATTTTTAATCTACCGCTCATTCGGAAAGCTGTCTCATCACAAGAAGAAAGAAAACTTGCGTGTTGCTCTTTCAAATAATTTTTTTCTTACTTTACATTTTTAAGTTTAAGTGTGTGAATACAAACTACCAATTAGCACTAATTGAGATGTTTTTTTGTTTTGATTATACAATTGAGAGTTTTATGTTTGAAATTAAAAGTTACTAACATATAATAGTTTTTTTTTTCAGAATTTTCTTCGTTTAAGTAATATTCTTTAATCTATACATATAAATAAAATTGGAGTGTGCCTTGTGCAATAAAGAGTTAATAAATAAATAATACATTTAATTAAATAAACTTGATTATTTCAAACTAAGTACTTGTAAGGCTATTTATGCAATCTTGTTTCAAACATATTCTTCTAGGTTTTCATTAAACTACTGATCAATTTGGGGTACAAAAGGTGAGCGACTTGTAAAAAAAAAGTAACCACTGTACCCCACGTTCTGTTATATTATGATTTCTACTTTTAAAAAAATCTGCTTGTTTTTGTCGTCCTTACACAGAAAAACCCTCACCACTAAGTTTGGACGCCTCGTTAGTGGTGGTTTAGCGCACTGCCTTACTTCCGATGCTCATAGGCTCACAGGAGGAATCGAACCCGCGACCTTCGGACGTAAAGCGGTGTGCCAGACCACCGAGGTCGTCAATCGTCCTGAGATCATTATTGGTTAATTTGCGAGTCAATTAACTATTCTAATCTATACTTGTAACTAGATAGATAGATAGATAGATAAAAAATTTATTCACGTTAAAGGCTAGCTAACTAGTGGCAGTTATAGATATATCTACCTCCAGTTAGTAGTTGAAAAGCTGCACTTGAGAACATCCTCGTCGCCAGCCCGTATAGTTAGCGGTATGTACCACGAACGGATGTGATTAACTGACGGATGTGGGGTGCAAAGTGCTTCGTCTCTATATCGACATAGTCATATTTCAAAGTTCGTGCACTGAGAAAATTTCAACTCATAATAGTTCCACATTATTATTGCTCATAGGTTCGATTCCTCGCACGCAGAAACATTTGTATTCATGAGTATGATTGTTTGTATAAGTCTGGGTGTTTTCTATGTATAATATGTATGTATTATATTAACAAAAAAAATATCTATGTATATGTAAGTTATCTAGTACCCATAACACAAGCTTTAGTTAGCTTAACTTGGGTCTAGATGGCGCTGTGTGATTTGTGCTGAGATTATTATTATTATATATTATGTCACAATTATAAGCAAATCAAAATAATATATTCATTTAGGATATTTTAGCCGCGTTTATTTTTAATTAATCATAATGGAATGGTACACTCTACACAGTTTTAAACACGTCTCTACCGTACACAGTTTTAAAAAACATCACAAAGAATACTTATTAGAAAAACAAAAGCGGTTGCAATCTCACATAATGGTTTTTTAATAATTTTTTTTTCTATGTTACTCTTATTAATATTTTCTTTTTTTCTTTTTGTTGATCCTTACCACTCAGTTAAAATTATATCAAATTATATTCTGAATTATTTACATTATTATAAACACACCGCACAGACAATCACCAATAATATTGCTCCTTTTTATTTTATATTTATTTTATTTATTATTTTCACGTACCCTCAAATGGGTTGAAGCTGAAAATCAGTGTTTTGTTCCCTGAACAATGTTCCACGCTGAGCTTCGACCTTTTTGTATTGCTACAGATCACACATAAAACACAATTTTATAAATCTTATGTTGTATTATGTATTTTATATTCTTATGAACATGTTGTGTGTGTGATTAGTAACAAACAAATAAACGATATATCTATCTATCTATCTACTAACGGTTTACGTTGGCGGGGCACCAGTGGAGCATGATAAGATGAACACGAGGTCAGGTCAGTTAGCCCATCGTGACAAATTCATCAGGAATTTATCACGATGGTTTCCAGGGGGACCGCGTGGAGGTCAACCTGACATTGTACATCGTAATTATTTATTTGCAGACAAACACGAACTAGCTACCTGCTCCGGCTACGCGCGGGACTACAGGTATTATACCTAATAGTATCATACATATAAACTTTCCTCTTGCATCATTCTATTTCTAAAAACTGCATTAAAATCCGTTGCACAGTTTAAAAGATCTAAGCGAACAGCGGAAAACTTCATTTTATACTATGCAAAAATATAAATACATGATATAAAAATTATAATATATTAAATATAAAAAAAATCAGTATCAATGTCATTAATACTAATTTTGTGGTAAACGTATCTTGACGTTTCGACTAGGTTGCACTGGTCATGATCACGAGCTGACTCTAGGTAAAACTGTTAGGAATTCGTATGAAAAATTCGGTAACGTATGAAAAAACACCAAAATAATTTTAATATCCCGTACGCTGTGGAAATTATGTACAAAAGCGCAAAGTTACGTACATTTTGTAGAGGACATCAGTATCGAAAATGTGTGTGTTAAAATTGAATTATTTTTTTATTATTTTGTATAATGTCCGTGCGGAGCAAAAAATAAATAAAATTTAAGATTGCAGATCGTAATAAAAAACTGAGGCTATTTATTTTTATAGAAATATGTTTTATTTTACTTTTGCTTAATAACTATCAAATTTGACAAAAAATTAAAATATGGCTGGAGAAATTAAATTTCAGTGAGACTGAAGCATTAATATGCAGAGTAGAGTGACACTAAATCAATATACGTTTATGTAAGGGTATATATAGTATATAATATATATGTATATGTGTAATGCAATATACCTCACACACACACACATACACACACACACACTGGCTAAATTGCTTAAAATATTAATTAGGTTTATGTCTGTATGTAAATTAATTAAAACTGTTATCCTTGTTTTGGGAAGGAACTGACTCCTGATATACAGCTCCCGCTAGTTTGGGAGACAGGACTACATCAAACTGTACACTGATGAAAGTGATTTTGTGAGCGTATAGAGTAGGTCTGAGAATTGGCCAACATTTATTTTTCATCCCCCTAAATGTTAGCCCCTAATGTTATATTATAAAATACTAGCTGTCCGGCAAAACAACGTTTGCCGGACAGCTAGTATTTTATAATATAATAGAATTTTATTTACTCATCTTATCACAACAATAACGACATAAAGAAATTAAATATAATCTACAATGTACACGTATTACAAAACCGAGTCAATGTTGAGCAGAACTCAGTATAATAGTGGAAACATAGTTTCCAGCACTTATTTTCGATTGGGCTCAGTTCAGTTGTTAATAAAAAAATACGTTAAACTTCACGCAAACTAAGTAACTGGTAACAGGTAGTAATAAATAAGTAACAACAACGACTATAGACCGCAACTTAGCATAATGCTGGATACATATGTAGTTTCCAGAAATAGAAATAGAAATAATCTTTATTCAAATAAACTTAATATAAGCACTTTTGAATAGTCAAGTTTTTTTAATCTACCGCTTATTCGGAATGCAGATTCATCACAAGAATAAGCAAGAAACTTGTGTGTTGCTCTTTTAAATAAATATTGATTTATTTATATTTAATTAATAACAAGGATTAGGCATGCGACAATCAACATAGAAACCGCTACGCACTTAATCTCTTTTCAATAAAATAACATTGTCAGCGCTATGAATTTTAAGTTAGATATTTTCACATTTGAATTTTTTTCTGGCAAATTGAGTACAGACTCTGGCAGTTTGTTGTAAAACCTTACGCAATTTCCATAAAACGAATTACTAACTTTCGTCAAACGGCACTTAGGTAAAACTAGTTTGTTGACATTACGTAAGCTTTTATTAGTGTAATCACCTACTTTTTTAAAACTGTTAATGTTTACATAATATTTTCGTAGATGTATTGAGAAGCAACGGTGAGGATATTTGATACTTTAAAACATTCACGCAAAGACTCCCTGCAACCCATACAGTAAATGGAGCGGATGGCCCTCTTTTGCTAAATAAATGCTGTATTTATATCAGCTGCCCATAATAAAATACCGTATGACATAATGCTATGAAAATAGCTGAAATACGGAGCTGAATTTAAGGTTGGTTAATTTCAGTTTTTAATAAAAAATACGATAAACTTCACGTAGACTAAGTAACAGGTAACAGGTAGTAGTGAATAAGTAACTACACTGAATGTGGAATACAATTTATAACAATACTGCTTCATAATACATAGTTTTCAACGTTGATTTTCTATGAGGCATAGTTCAGTTATTAATAAAAAAATACACTAAACTTCATGCAAACTAAATAACAGGTAACAGGTATAAATAAGTAACAACACCGAATATAAACCATAACTTAGCATAATGCTGGGTACATAGTTTACAGCGCTGATTTTTAGGTGGGTTCAATTCAGTTGTAACTGTAATAAATAACTAACAACTGCTAGTACGTTCCAAGTAGCAGTAACATATACTGGTACGTAGTTAACAACTGTAACGTAACGTCTAATTGTTTTTGAATAAATAACGAGTCTCCGAAGCACTGCGTATAAAACACTAATGTTTACGTCGCACTTCCGACTGTCTGTTCACTATAAATGTATTTCACGTTGAACAATCCAATTTCGTTGTAAACAGACGTGCAGACACTCCACCTATTTCAACTCGGATGTAGTGACGCTACTATAGAAGCAAATTACGTCGCACACGACTGCAAAACGACTCTCGTTGTAGAATATTGAATATAAATGACAATATACCTATCCCGCCTACACTACGCTACCAAGGAACAGGACATTGTTGACTACATCCGGACTAAAAGCAACCTGACATTGAGGGTGACGCAGTTGGAATCGAGCCACAACGCGAGCTTCAAAGCGTTCGTGGCCCTGGTCCCCACCAACATGCTGCCCACCTTCATGAAGGAGGACTATTGGCCGAAGGGGGTGGTCTATCGGCGCTACCGTGGCAGATTGCCGTCGTCAGTGCCGTGACCATAGAGACAATTTTATTTTACATATTTGATTATTATTTCTTATGTATGTTAGTCTATAAGGTATTTATATATTTTATATAAATACCTTATAGACTAACATATTATTATATATGGGCCATGTAGCCTGAATTAAATAAATAAACATTGTTGAATGAATGAATGAAACTCTTTATTGTTCCTCTCACAGGGAATACAGTTGCATACACAACTATTTATAAAACGATAAATGTATATTAAATTTGTTAAAATCGCCCGTTGTTAACACTGACTCTTGTTTATTCTTGTGTAATAATAATAATATTTCAGGACAATTCACACAGCGCCATCTAGTCCCAAGCTAAGCAAAACTTGTGTTATGAGTACTAGACAACTGATATAAATAATGGATACATTTTTTTTGTAAATAAATACATATTATACATAGAAAACACCCAGACCGATAAAACAATCATACTCATGAATACAAATGTTTGTACCGTGCGAGGAATCGAACCCGCGACCATCGGATAGTATAGTGATGTGCTAAACCACTATACCACCGAGTCTGTCAATGTATGTGTATGTATGTATATCTATTGTCGAAATTAACTAGATGGCGCTGTGTGAATTGTCCTGAGATATTATAAACATATACAATAATTTGAGACAACTCCGTACCTATCTACCCCATGAGGCATATACATAGTTGGTTTAGTGAATACATTTTTTTTTAAACTATGGTATATTAAGTAAGGTATTACATATGAATGTGGATGGTTAGAAGGGCAGAGGAAGACCGAAAAAGAGATGGAATAACTGTGTGAAAGATGATATGGTAAGAAAGGAAGTAAATAACGAGATAACTGCGCACAGTGATGAATGGAAGAGAAAAACGTAACGCCACAAATAAATGGGATAAGGAAGAAGCAGAAGATGATGAGCTATGGTGTAATCAAGCATTAAACTAATTAAACTGGAAAGATTTTGGAAGATTTGTTTATCTATTACAAGCTATTCGCCCCGGCTTCACGCGGGTATAGATGTATTATATATATAAACCTTCCTCTTGAATCACTCTATCTATTAAAAGAAAACCGTTTCAAAATCCGTTGCGTAGTTTTAAAGATTTAAGCATATACAGGGACGGACAGACAGCGACAGCGACTTTGTTTTATACTATGTAATGATTACTAAACTCAATAACAAAGACATTTTAAAAAATCTTTTAAGAATTATTAATTATTAAAATGTTCTATGATTAGAAACATTTATTACATTATTTGCAAGTAATCAATTCAATCCGATCCGATCTTAGAGTTTGATGTGAGAAACAAAATATAAGAAGCTAATAACAGCTACTAGGCGCGTATGTTCCACACAAGCAACGAGTCAGTATAAACCATAATCTGTATATCTATTTAGATTATTAAATATAAGCGTACGATCAAAGAGAGCAGAGTTATACGAACGTTTCATGGGCGGCGGGCGGCGGGCGGCTGCGGGCGGCGCCGCTATATTTAATTAAATTTATCAGAAAACACCAAACGAGCACCGCACTTTTTAATTAACAATATACCATTTTTGTTCTCGTTGTAGTCATAACGGGTATTTATTCGATGAGTGTTATACTATTGCTTTTATTTCTCGATTAGAGAATAGAGCGGCGAGATATTAATAATAATAATAAGCTCTACTGGGATCGATCCATCATCACGGACAGGACCGTTCTTGCGAACAAACCTGATATCGTGGTGATGGATCGGGCACTCTCGAGGGTGTTTTTGGTGGACATCACCATACCGCATGACGAGAACCTCGTGAAAGCCGAAACTGAGAAAAAGAGAAAATATCTCGACCTGGCTCACGAGGTGACCGAAATGTGGGGGGTGATGTCCACCGAAATCATTCCAATCGTTATATCGGTGAACGGTCTTATCCCAACCAGTCTGGAGCAACATCTCAGACGGTTGGGATTCCGAGGCGGCTCACTCCCGGGAAAGATGCAGAAAGCGGTGCTCTTAGATTCTGCCCGCATTGTACGCCGGTTTCTCTCCCTGGGGCCCTGAACCCCGGCCGACTGTGCTTCTGCCGGGGGTATGTTGCCATCTCCTCTCCTTAAGAGGGGAGATGAGAATTTTTGGATAAAAATAGTAATAATAATAATAAATGTTATTAAGCCACAATCATGTACAGGTATAAATTCATTTTTTATAAACAATATGTTGTGATTGTATGAGCCTGGGAACTGAACTAGGCACGAGGCCTGTATCTCAGTAGACCAGTACTCACCCCTCGGTTGCGCGGTTCTACTTAGATTTACACAGTAAGATTATGGCAATATCTAGTTATCTGTAGTGTCTAACATATTAGGTAAGTATAGTAAATATATATATATATATATGTGTAATCTTAATAATATATTAATAATAATAATCTCAGAACAATTCACACAACACCATCTAGTCCCAAGTTAAGCTAGCTAAAGCTTGTGTTATGGGTACTAGATAATTGATACATATACATAGATATTTTTTTATTGTAAATAAATACATATTATACATAGAAAACACTCAGATCGATACAAACAATCCGATGAATACAAATGTTTGTGCCGTGCGAGGAATCGAACCCGTGAAAATCGGTCGTAAAGCGGTGTGCTAGACCGCTAGACCACCGAGGTCGTCATTATATTGGCGGTCTGTGTATTTTCTACGGCATATATGACGAGGAGTGTTCTGAGGAATTGTTCAGATTAATGCTAGCTGATTTTCACCACCGTACCAGAAAATAAAATACCATCCTGATCATCTGGATGAATGGCGGTCCTCCACAGTGCGGTTTTCTAGAAACTTTTTGCCACGCACAACCACATTGTGGAAACACCTTCCAGCAATGGTACTTCCGAACCGATACGATATTGAATTTAAGAAAAAATTTATTCCTTCTTAAAAGGCCGACAAAGTACTTGCAATTCCCCTGGTGTTGCTGGTGCTCTTGGGCGGCGGTAATCACTTACCATCAGGTGATCCGCAGCCCGTTTGTTCTCTGTGTTATAATATAAAATGAGCATGGCGTTTTTCAAGAAGGGTATATTAAGATTTCTTAAAAGTAAGCAACGCGTATCGACATCCCTAGTGTCTCAGGCGTCCGTTTACGGTAGCCATTTACCATCAGATAGCTCATATACTTCTTTACCACCATCGTTGTATATAAAAAAAAATAGAAAATTTAAAATTAAATCCTCTAATAAGTAAAACCTTATCAATTTAAACCTAATCTTAGTTTAAAAAATCTTAATCCTAATTTAAAACGTTAAAAGAAATAAACTGGATTAAGTTAAACTTTCCTAATTTGTTATTATCATCATCTCAGCCTGGAAGACGTCCACTGCTGAACAAAGGCCTCCTCCAAAGATCTCCACGACGATCGGTCCTGCGTTGCTCGCATCCAATACCTTCCAGCGATCTTGACCAGATCGTCGGTTCACCTAGCTGGAGGCCTTCCCACGCTGCGTCTTCCGGTCCGCGGTCGCCACTCGTGGACAACGGCCATCTGTCTTACGAGCTATGTGCCCTGCCCATTACCAATTTGTAATATGTGTACGTAATTAGTGTCTATTAAATTAAAATGATATAACTAAACGTTAATTAAATAAAAAATGAATAATATATTAAATACTCGTACAATCAAATACAACACCAGCCCTCTTTGAAGTCAGTTAAAATCCTACGTTGTACTGAAACCTCAATTTAGTGATTAGCAAATACGGTCATTTATTTAGAGTGACGCCATAAATGCACTATGACACCTTTGTGTTCCAGTGACACCCCTGAATTTAAGTGGTTACCACTTGCTAGAGATGTCCCGGGTATTGACATCCGTATCCGTGGATATCCGACAGAAAATTTCAATGTATTATTTTTGGCAGATCTCAAACATATCTTTTAAGTTATGTACTATTAAGTTATGTAAATGTCCATACTGTAATGTAAAATACTAAAATATATTTATAAAAATTGTATGTGTAATCAAAAATCATTTATTCATGTAGGACATTTTAGCCATTTATGAACGTCAAGTATTTTGTATAATTTTTTCCTTGCCGTCCAGTTCAGTATACACAAATTTTTATACTGATATACAGAGGAAATACTTAATTTTATACTCAACTTTTAATCGAAAGGAGCATGTTTTGAATTCTACTGTATATTTTATATGTTACTTCAAAACTTTTTTCTATTAAATTTTAATATTTCTTTTTTATTTGAAAGCTGGTGCTTCTTATTTAGTCGTGAATAAATATGATTAAGATTTGACCGGTAGTTTTAGAGTTATCCTTAATTTATTTACTTATTTTGGAAACCAACAGCGAAATACAAATAATAATAAATAATATGTACTTAAAAATAAGGCCAATTAAAGATTTTCTAACAATTGCAATATTCAGTATTACAACGCTAAAGTATTAACATATTATTGTTCCGTTTATCCACAAGTCTAATTTATATAATGCTTATACCATCTAATTTATGCAAATTTTACTAGTAAAAGAAGAATACTTCACAGCATCTCATAGTTTCTTACTACGAAGTAACAACTTTGTAGCATTCGATTTATATGTTAGCTTTTTTAAGCTGAATAGATCGATTTCACTAAACATCGTTATATAGCGATTTAATAAAGCAATTGAAGTTAGAATACAATAGAATAATATATATTACTATCACACATTACAACACAACAATGACGATGCTCAGTGAAGCATATAAATGATTACATATCAATAGAAATAATAAATACAATACAAATCATTAAGAGAAAAATAAAGTGAACAAGAAAATCAAACAAAAGAAAATAATATATACATACACATATACCAAAAACAATGATAACAAAGAAAAAAAATGCGTATGCACCACTGCGGAGCATCGTCACCGCGTCACTGTGTACTGATGTGTAAGGGACTAACTAAATAAATCTACAGAAAAATCTGCAACCGATAATCAGCATATTCTGTTAGCTCCTATATGTAGAATAGAATAGAATAGAATAACATTTATTACATCACACATCACAACACAATAAAAACGTTGCTGACAGCTGCATATAAATTATTATACAAAATAAACGTAAATATAGTAATTTAATGCATAATCTATAGTAATTATATATGCCAATAATTCCAATGACATGTTTATTTTAATTTAATTATAGACTAATCAGAATGACATAAATATATTAATATAAAAAAATATATATAAAAATTTGCAGGCTGAATACACTGGACATTATATTTAATATTGTATACACATATAAGTACTGTATTCTGCGTATAAATGATTTGATTTAATAAAAATAATTCATTAAATTAAAGTTCATCTTTAATTTATTGAATTATTTTATTGAACATTATATACAGAAAAATAAAAAAATAAAATAACAACATAGTAACAAACAATAAATAATAATAATAATAATAAATAATAATAATTAAAGTATAAATGCATGAATGGGAAAGATGCAAAAGCACACAATTAGATACACACACACTCACGGTTTCTCTCCCGGCACACACACCGGCACACACTTCTGCTGGGGGTATGTTGCCATCTCCTCTCCTTAAGAGGGGAGATGAGAATTTTTGGATAATAATAATAATAATAATACTAAATAATAATAATAAAGTAAAATGCATCCACCACGGAGCATCGTCACCGCGTCACTGTACTGGTGTGTGTAAAGGGCCCATCTCAGCATTATGCCATGATAAAAGCCACGTCGCTGATTTTCAGTGGAACCCCAAATAAGTGACTCACGGACAAATGTGAAGAAAATTAATTAATTTAATACAATAGACTACATACATGTTTAAATGTATAAATATATAGGATATGGGTGAATGAATAGTTATAATATATAATATGTGTATTCAATAGACTTATTTCCTAGTGAGTGAATAAAAAACTCAGGTAATGAACAAATTAACTATATATTAATTAGAGTTTACAGGTAAAAAATGGGTGTGTATATATATGCGAAGTATATCTTTTCTACTATAGTTGGTTGTAGGATTTTTTCCTGGTCCACGCTATTTACGCATAGACAATAAGAATATCTTAGTTCAATCATTGTTTTAATTACAAAATTTCACCACTTCAGCATCGGTTTCAGTACCTAAAAGCCTATCCATATTTAGATACTAATTATTCATATCCGTATCCACGGATATTTAGCAGTGGGCACATCACTACCACTTACAGCCCGGTGGCTGGGTGGCTGTATGCTTAATCCCGTTGCATTAACTTAATCCAGATGGCGGAGTTCGAATTGCACTAGACCAACTAGTATTCTTTCGGACTTTTCGTACCTATTGTCTAAAGGAGTTAGTACACTATCATATTATTATCATATATATTAGAATGTACACTATCTTTGAATATAGATTAGGTTGTAATAGATCGTGGTGGGCCAGGCAATCTCAAAATATGGCTAATGGCAACACAGCCTAAGCCAAAAGAAGGGAAAAAAAATCTAATCAATGGAAACATATTTTAAGGAGCCCAATGAATGTGACCGGGTTATGGGCTCCTTAAAATATGGTCGAGCGAAGTGATGGCTGGCTCATCTGTCATACTCGTGAACGAGTGCTGCTTGTAGTGACTGGTCTGCTCTTATCACTACGACTGATTTAATCTTATTGCGTATTTATATTTGACCGTAATAAATTAGTGCTAGTTGGTAGTTTGCATTCACACGTTTCGACTTGTAAATGTAAACTTACAAGGATTATTTAAAAGAGCAACACACAAGTTTCGTGCCCGTTCTCCTTATGATGAGAAGGCTTTCTGAAAGAGTGGTAGATTAAAAAATAAGTATGATTATTTGGTGGATCATGACTGATTTAATGTTATTGTATATTTAAACAGAAAAAAGTTGCAAAATCCAATTGATGAAATATTTACTTGAATATTAGTTTGGTGACATTGTTTTATTCATAACCGATGATAAAGTCGAAAGGTAGACATATCGTTAAAACTATTCTAGTAGCCGAAAACCTTTTAATTTTTGAGTATTTTCTAGAAATTTCGAGTATAAAAAATATAAATAGGTCATATTAATAGAGTATCAAAGATTTTCTTCAATCCACTACACTACATTATATAATGATAGTGTAATAAGCTCTTAACAAACTGCATCCATTATATTCTTAATCCCAGCTTCAATATTAAACTTCCATAGATTTCCATATCGCGTTAATGCGGGAGATAATCAAGAGATCCTGAAGTTTCCTCCGTGAACTGCTGCATCTAATCTCGAATATCAATAACTGTATAAATGAATAGATAAGATAGATAAAACCTTGATTAAAAACAACTTGATTATAAACACAAATAATCTGTTATTAATAATAATAATTTTCTTTCTTCATCACTTTTATCATCATCATACAACTCAGACACGCTTGGCTAAGGCCCGCGTGTAAAGTATTACCCCCGTAAAAAGGGGTATAGAAAACATATATAAAGTAACAATAATAATTATAATAATAACACCAGTCACACAATAAGTAAACACACAACTCACACACACACACACACACACACATACACACACACACTCACGCATACACATACACTGCACTTTACGTGATTTCGACCAGTAACTGTTGAAAAAACCAGCAAAAGCTGGGAGAGTGAGACGTTAGTGAGAGAAAGATTAAGAAAAAAAAAACATATAAGTGCCAACATTAACACATTATTAAGTTAAAAACAAAAAAAACTTACAAAGTTGGTAAAAGGAGATGGTTCAGCTGTTGCTGATATAAGTACAACCTTAATGTGGTGCGCGTGGTAAAATATTAATATAGAATAAAAAAAAATATATTTATTTCATACCACATACAAAAAACAAAAAGGTAATCAGACAATTTAATGCTCTGTGTTGTCATTATTTTAGTGTTAAGTGCGTAGCGGTTTCTATGTTGATTGTCGCATGCCTAATCCTTGTTAATTAAATATAATTAAATCAATATTTATTTAAAAGAGCAACACACAAGTTTCTTGCTTATTCTTCTAGTGATGAATCTGCATACCGAATAAGCGGTAGAATAAAAAAACTTGACTATTCAAAATTGCTTGTAATGAGTTTATTTGAATAAAGATTATTTCTATTTCTATTTCTATTACTAGTTACGATTAGTACGGGAGTATAAAATAATTATATATATAAAGCGCAAATCCCATCCGTCCAAGTCCCTTCTCCATTATAAATAATAATAATAATAATCTCAGGACAATTCACACGGCGCCATCTAGACCCATGTTAAGCTAGCTAAAGCTTGTGTTATGGGTACTAGATAACTGATACAAATACATAGATATGTTTATTTTGTAAATACATACATATTATACATAGAAAACAGCCAGACCGATACAAACAATCATACTTATGAATACAAATGTTTGTGCCGTGCGAGGAATCGAACCCGCGACCATCGGACGTAAAGCGGTGTGCTAGACCACTAGACCACCGAGGTCGTCTGATAAATATAACATATGTATAACACAACTTTTTTCACTTCCCCGCAAATAACAGTGTTACTATCTCTGCAGCTCGACAAAAGAATCGTCTCGGGGCCTTATCTATATAGAGTTTGTAGCTGGAACGAGCGGTTAACCGTTGACAGTTCAGTGGATTCCAGTTCTAAACTATTACATCTTTCGACTCAATAAACCGGGGACCGGTTTTCATTTACATTCGGAGTCTGTCCGGCATATTATGAGCCATAAATTGGCCTTTTCTACAGTTACCAACTTCATAAATGACACTTTTACAAGTTCGCAATCCATTGCTATATTTGAAACAAGATTTTGAGAGGAGCGTTTTATGTGGAGGGTAATGTAAGTTAAGAAGATGTTGTAGGGAGATTTTGGTGTGGTATTTTTTCAGCGGCAAACTATAAATCGGACCCTTTCTATTTATCGCTGATCGGAGAGAAACAATATGAGGAGAAAGATTTCGACTTATGGCGCGGCACGCCCCCTCAGATTTGTAAGGAGCGAGTGAACTCTGATACACTGCAAAATCAAACAGCCATTTGTAAATTGACAACTATTTCAGTTCAATAGTCGCTCGTGGTTTTTGACGTCAGCAAAAATAAATTTTGACACATTTCTTAAAAAACATATCTAACGAAGTTATAATAATAATAACTAAAGACCGGATTATATGCATTTGCATATTCGCATATGCATTTGCATATTTTAGCCATTCTCAGAGGTAATAGCATATTTTACCTAAGATGTTGTTATGATGCATATTATCAGTACATTTACAATATTTTTTACTCATCCTGCGTTCCGAAATGCGACCAAATTTAATATAATAACAGTCACAAAATATAAGAGCTATTGAGTAATAATTGTGATTTCTTACTGCATTTCGGAACGCAGCCAGTAGACGCGCGCGTTTTTTTTTTTGACAGTTGCGATAATAAAATGAAAGACACAGAAGAACATTGCACTCGCCTACTACAAAGTCGTTCCACCTATTACACATATAAATTGTTATATGTTCATACTTGCTTACGTTTACAAAAAAAAAAAATAATTTTAATGTCATATAATGTCACTGTACCTATCAAACTACTGTAGCTATCAAAAAATAATTGACAAATTTTATGCCGATTTTGAAATAAGAAAAACAATACATTTCTATTTTTTTTTGGATTCCTAAAATTTATCATTTAATTTTGCGTATTCTGCCAATTTTCGTGCATATTTCAAGCATTTTTCATGCATATTTCAGGCATTTTTCATGCATATTTGCATGCATATAACAAGCTTTTTATGTTGCATATAATCCGGTCTCTAATAATAACCATTGACTTTATATTATTAAAATCACCAGTTATCCTGACTACTTAGGCGTGATGCCGGTTGGCCAAGGAGAGAAACCCCAAGTAGCGCCCGTGACTTGTGACACGGGTGTAGGTTTAAAAGGCCCTTTTAGAATGCATTAACACTCACCTTCACTACTTGTGGTGTCCTCCCAGTCCCAACTAATAAACCTCCCAATGCCTACAATATTCACAATTACCTATCTCTTATTTGTTTTTATAATAATATAAACACTCCAACCTTTTCGCTCCAAACTACTGCTATGTCAGTTCCACCCATTCATCAATCTACTTGTCAATGTCACAAAGATTACTTAGGCTCTTGCCTCTAGCGTTTCGTTTCAGGTTACTCTGGATGTCTTAGATAAAGAAGCATGATTATTGACTTTACCAATTTTAATTAATTTTAATTTTTAGTAAACAACATAGCGCTATCTAGTCCAAAATATAAAAGATTTATATTATAACACATTTTTTTTTAATGTACGAGTCTAAAACATCCAATTTACAATGGTAGTTTGGGTCACTCTATCAGGTGAGCCCTGGAATCTATCGTAGTACCAAAATGAATTCACCACGATGGATTATATGGAATCCGACGCTGACTGGGTGGTTTGGCGCTTCAGCACACCGCCTTACTACCGATGATCACCTGTTCGATTTCTCGCACGGTGTATTTATATTTTCGACTATGATTGTTGATTTGTCTGACTATTTTCTATGTATATATTTTATAGATCATTATAGAATGATGCACCCGCCTGCGCTAACGGTTTACGCTGGCAGGGCGCCAGTAGAGGATGATAGGATGAGCATGAGGTCAGGTCAGTTGGCCCCAGTTAAATAATAATAATAATAATCTCAGGACAATTCACATAGCGCCATCTAGACCCAAGTTAAGCTAGCTAAGGCTTGTCCTTGGTCCTAGATAACTGATACAAATACATAGATATTTTCTTTTCGTAAATACATACATATTATACATAGAAAATACCCAGACCGATACAAACAATCATACTTATGAATACAAATGTGCCGTGCAAGGAATCGAACCCGCGACCATCGGTCGTAAAGCGGCAGACTAGACCGCTAGACCACCGAGGTCGTCAAAATACACCAGAAATTTAACACAATAGCTCTCAGGGGGAACCACGTGGAAGTCAACCAAACTAGATACATTATTAACATTGTAGTAATTAGTTCATATTACTACCTATCCGTTTCCCCTCTTTTTGTGTATATTATTTAAGTATTAACAATTACTTATACATATTATTTTACAAATAACACAAGCTGCTGAGCATGGCCCGAGAGCTTATTAATTGCCAGGCTAAAATACCAGTTGCAATAGCAGAAATGTGATTTATGTAGTATCTCCCACTCAACGTGACGGCACCGTCACACTGTGTCACGCTATGTCACGCGGTGCGTGTCACGTCGACGAGTATTGAAATAGTTGCCGCCAGTTCTGTCCTGTTGTGTCACGTAATTAGGCTATATTAATTTAGTTTTAGTGGAACTCAAAAGCGGGTAATGAAATATTCATATATTTCAGATGTAAGCGTTTATTACGAGAATAACAATGGTTAATAATTTTATTGGTCTCAAAGAGAATAGTATAAAAATTAAAAAAATTATACACTTACAACATACATACATTAGTGAAAAACTAATTAAAATTCTATAGATACTGGAGATCTTTGACGGAGGCCTTTGTCCAGCAGTAGACGTCTTCCAGGCTGCCATGATGATTATGATGATGATGACGATGAGATACTGATGGATTGTATTTCATGGAAGCAGTATCATAAAATATCACTAGTGCAAAATTCAAAGATGACAACAAAAGCCGAATTGAAGTCGTAGTTTTTGAAATGATATTTTAATATGCGATGGTTTGTTCCCAAATTCCATTCAGAAGCACATTGTTCCTTATAATTTGAGCGGAATATAAGCTTCAAAATAAATTTATCTACCGGCGGCGGTACTATAACGCGCAGAGCTATGGTGACCAACTGTTATGATTTAATGATAACGTCCGGATATCATTTTTTTATTAATACTACAAAGCAAAATGTGAATTACAGTATATATGTAAATATATATAACTCAAAGGTGACTGACATAGTGATCTATCAACGCACAGCCCTAAACCACGGGACGAAATACGATCGGGGTGAAATTTTGCATGCAGGTAGAGCAAGGTAGGTATCCGCTAAAAAATGGTTTCGATCTATTCTAGTCCCAAGGGGATAAAATAGGGGATGAAAATTTGTATGAAACGTTGTCATTTTTAAACCGATCGGGCTGAGACTTTGCTGTAAAGCTACTATGATGTAGGCATCACCTAAGAAAGGATATTGATAAATTTCATCCCTAAGGGAATTAAATAGGGGATGAAAGTTTGTATAAATCTTCCGATAAATCTTACATTTTCGACTGATTGAACTGATATTAAAGATTTGAGCTACTATGATGAACACGTTCGGTTAAATAGGATTTTGATAAATTCAACCCCCATGGGGATAAAATAAGGGATGATGTAGGATGTAAATGTATTAGTTTGAACCTATCAGTACCTAATGGAACACATAAATTAAGACGAACGAAATATTTTTTAGTTCTTTAGGCTACTTTTATTTTAGAAAATAAAGTTAAATTCCACGCGGACGAAGTCGCGGGAACTGCTAGTTCATAATATTCATACATTATTCTTATTATAGTTATAATAAGCTTGCGCACCTTTGCAATTCTGTTGCTTCATTAGTTCATATAAATATTCACACTTAAAAAAAATTAAAGCTGTTTAATATTTATTAGAAACATCAATAGACAAGTGTCTTGCATATTGTTAAACGAATTTGCATGGATTCTATTTAAAAAATATATCTTAGGACAGTTATTTTAGGACTCAGGAAAATTACAAAATAACACACAGCGTCATCTAGTCCCAAGTTAAACAGAGCTTGTGTTATGGTTACTAGCCAACTGATACAAATGCGTAGTTATATTTGATTTTATAAAAAAAATAATATTAAAAATAAGTTGATTAAAATAAAGATATTTCAATATCTATTCTTTTTTCATTTCAACCCCTTGTGTTCAGTATCGCAACGAAAAGACTGGCGAGACGCCAATTGCCTAGATTTTTAACATTCATATTTTTTTTTCATGCTTATATATGTCATATTTATTTCTATATAATATATTCATACATATATATATGTCATATTTATTTATATATATTATATATATATATTCTGGCTGTGCATACAACATAAGTACAAAAAAAAACACAGCGCATGTATGAATTATTCAAAATTATTAGTATATCGCTTCATTTTTACAGCTTTTGCTGGTTTGTTCCGCATTGTGGCTTATACCACACTAGCTTTTGCCTGGGCTTCGCTCGCTTTAAGAAGTATTATTATTAATTAGGTATAGTTTTTGCTGCTTTACTTTTGTTTCCTTTCTTAGGAGATGCCTACGTCATAGTAGCTTTATGCATGCAAAGTTTCAGCCCGATCGGTTTAAAATTGACAAACTTTCATCCCCTATTTTATCCCCTTGGGGGTAGAATTAATCAAAATCCTTTCTTAGCGGATCCCTACGTCATAACATCTATCTGTTCGGATCGGGCTGAAATTTGGCAAAATTTCAGCCCGATCCATCCAGTGGTTTGGGCTGAGCGTTGATAGATCACTACGTCAGTCACCTTTGAGTTATATATATTTAGATTACTATTATTATAACGTTATGGTTAACATTTATCTTATATATTTGAATTCAATGAAGCAGAGTGCTAAATTATCGGATTTTTCTGATTACTGTCGGCACTCTATCACCGTCAGAAATATATATGACCAACTAAAAGATATGTGTATATATATATTTTTAACTATTGATCAGATTCGAACTCACGACCTTTCTTCTACTAAATCCGGAAAACAATAATATAATATTTGGGTATCCTACTCGGAGGCCATTCAAACAGCGAACTGATAGTAAATCCCATATTACCTGACGCCGCTCTCTTCAGAATAGAAAACCTATTATTTAGCGAGTTAACATAATGTATGTCGAAATCGTATGGAATCGAATTCAGGTATAATCCGTTTTAATTAATGAACGGCGGTGCAGCCCGGTGTGCGGCGAGGGAGACCGTCCACCACACCAATATCAGAACGATAGAAGCCAAAGCCTATACAAACTGTAATAGACGTCAAATATCTTATTTTTATTTATAATATCTGTGCAGGTTACGAACACTGATTAGACTATTTGCTTTTGCAATATCATATGCTGGTGGTCACTCTATTTTCACAAATTTGAATTTAAATGTCCGTGTATTATTGTAAACATGTACAACATTTATTTGAAAATAATACGAGCTTAGTTTCTTGTCAGTTCTTCTCATCTCGAAATCATTCCGAACTGACGGTATATTTGACATATCAAAAGAGTCTGTAATAGACCTATATGAATACAGATATCTTGATTTTTCTTTTAATTATAAGCGTAAGAGTTTGTTTACCAAAATCGGTCCAGCCATTTCAGAGATAAGCCGGAACAAACAGACAGACAGACAAAAATTGTAAAAATCTTACTTTGGTCTAATGTACCGTATTTATATGCATATGCATGTAGTAAAAAACGGTTATTTCAATATTACAAACAGACACTCCAATTTTATTTATATGTATACCTAAGTTGATCCGTTATTATGAGTTACTGTTTTTCGTCACTTGACAACGAGACGCTGAAGGGAAGTAAAGATTGTTATATTTAAATAACTAAATTATAAATTATCTAAATGATTGTCATTTCATTTCTGAGATAAAAAAATTGTCTCTCTTTTTGCTAATATTATAAACGCGAAAGTTTAGGAGTCAGGATGGATCGAGCGATCTACTGTATGACGAGTCATGACTCATTAAGAGAGAAATTCAAAGAGGCAAATATTCTCAACGTTGCTTCTCAATTTATATATTCAAATATCCTATAAAAATCTTGACTTATTTCCAAAAAACAGCAATATTCATAATATTAATACTAGATTTAAAGACAAACTTGCTGTCCCCAAGTATCGTTTAGAAAAAGTTAATAGGTCTTTTATGGGAATAGGTATAAAAATTTACAATAATATACCAAAGGATATGTTGGAATTACCCTTAAATAAATTCAAAACATCTGTTAAATCATATTTACTGAGCAAATCCTATTACTCACTAAACGATTACTTTAATGACGAGTGTGCATGGCAATAGTTGTTCATGCACTGAATTTTCATTTAATGTTAGACATAGACACCTATATAAATATACATTGTAAATAAACTGGCATTAAAAAAAAGTAATTCAATTGAGTTTCTTGCCAGTTCTTCTCAATTGGATCTATATACCAAACTGGACGGTAGGGAAAAAAAATAAAATTAGAATGTAAAAATTTGACGTTCATAAGCGGCTAAAATGTCCTGCATGAATAAATGATTTTTGAATGTTGAATTTTGGATGTTTGTTACTCTTTCACGCAAAAAGTACTGAAAGGTTTTTGATGAAACTTTATAGTAGTGTAGCTTATACACAGGAATAACAGAAAGGCTACATATTTCATGCGGATGAGACCGTGGTCGCAACTTATTAGCTGTTATTACAAACGTAGAAGTTTGTTACTATTTCACGCAACAACTAATTAATGGACATTAATGAAACTTTGCAATAATATAGCTTATACATCAGAATAACGTATAGGCTATAATAAAAATATAATACAGATTAGAAATATCACCAAACCGTAGAAGAACTAGAGATCATATGATATTAATACAATATTTGAATTCACTTATTAATTTTAATCATATGAATGAAATACCATCCTGATCATCTGGATGAATAGCGGTCCTCCACAGTACGGTTTTCTAGAAACTTTTTGCCCCGCACAACCACATTGTGGAATCACCATCCAGCAATGGTATTTCCGAACCGATACGATATTGAAACCTTCAAGAAAAGAGCTTATTCCTTTTTAAAAGGCCGACAACGTACTTGCAATTCCCCTGGTGTTGCGGGTGCTCATGGGCGGTAATCACTTACCATCAGGTGAGCCGCACGTTTGTCCCCTGTGTTATAAAAAAAAAATCAATATAATTTTATAAGACATGTGATAGTTCTTCCTTAATTCATTTTTCTAAAATGACAATTAGACAAAAGTTTTTATAAATACGGTATCTAATCATTAAATTTAAGTAGATAGAATAGATCGCCAGTTAGATAGAATATGCTTTATTTGCATTATACAAGGATAGAAAATAGTATAATCAATAAGTAAACCAAATATCTTATATATAAAATTCTCATGTTACAGTTTTCGTTCCCATACTCCTCCGAAACGGCTTGACCTCATGAAATTTTGTGAGCGTATTGAGTAGGTCTGAGAATCGGCCAACATCTATTTTTCATCCCCCTAAATGTTAGGGGTAGTCCACCCCTAATTTTTTTTTTATTTTAAGGCAAAACAACGTTTGCCGAGACAGCTAGTATGTGTATAAATACGACAAGTAATGTTATTAATACCCTATTGTTGAAAGTAATTTTCAGTCAACCTTAGCGTAGGAAATGTTGGGTAGCATGCAAAACGAATAAGTAAAAATAATGATGATTGTAATTAAATATATATACTTATAGAATACACTTAATATATATGTATTATAACTAACAATCCACCTGTACAATTCACACAACGTCATCAAGTCCCAAAGTAAGCAGAGCTTCCACGAGTACTAGACAACTGATATAAATACTTTGATAGAAAACATCCAGACACAAACAACAATACTCATAAATATAATTGTTTGTACCGTGTGAGGAATCTAACCTAGGACCAATCGAATCGGTGATATGCTCAACCAATATGGTAGATGTTGGTATTGAAATTATTTGTACAACTACCGTCACTAGATTTTCTGAGTTTACTTTTTTAGACGTGATGTTAACGGCAGACGTAGGTAAAGTTAAAGTAGGTAAAATTAACAACACGACGAAAAGACCCTAGAGCCAAATTAACCCGGCACTATACCGAAGATATCCCGGACGTCAGCCTGTACGAGATGGTATGGCTCTTAAACAACTTAAAAACAACAAGGTGCCGGCCGATGATGGAATTACTGAGCTTCTGAGGGCTGGAGGTAGACCTGTTTTACGAATCCTCCAGAGGCTATTCAACTCCGTCATCTTCAAAGGCAGAACTAAGGTAAAGGTAAATCAAACGACGCTACAAAGTCTCCCGCTGCTCATACGGCATACTATGAAAAACATTACACAATCCCGTACAGTTGTATTGAAAACTTTACATTTTTATCCGAACAATGTATCCCCGTGGAGTAATATCATAAATGAAGTACACACAGATAAAATATCAGGCATTTGCTACACTAGTTACATATATGAACATACAAGTATATAAGATACGTTGAAATATATTTCTACAGGAATCGAGAGACGGCTCACTGGATTACGATAGGGCTGCCAATGCATACAATGCTTAAGCAGATTAATTCTTAACGCTCAACAATATAACATTAATTGAAGGCATTTTATATTTCTAAATTTATCGATAAAAACCCAAATATTTTTTTCCATCGTTTCAAGGTTATGGGTGGGATTCTTAGCGTTTAAAAAACCACACCGTGTACCAACTAGCGCCATTTGCGGAGTCGCTAGGTCGCGTTAGGATTCTACCGCGACTCTGGTGATCCTAGATTCCCCTGTCAGGTTCGATACAAAATACTTAGTGAAATGTGATCACTTCCATAGTTGATAATAATATTGCAGTCGTAAAAGCATACCTTTGTAATTTAATAGAAAATTAAATAAAGTATATAATTTCGATATGGAAAATATTATTGCTTTTACCACTTCGATAGTTGATAATAATGTTGCTGTTGTAAAAGCACACCATACCTTTGTAATTTAATAGAAAATTAAATAAAGTACATAATTTCGATATGGAAAATATTATTAAAAAGAAACTAAAGCTCCAACCGTTAAAACTAATTCACAGGTTCATCTCTAGATATCACTATAAAAGAACTGAAGAAACTTCTTAATTCTGATCTAGACTAGCGAGAGGTCTTCGCAATAAATCGGAGCGCATAGTTCAAAAGGTTATAGAAAAAGTAAACTTTATAGAATATTGAAAGATTCGATGGAAACTCTCATTTCAATAGCAATCCAGTTTAGTTGGCTAGATTACTGCAGGGCTGTCAAACGGGCTTAAGTGCTCGGATTATTTTAGGGTTGTCGATGAACAGTTTAACAAAGGAAATTAATGTAGTGTAAATATTTATAGAAAAGCATAAAAAGACATTGTAATTACTGAAATTGATGTAATACTCAATACCAAAGATTGTTTTTCAATAAAACAAATAGTATTTGCCTTGTGAATGAGTCTTAATAAAAAATACATATGAGATTTCTTACCACTGGAAAATATTATTTTGTTACGAATACTGATAAGACTGTGTCCTTTTGACAAAATTGCAATAGCATATGCTAGTTGTCACACTATTCTCCCAAATTTTAATTTTAAAAATGAATCTGTATTATTGTCAACATGTTCAACATTTACTTGAAAAGAATACGAGCTGAGTTTCTTGGCAGTTCTTCTCAGCTCGAAAGCTCTGAACAGACAGTAGATTTGACCTTTGTAATAGACCTTTATGTATGTCTATTAAAGACTCTTATGATGTATCAAATCGGAGTGTTTTCGAGCTGAGAAGAACTGATGAGAAACTCAGCTCGTATTCTTTGGAAATAAATGTTGAACATGTCTAGTTTCATGAATCAGTTACTTGCCTTTACTCACTTGTCTAGACAAGTGGTGGCATGGTGGGACGGGTCATTAGGCTCCCTAAAATATGGTTGAGTGCAGAGATGCCAAGGTCACCCGTTATACTTTCACGGGTGCTGCCTGTTGGAACTGGTATGCTGTTAAAACTATGACTGATTTATTTTGAGACGGCGCCATCTAGTACCAAGCTCAGCAGACCTTGTCTAAATATATATAACTCAAAGGTGACTTATTGACATAGTGATCTATCGACGCACAGCCCAAACCACTGGACGGATCAGGCTAAAATTTGGCATACAGGTAGATGTTATGAAGTAAGCATCCGCTAAGAAAGGATTTTGATTAATTCTATCCCCAAGGGGATAAAATAGGGGATGAAAGTTTGTATGATACTGTCAATTTTAAACAGATCGGGCTGAGACTTTGCATGCATAAAGCTACTACGATGGAGGCATCCCCTTAGAAAGGATTTTAATAAATTCCACTCTTAAGGGGATAAATTAACACGAGCGAATCCGCGGGCAAAAGCTAGTGGTATATATAGGTACTAGACAACTGATATAAACACAGATATATTTTTTTTAAAACACCCAGACCGATATAAAAAAATATACTCCTGTAACAATATTTATAGACTTATTATACGTTTGATGCTTCAAATAAAAGTTAAATAGGCTTGAAATAAAGTAAATTTCAGTCGAAAATTATTCTTTACATTTCATAGGATTGACTGAGACACTGATTGAGAATAGATATTAGTTATTGCTATTAATATAAACTTTGTATTTAACATAGAAATGTAAATATTAATAAATAATAGCTGTTTGAATAGTAGAACTAACATTGTATGTAAATACGATAGAAAATAGTACTCAGTAATTTAGAACGTGGACGAACACATCGAAACAATCTTATTATTATAGTTGTTTAGCCGCGGTTGTACTATATGTGGAACAAATGTTATTTTTTATATAGCAACACGCATCGTCGGGTTTAGGCGGGCCAAAAATTACGACGGTTACAGTTCAGTATAGAATATATTGAACTGTATAAATCTGTCAACGATTGTATACGGATTATCATACGCAACCACTGTAAACCTACATTTCAAGTATTAATTACTTGAAATGTAGGTTTACTAGTCCGAGTTTGATTACAGCATCAAGATCCTCTTCTCACTAAAAGGCGCAAACAATGTATAGGGGCATGATGTTTAATTATTTTAACAATAAGTTGGTTGGTTATGTATAATCCATATATTACATAGTATAAAAAGTCGCTATGGCTGCCATATCAGCTGTTCCTACGTATGCTTAAATCTTTACAACTACGCAACGGATTTTGAAGCGGTTTTTACTTAATGTATAGAGTGATTCAAGATGAAGGTTTACATATATAACTAGCTTTTGCACGCGGTTCCGCTCGCGTTAATTTATCCTCTTAGCTTACGTCATAGTAGCTTTATGTATGCAAAGTCTCAGCCCGATCGGTTTAAAATTGACAAAATTTCATACAAACTTTCATCCCCTATTTTATCCCCTTGGAGGTTGAATTAATCAAAATCCATTCTTAGCGGATGCCTACGTCATAACATCTACCTGCATGCCAAATTTCAGCCCGATCCGTCCAGTGGTTTGGGCTGTGCGTTGATAGATCACTATGTCAGTTTGTTTTTGGGGTATATATATTTAGATACATGTACACCCATGCGAAGCCGGGGCGAGTAGCGAGTAATATTATAAACTAGAAAGTTTGTGAGTATGAATGATTGTTACTTATTCACGCAAAAAATACTGAACTGATTTTGATGAAACTTTACAGTAATATAGCTCAAGCATCAGAATATATTGAAATGTAATGCGTGTGAAGCCGCAGCCACAGCTAGTAATGTTATAAAGTTTGTGAGTACATACACTTAGATTGTAGAATGAACTGCCCGCTGAGGTTTTCTCGAACGACTACAGCATTGGGTTTTTCAAGTAGACGTGACACTCCTGGTGTTTCTAGCGTCCATAGCTTAACCGTTTACCATCAGACGGGGCATATGCTTATTTGCCACCTCATCATCTGCTTCTTCCTTATCCCATTTATTTGGGGTCGTCGTAATAAGTTTTTCTCTTCCATTCATCCCTGTTCGCAGTCATCGCGTTATTTACTTCCTTTCTTACCATATCATCTTTCACACAGTCCATCCATCTCCTTTTCGGCCTTCTTCTGCCCTTATAACCATCCGCATTCATATGTTCCTTAATATTTATAGCTTATTTGCCACCTATCATAAAAAAAAACAATTGATGACTATTATGCAATAATTAACGAATATATCAATCATACACTTAATAACACACATGTCGAAGCTTCTTTTTTGAAGTCGGTTAAAACAAACACGTGACAATACGTATAATTAGTAAAAATCACGGGATCTTACCACGTTTTATATTTATTTGTTGAGTTCCCGATATTTTGTCTGTGTTTCAACCACCATGATCACGGGTAAACTGAAGAGCAGCGGGTAGATGGAAAATGAAATCTTTTTATGGGCAGACATATGCGTCTACCTTCACACGTGTTCGTTTGTTGCTACTACTGGAACTCGCTCGATATTCATCTCGGCAAACTGTACTTATAGTATCTTTACGTACATTTAATACACTTTTCGATCGCGTTTTTTGTTTTTGTTTAATTAAACCAATCACTCCATTCCAGGATTCCAGGCATTAGAGAGCCTATAACCGTCATCTCGATTGAAATTTTTATATTTCTGTATTTCATTGGCCTCTCTAACCTTTCTTGGGATATAATGCCGTTCTGATGTTAATACTTTTGGTTGGTGTAGTTCAATCCAGTGATTGGGTCCGGATTTAAAACAGTATAAAACGTGTGACAACCCTACGACATACCATACATGAGCACGTCAATCGGGTATCAGCCGCGCGGCGCCAGAGTAAACCCGCCTCCGATACAGTTGCATGGAAATAAATCTGCTCCTAATAAACTCAGATATAATTCAATTCAGAATTCAACTATTTCATTATAAGTATTCTATTAAAACGTATGAATATCTTTATATATATAAGTCAAAGGTGACTGACATAGTGATCTATCAACGCACAGCCCAAACCACTGGACGGATCGGGCTGAAATTTGGCATGCAGGTAGATGTTGTGACGTAGGCATTCGCTAAGAAAGGATTTTTATCAATTCCAAGGGGATAAAATAGGGGATGAAAGTTTGTATGAAACTTTGTCAATTTTAAACCGATCGGGCTGAGACTTTGCATGCATAAAGCTACTATGACGTAGACATTCCCTAAGAAAGGAGCGAAACGGCGGGCACAAACTAGTGTAATATATGTGTGTAATACATGTGATGTATATGTACATAAGAATAATTTTTCATTGAAATATTAACATTGTATTACATTTTATTAAAGTAAGAGTAGTCACTAGGAGTGGCATGGCCGTTTTGCTTACTCTTATACTTAATAAGATGAGCATGAGATCAGGTCAGTTAGCCCATAGTGACAAGCTCACCAGGAATTTGTCACAATGGTTTCCAGGGCGAACCGCGTGGAGGGCAACCCGACATGGTACATTGTTAGCAATGGGGTTATCAATCCACATTACTAACAATCCCCCATCCATTCATCCATTTCCCCCCAGTCACTAGAAGTGTTATGTGTGCGTTGCCTACCCTTATACTTAAGGCTAGGTAACGTGCACGTGACACACCTAGTGTTTCCGGCATTCATAGGCTAACCGTTTACCATCAGCCAGGCCGTATGCTTGTTTGCCACCTACGTTATATAAAAAAAAACAATCGGAGTACCAGCCACGACGGCGCCGGAGTTAGCCCGCCTCCGATACAGTTGCATAGAAATAAATCTGTTAATAAACTGAGATATAACTCAATTCAGAATTTAACTATTTCATTATAAGTACTCTATTCAAACATATATATATATATATATATAATTACTATCTGTACCCGCGACTTCGACCACGACTTTACTATCTATCTTTTTGTATCAATTATCTGATACCCATAATAATCTATATTTGTAACAGTTATCTAGGACCCATAACACAAGGTTTAGCTCGCTTAACTTGGGTCTAGATGGCGCTGTGTGAATTGTCCTGAGATTATTATTATTCTTAAATAGTACAATAGTCTTTCTATTCTTTACGAAGACTTTAGAGATTGTAGATTCACCAAGAACTGACAAAAAAAGATTCTACATTTCCCCATAGTCTGCGAGCCGCGAGTTCGTGTAGTAAGCTCAAAACAGACTCTGCTACATCTCAGCCCCACTACGTAGGCTTATCTCTCATTAGGCGATTCAGTACAGCACAACTCGTTAAACCCCGTTATAGTCCTATAAAGCTTGCGATAAATTTTATTGGACCGCCTCTTTCGGATATCGCCCGCGCGATACCGGCAATCGTACTCCTTGTACTTCATTTTCGGTAATAACTTCAATTTTATAAGGGTTTATAATAAAAATTAGATGGGCAATGATCACAAATTTAAAATTTACATATTTTGCTATAGATTAACGTTATTACCTGAATCCCAGGTTACATGCATAAATCATTATATCTTCCGGTAGACCGTCAGCTCCTTGTGCTCCTTAAAAATAAATTCAAATTCAAAAATCATTTATTCATGTAGGACATTTTAGCCGCTTATGAACGCAAGTTTTACATTATAATTTTTTTCCCTACCGTCCAGTTCGGTATATAGATCGAATTGAGAAGAACTGGCAGGAGACTCAATTGAATTACTTTTTTTTTTAAATCCAGTTTATTTACAATGCATTTATATAGGTGTCTATGTCTAACATTAAATTAAATATAATTTTCCACAGTCATATTCGTCCGTGCCTTTTTTTTAATTTACTTTAATATTATTATATTTTTTTAATTTCCACTTTTGTACAACTACAGCCGAGATGTTACAATTTGCCTAACAGTGGCACCGAGGCAGACCTTATCCGTCTGGCCCAGAACCACCGCTGGCCGGCCGGGTGAGTTGACAACATTTTTCTTCAGAAGTGTTAGGCTGTGCTCCTATTGAATAAAATTGGTTTGAAGGTAGGTAGGTAATATAATGAGGACGGACATGGGGTATCTTTTATCAGAAAAAAGCAGACGAATACACATGACATATCTAGTAGTACATGCGATGCTAAATAACATATTAGAAATATAGAACTTTCCAATAGCCCTATTTCAAACTTTAAGTGAAAAGTATAATCATTCAAGCTTATATTTCTACGGGACTATAATTAAGGTAATTATAAAATATTATTGCAAATATAACATAAATTTAAAAAATAACATTTGAACATTTAATGAAACGTATTTTTTATGTTATGTATAATCACTGATGTAATAAACTATAGAAATTTTACTACTATTTAGTTCATACAACAATGAACGGCTTTATTCAATTAAAAGTTTTAATGGCAGCGTTAATGTAAGCTCATAAGAAACTAATTTATTTCAAGCAACTTTGAATACAATGTTCTTGTGTATAATTGTCAACAAAAAACAACATTGTACCCGGATTGTTGATAGGGTTCCTATTAATTACAACCTGCAGTTCTCAGGATTGTGTAGCATTTTCTTCTCGTAACAGAATGAGGTGTCTGAAGAAATTAAGCATTACCAAGAAGCTGGGAAGTTCTCAAGACCCTTTGGAGATGGGATTAATTTGATAGTTTCATCTTGGTTAATCTTAGTTGTGATGTGGTCTAATCAGTCATACTCACATAAATATCCAGATAGGTAGCGTGGTGGGCGGGATCCAGATCAGCCGCGCTAAGAATGATTGCGTAGCTGTTTCTATGTTGATTATCACACGCCTCTTACTTGCTGTTGTGTAATTATTTATATAAAAAAACGTTATGTTGTAAAAAAACGGAATGTACTGTGTGAAAGAGACGTATGAATAACAAACTGATTTTACCTAAATGTCGTTTGGCTAAAGTTAGTAATTCGTTTTATGGCAATTGCGTAAGGTTTTACAATAAAATACCAGAGTCTGTTATAAATCTGCCAGAAAAAGATTTAAATGTCAAATAAAACAGTTCCTTTGCAATAAAGCTTACTATAAAATTTAAGAATTCGTTAACGATAATAATGTTTTTATAGAAAAACTTTAAATCCATAGCACTGACAATATTATCTGATTACACTAATAATGAGTGCGTAGCGATTTCTATGTTGATTATCGCATGCCTCTTACCTGTTATACTGTAATTATTTATATAAAAAAACATCTATTAAAAAGAGTAACACATAATAACACATAATATGGGCCTAGTTGCCTGAAATAAATAAAATAAATAAATAAATAAGTCTCTTGCTCATTCTTCTTGTGATGAATCTGCATTCCGAATGAGTGGTAGAGTCAAAATATGACTATTCAAAAGTGCTTGTAATGAGTTTATTCGAATAAAGATTATTTCTATTTCTATTTCTACTTGTGTGCGTGAGACTACTGTTGTAAGTAATAAAGAACTCGGAAAGCATGTCCGATTTTTGTTTACAACGTGATGTCCATGGTGTCCTTATGGTGTTCATAGAGGATGGTTACCCGTCACCATCAGGAAGGACATTAGCTTGTTTACCATTACGTAAGCATAAATTCTCAAGGGCCTAGAATCTTGGTATAGAAATAAATTTAGAGTTTTCCTTATTTTATATCCCTCTAGCTTTTGCCCGCAGCATCGCTCGCGTTAATTTATCCCCTTAGGAGTGGAATTTATCAAAATCCTTTCTTAGAGGATGCCTATGTCATAGTGGCTTTATGCATGCAAAGTCTCAGCCTGATCGGTTTGAAATTGACAAATTTTCATACAAACTTTCATCCCCTTAGGGGTAGAATTTATCAAAACCCTTTATTGGGGGATGCCTACGTCATAGTAGCTCTATGCATGCAAAGTCTCAGCCCGATCGGTTTGAAATTGACAAAGTTTCATACAAATTTTCATCCCCTTAGGGGTGGAATTTATCAAAATCCTTTCTTGGGGGATGCCTACGTCATAGTAGCTTTATGCATGCAAAGTCTCAACCCGATTGGTTTAAAATTGACAAAGTTTCATACAAACTTTCATCCCCTATTTTATTATCTTGTGGGTAGAATTAATTAAAATCCATTCTTAGCGGATGCCTTCGTCATAACATCTACCTGCATGCCAAATTTCAGCCCGATCTGTCCAGTGGTTTGGGCTGTGCGTTGATAGATCGCTACGTCAGTCAGTCACCTTTGTGTTATATATATTTGGATATTCCGATTTTCCGCTAGTTAGCTATTACAGCAAACTGACGATGTATGATGAATGATTGTACAGTTAATTCAACATCTTACGGATACAGATACTATGACTTTAAAATATTTCATAATTATTCATTATTTTGATTTCTTTTCAATAAATCTCAGTGAAACCAAAGTTAGGAAATAATAGTTAAATATATAATAGAATAGAATAGAAAATCATTTATTCAAATAAACTTACATTGTAACACTTTTGAATAGTCATTACATTTTTTAATCTACCGCTCATTCGGAAAGCTGTCTCATCACAAGAAGAACGAGCAAGAAACTTGCGTGTTGCTCTTTTACATAATTTTATTATTTCTTTACATTTTTAAGTTTAAGTGTGTGAATACAAACCACCAATTAGCACTAATTCAATTAAATAATCTAATAGAAAAAATATTGAATATATAACCAACTGGTTAAACAATTAATAAGAGGAAATCAGTCATAGTGATTAGAGCAGACCAGTCCCTACAAGCAGCACCCGTTTACGAGTATTACGGATGAGCCAGCCATCACTGCACTCGACCATATTTTAGGGAGCCCAATGACCCGGCCCACCACGCCGCCACAAGTCTGGACATTTTAGTGAGCATGAGTTAAGTATATAATTTATAGATAAATACTAGCTGACCCTGCGAACCCTGATCCGCCTCAAAATTAAACATGTCAAAGGTTTTTTGAAGTTTAGTTACGCAATAAATTTCTTAACGCACCCTATTTGACAGGTATCAGCAGTTTGTATGGGAAAATATAATTGTTGTTTTTGCTATTTTCCATGCAATTTCTTCATATTTTATCACTGTTTAAACCTTCCCTGGATTTCCATGAATATTTCAAGACTAAAATTAGCCAAATCGCTTCAGACGTTCTCGAGTTTTAGCGAAACTAACGAACAGCAATTCATTTATATATATGACGGCGCCGGCGCATCTACTCCCTCTACGGCTAGCTGTCAATGTCAAGTGACAACCGAACGAGAGTGACAGATGTTCTCATTGACCCCGACGACCCCATAACGGCAGGTAACCTCCCCACGGGCCCACCCGTTCCACCCCGACCACACTTTTACACACACACACGACACCGTCCTCGCCGGCGAAGACGACGACCTCAAACACACAATATCGCGCATTCAACCGGGCGCCTGCGCGCGCCCGGGCGCTCCACACCGGCGCCCCCGGGCGCCTCTCCGATCGATCCCCCGTCCAATTCAAACGGGGATCGAAATTACGACGGCCTGAGCCGAGGTTCGAACCCCTAGTGGTGCCCTCAGACTAAAGTCGTATCCGTCGGGCAGGAGTTGGCCTTCAGCCGCTCCATAAGTCCTTCCGCGGGTTTGGAGTGCCATCTGCACTCGCCCCATAACGTCCGGTGAAGCTGTAAAGGCCAGCTACGGCCAACAGCATTAGAGTAGTCCGAAAAAAAAAAAAAAAGAGAGTGACAGATCGTGGTTGCTCTAGCGGAACGTACATAGTGTAGAGCGGCATCCGTCGATAGAATAGACGACGCGGAATAACAAGATGGCGGTTGCAGCGATAGACTTACGTTACGAATCGCTAACGTTCGGATAGTGTGTGATTTAGCTCTGTGATTGAACTGTATTATTAAATTGTTACTCTGGACTAATGGACCTGTGTTATTAAGTTATTAACTCGACAATTGTGATTGAAGTGAATATATGTACAATAGTGATTGAAAAATTAACAGATATTTAATTACACACGACCCGACCCACTTCCGCCCACAAGATGAATCCCACTTCTGATAAAGGATCGGAGGAGCCTTTATCAGAAGGATTCATCTTATTCTATCGACGGATGCCGCTCTACACTATGTACGTTACGCTAGAGCAACCACGATCTGTCACTCTCGTTCGGTTGTCACTTGACATTGACAGCTAGCCGTAGAGGGAGTAGATGCGCCGGCGCCGTCATATATATAGATATATTATTAGTTATATATAGTAAATGATAAATTAAAAATTAACAAATTTAATCAAACCTATCTCAAACGGTAGAAACGATCAAAACCTGCTGCCAAGTATACAGGAAACAAGACAAACGGACAGCGACATTGTTTAATATCACTAAGAGATGAGTCCAACATAATATTAATGTTGTACAACCATTTCGTACAATGTTGTAACCGTGTGTACGAAAATAGAATATTTTGTAATACATTTTAGCTAACGTATAATACGTTACTCGACTTGCGCCGAAACGTAAGATGTTTTAGGGAGTAATAAAACCATAAAGTGGCACACGTCAGCCCATAAAACGGCTGTGCCATGGGAAAGAATTCAATTATAGCAAGTACTAAGGTAGGTATTTGTGTGATCTTGCTAAATATAGCTGCTTGTGGGGACTGGTCTGATCAGATTGCGAACACTGATTATATATTTTGTTTTGCTAGTTAGTGGTCATTGTATTTTCCCAAATTTGATTTGAAAATTGAATTTAAATGAATCAGACAATCAGATTAAGAATATGTATTATATATTATATAATATTATATATTATATAAAAGGTTGGGAACCACTGGTTCCCAACCTTTTTAGTGCCATGCACTACCTTAGCCCTTTTAAAATTAATAATTTATATTATAAACTTCATAAAGGCAATTCAATGTTGAGTAATACATTGTATTGATGTTTTAATTTACAACATTAAAAAATTTAATTGTTCACTGTAAGAAACTTAAATAAAGAAAACCTATGAAGTTGTCAATGAAACATTAAATAAATTAAAAAAAAAAGATTGTATTATTAATATTCTCAAATATTTTTTTTTATAAACAGTTGATTTTCGAATTGCCCCAATTAATAATCAAATTGCCTCCCTGTAAGGCGTGGGCCCCCGTTGGGAAATTCATATACATATAATTTGAATAAAGTGTCCATTTTCGAATTGCCCCTCAACCTCCTTGGGCGTGCGTGGACCCCAATGTGAGATACACTGGCAAATCAGGGATGTTAGGGAGCTCCGTATCCGTACCGAGTAACTGTAACCGAAAATATCGGATATCCGATATAAAAATATATTCATAACCGTAACCGAATCCGACATAAAAGTTACGGATAAATCGGATAGGGACGGAGCCTAATTGAGACATGTTATGTAACCATTTTATTAGTTATTTTAATTTATTTTTGAAATTCCTTATAAAATTAATATCCGTAATTGAAATTATCCGAAACTAACGGATAATCCGAAATAATTTCATATCCGCATCCGGTATAATAATAATTTCTATCATCATCATCGCAGCCCGGAAGACGTCCACTGCTGGACATAGGCCTCCCCCAAAGATCTTCACGACGATCGGTACTGCGCTGCTCGCATCCAATGCCTTCCAGCGATCTTGACCAGATCGTCGGTCCACCATGCTGGAGGCCTTCCCACGCTGCGTCTTCCACTCGAGGACTTTACTGCCCCAACGGCCATCTGTCCTACGAGCTATGTGCCCTGGCCATTGCCACTTCAGAGTCGCAATTCTTCGGGCTATGTCGGTCACTCTGGTTCTTCTACGGATCTCCTCATTTCTGATTCGATCATGCAGAGTAACTCCGAGCATAGCCCTCTCCATTGCCCTCTGACTGTGAGCTTGTTGATGGGGCCCATAGTTAGCGACCAATAATTTCTATATCCGAAACCTATCCGTATCCGAAATTTTATATCCATAACATCCCTAGTCTAGACGCAAATCCGAATGAATGTTATGAATGTAGTAATATATATTTTCTGAAAATATTTTTAAACGTGTTCAGAACACGGGTGGTCCAGCGACCTCCATTGTTTCAGCGACATCCCTCGCATATATCAGCGTTACAATTGCTAGTTTTACTTATTACCAGCTATGAGTACGCAGGCTATAAAACCAACAAAAACATGGTCCGCTATTGCGTCATAAAACTAAATTTTTACTATTATGAGTGTTGGGAAAAAACGGCAATTAACAAGATTAGTGTGCGTCTTTTATTGTCGATTTTTTTGAATAACCTGAACGTTCTATTTAAATATAGAACGTTTAGGTTATTAAAAAATCGACATAAACCCATAGCTGTCTCACTCTTGCGGACAGTATGACCTAGAGTTATTTGTGGATGTTTTTAAAAACACAATCCTTTGAGGAAAGTTTTCGATAGAAATCGAAACTACGTACGAAAGTAGTAAGTAATAAATAACCCGTGGGCAATTAACACAGCGCCATCTAGTCCCACGGTAAGTAGCCTGTGTGACTGATATAAATATATATAAATTTTTGTAAACATATACATAGAAAATACCTAGACCGATATAAACAATCATATTTATGAATACAAAATATTTGCGAGGAATCGAACCCGCGACCATCAGGCGTAAAGTGATGTACTAAACCACTAGACCACCGGGGTTGTCTCTATGTCTAAATATCTGAATGAAACTATTTTTTTTTGTTTAATATTTAATATATATGTTTACAAAAAAATAATCAATTGATATACATAAATACATTTTAGTATATGTGTATTTATATCTAGAAACCTTAAAGATAAGCAATGCTTAGCTTGGGAGTAAAGGATGCTGTGTGAATCGTCCTGAAATATTTAAATATATGTATATAACTCAAAGGTGACTGACGTAGTGATCTATCAACGCACAGCCCAAACCACTAGACGGATCGGGCTGAAATTTGGCATGCAGGTAGATGTTATGACGTAGGCATCCGCTAAGAAAGGATTTTGATTAATTCTACCCCCAAGGGGATAAAATAGGGGATGAAAGTTTGTATGACACTTTGTCAATTTTAAACCGATCGGGCTGAGACTTTAAATTCATAAAGCTACTATGACGTACGCATCCCCTAAGAAAGGATTTTGATAAAGTCCACCCCTAAGGGGATAAAATAGGGGATGAAAGTTTGTATGAAACTTTGTCAATTTTAAACTGATCGGGCTGAGACTTTGCATGCATAAAGCTACTATCACGTAGGCATCCCCGTAGAAAGGATTTTGACAAATTCCACTCCTAAGGGGATAAATTAACGCGAGCGAACCCGCGGGTAAAAGCTAGTTATATTTATATAACAGTTTCAGGTAAGTGTCTTTCTTTCTTAAATATAATCCAGTTTTACTTAATATACTACATAATATCCGATGCAAATACTCATTATGTAAAACCCGTTACTAGGTTTAGCAGTTATTCGTAATAGACACAGACATTCGCACAGTGACTGCACTGTTTATAGATAGAGTCTTAGTGAGTGTGAGGGATCCTTTTGGTGCCGTGTCAACCGACCGTTCGGCGTCAATTCGATTTACTTTAATTCACTTGCTTGCTGCTCGTTTCCGACATTTTTCTTTCCGCGCCCCATTTGGCTCATTGTGCGCGGTACACGGCGACACGGTTTCACCCCTGTGCAGGCGTGCTCCGAGATAGAACTTTGTGGTAATAAGGAAATGCACTTAGGCTCTTTGCAGATTTTAACGTAATATTGCACGTTGCAACTAAAATGCTATTCTATTTCGCCGAGTATTGCACTGTCTTTTAATTATTCACGAGGACGTTTATAAGAGTAATTACTTTTTGAGTAGACTACAGTTATTGTACAGAGCTTATAGTATAAATAGCTGTTCCCGCGAATTCGTCCGCGTGGTTTTTAAGTTTATTTTTCTAAAATAAGTAACTTAGGCTACGTAGCCTAAGTTACTCCTTATTACATCAGCTACCTACCAAAAAAGTCCCGTTAAAATCGGTCCAGCCATTTCAGAGATTAGCCGGAACAAACAGACAGACAGACAAAACCTTTAAAAATGAAGATGCTGAGCATCAGCAGTCTAGTGTACTTTTTACCTTGTGGTTCAGAGTAGAGCCAAGTTACCGATAAAAATATGTAAAATATTTGAAACTTTTCAATTTTTATGTTTGCCAAATCATTTATTCAAATAAACTTAATTAAAGCACTTTTGAATAGTCATAACAATATTTTTTTATTTATTTACCGCTCGTTCGGAAAGCTGTCTCATCACAAGAAGAACGAGCACGAAACTTGTGTGTTGCTCTTTTAAATAATCCTTGTAAGTTTACATTTACAAATCGAATCGTTTGAATACAAACTACCAAACTAAACTATGAATTTTAAATCAATAGCATCAGCAGTCTCTGATACTTTACTTCTTACCTTTGTATTTCAGAACAGAGCCAAGTTACCGGTAAAAATACTACGATTTCGTATTAATACTAGCTGTTACGCGTCTTTGTCCTTAGTTTCTTATATATTAAAATAAATGTAAGTTGTAAAATAAAGTTGCCATAATTATTCCTTATAAAATTAGCTATTTGCGAGTGAAAGTTCCGTCAAAATCGCTTTAGCTGTTTCCGCGATGACCAAGAACAAGCAGACCTACAAAGAATTATTTTATACTATTTTTTGATGTAAGTATCCTATATGCATTTAGTGAAAAGAAAAAAATATCAATATTTTTTATATTATTACGGTATATATACTTTCATATGCATTCAGAAAATTTGAAAAGAAAAAAAATTACACACTGATACTTCTATTTAATTATCTGTATTGTATATAAAAAGGATATAAGTTTAAAAGTATGTACAAAATATTGATTTTAAACTGTGTATATATTTGTAACAGAAGTAACGGAGATCACTTAAACAATATGTTACGATAGGAAAGTAATATTTTTAATTCACCAAGAGATACTGCCATTAGTTTCGACAGGGCGCCCGCCCGCCCGGCGCTCCGCCAAATGTCCCGGAAAGATAAAAAAGTAAAAGAAAACTCGGCTGCACCTAAATCATCCAGTATCGAGGAGGCAGCGTACACCCCAGCTTTATTAAACGAGTGAATTCAAACAGTACAAGAGACTTAATGAAAACCCACTTATAGGAATTCGGCCTCGGAAGCGGTGGATTATGGGATTTATTGGCCGAGTGACCGAGTGGGGGCGTTTGAGTTGAGGGGAGGGGGTCATGGAGCTTCAAATGACATAATTTAGACTCCTAAATCAAAACTAAATACTAATATAATACAGTCTATACAGTTAGTATAATACAGTTTACAGACGTAACATACAGTCACAATTAACGATAATAATGATTTTATAGAAAAACTTTAAATCCATAGCACTGACAATATTATCTAATAACACTAATAATGAGTGCGTAGCGATTTCTATGTTGATTATCCCATGCCTCTTACTTGTTATACTGTAATTATTTATATAAAAAAAACATCTATTAAAAAGAGCAACACACAAGTTTCTTGCTCTTTCTTCTTGTGATGAATCTGCATTCCGAATGAGTGGTAGAATCAAAATATGACTATTCAAAAGTGCTTGTAATGAGTTTATTTGAATAAAGATTATTTCTATTTCTATTTCTATTTCTACAGTCTATATATTTATCACATATGTGTATTTGTGCATATTAATATAAATTCATTTCAGAAAAGCACGACACTGAGCAAAAGGAGCAGTAATATTTATAAAATTCAAAATCCTAGACAGAAATTGACCATTTATTCAAATATGTAGAGTATATTGCATGGTGATCCGTATTTATAATAAATTACCAGACAATTTTAAAAGTCTCAATACCACATTCTTTAAAAAACGTGTATATTCATGGTTTTTGAAAAATGTTATTATTCAATTAATAATAATAATAATAATAATAATACACACTCTGCACTTACTTGGTTTCGGCCCGTAAGTGTGGAGAAAACCAGCAATAGCTGAGAAAAAATAAAGAATAACAATAATAATAATAATAATCATTCCAATCGTTATATCGGTGAACGGTCTTATCCCAACCAGTCTGGAACAACATCTCAGACGGTTGGGATTCCGAGGCGGTTCACTCCCGGGAAAGATGCAGAAAGCGGTGCTGTTAGATTCTGCCCGCATTGTACGCCGGTTTCTCTCCCTGGGGCCCTGAACCCCGGCCGACTGTGCTTCTGCCGGAGGTATGTTGCCATCTCCTCTCCTTAAGAGGGGAGATGAGAATTTTTGGAATGAAAATAATAATAATAATATATTTCTATTCATTCTTTTTTTACACAATGTCAGTAATTTATAGGCCGTAATATCTGTGCTAGAGAATCCCTGTGTTACAGATATTATTTCCTTCCACAATGGTTGGTTCAATTTTACAGTTTTTACGTAGCTTTGACGTACTTTAATTTTTACTATCTTATATGACATCTGATGATAATGAATTTCTTAATGACAAATAACGGCCAGAAATGTGATTGTGATGTATTTAGAAATAGTATCAATTAATTGAATTATTTAGAATTAAAATAAAATGTTGACAATTAATGAAATATTGACCTTCTATTATATTCCATAATGTTTTTAAAGTAAGAAGTTATTGTGAATTACTAATATTTAGAATTTATAATGACTTGATTGATTTATAATGAGGATTACAGAATTAATATTTGTACGCTGGAAACAGCAGATTATGATGAAACATATATTATATATAGTTACCACCATTGTACATACCATATTCTGACAAATAAATATATTATTATTATAGATAAGAATTATCAACTCTATATACTAGTAAATATATTCCATAATAAATAAAAAATAATTTCCTCTTATTAATTGTTTAACCAGTTGTTGTGTATTAAATATTTTTTCTATTTGATTGTTTAATTGAATTAGTGTTAATCGGTAGTCTGTATTCACACAATTAAACTTAAATTGTAAGTAAGAATAAAATTATTTAAAAGAGCAAACACACAAGTTTCTTGCTCGTTCTTCTTTGATGAGACAGCTTTCCGAATGTGCGGTAGATTAAAAAAAATGTGATGTTATTCAAAAGTGCTTCAATGTAAGTTTATTTGAATAAATGATTTTCTATTCTATTCTATTCTATTCTATAAGTATTATAATAAAATAACAATTATATATCAATAATTTAACTATGTCACTAACACAATTCACATTTGCATTTAAAATACAACAGCACATCCTGTGCTCAAACACCGAATGCCGTGGCTTACAAAAACCCTCGTTTTATATAGAGAACATATGAGTGGGGATTATACGCAACTAGTTTAACGAGAAACAATTAAACTACCTTCTTTTAATATTTTTAAACTAGCTTTTGCCCGCGGCTTCGCTCGCGTTAAGAAGTATTATTATTAATTAGGTATAACTTTTGCGGATATACTTTTGTTTCCTTTCTTAGGGGATGCCTACGTCATAGTAGCTTTATGCATGCAAAGTCTCAGCCCGATCGGTTTAAAATTGACAAAGTTTCATACAAACTTTCATCCCCTTAGGGGTGGAATTTATCAAAATCCTTTCTTAGCGGATGCCTATGTCATAACATCTACCTGCATACCAAATTTTAGTCCGATCCGTCCAGTGGTTTGGGCTGTGCGTTGATAGATCACTATGTCAGTCACCTTTGAGTTATATATCTTTAGATTAATGGATTTTTCTCCAATATCGATGTGAACCCGCACACTATTCATATAGGTCTATTACAGACTTATGATATGTCAAATCTACTATCAATTCGGAGTCTTCCGAGCTTAATTTACAAGTTATAAAAAAAATGATCAAAACATTTTTTTTTATAACTTGTAAATTGGCCACGGGTCGACCAAGACATTTGTGACCTTATTAGCACTGTACCTTGTCAGGTTGACCTCCACGCGGTTCCCCTTGGAAACCATTGTGGTAAATTACCATTTGCCAGGATGGGCTAACTGACCTGACTTCATGCTCATCCTATCATCCTCCACTAATGCCTCGCCAGCGTAAACCAGGCCGGTGCACCATTCCATTAAAAACATAAAAAAATATAATAGGTATATAATGTACCATATAGGTTGACCTCCACGCGGTTCACCATGGAAACCATCATGACAAATGACTAGTAAATTTATCACAATTGACGACCTCGGTAGTCTAGCGGTCTAACACACCGCTTTACGTCCGATGGTCGCAGGTTCGATTCCACGCACGGCACAAAAATTTTTATTCATGAGTATGATTGTTTGTATTGGTCTGGGTGTTTTCTATGTATAATATGTATGTGTTTACGAAAAAAATATCTATGCACTTGTATCAGTTGTCTAGTACCCGTAACACACTTAACTTGGGACTAGATGGCGCTGTGTGAATTGTCCTGAGATTATAAGAGATTACTATACAATCGGCTGACCTGACCGCATGTTCATCCTATCATCCTCCACTGGTGCCCCGCCAGCGTAAACCATTAGCATAGGTGGGTGTATCAGTCTATATCATCCACAAAAAAAAATCCCAGGATATCATCCTGTTTTTTTACAAGAATGCGAGATAAAGTAGTCGCGCAAATCCGCAATAAACCGCTAGTGTATCTATAAATATTACCGGTCCCTTAATATTGAGTTAAATCAAATAATAATAATTTTTTACTTTGATGTAGATACAGGATGTAACATTAACATCTTGAATAATAAATGTCAGGCACTTTTGGACAAGTTCTATTTTTGGAAGGATCGATTCTTTTCTGAACCTACATGAACACTTGCGAAACATTTCCGAGCACAACATTGTACATGTATATATATATATAATGGCCTATGCGTCTATTATAGACGATTTATGGCGTAATGGTCCGTGAACAGCTTTTTTCGTGGCTGTATAAACCGATACGAGAACGGCATGGCCTACCACAGGCCCGACAAGGGAAACTATTGGCAGTAGTCTGTACTGAGCCGCCTAGGTGGCGCTTCCGTCTCTTGTCAGCAAGCCTTTGAAGCCAGGCATCATCGCAAACCCTTCGACCCTCCATTACGCGTTTGCGCCAATCTGATTTATTGGTTGCGAGCTTTTCCCAGCTACGGTGGTCTATTTGAAAAGTGGTTATTCATTAATACTTGAAACAACATTTTTGTACCTCTTTTTATGAAAATTGCGCGAACAGAGTAGTATGAAATTTATACTAATATAATAAATGCGAAAGTAACACTCTATCTGTGTATCTCGCTTTCCAACCGTTTATATGTATAATATATGTGCACCCGTGCGAAGCCGGGTCGAGTAGCTAGTATATTATAAAATTACAATATTTAAAAAAGGAGCAGTGAATAACAGTTGAAGATGGTATAGAATTATATATAAAAACTAAATTGTAACTGGCAGCCTACAAATATATGCGTTGCCATGTCCGAAAAACATAATAAAAAATAAAGTTGAAAAAAGAACAAATTCAAATTAAGAGACATTATCGAAATACATTTTTATTTATCATAAATACATTTTACATCTATCAACCATCCCTCAAATCCTCCACCAAGATTAAAGTTGGTTTTGTAATGCGAATAAATGATTAACTGGGTCTTAACACGAATAATTTTATGGCAAATAAAGGTATTTACCTCTCTCGAGATTTCAACAGAGAGGATGGCTTAAAATTATCATCTGCGTGGAATCCAGTCATAAATAAATTCAAGCAAAGTTCAGTAGCATCAATAGTCAATAAGTGTACGGATACCGTGAGTGCTGTGTGTCGCGAACTTTCGTTGAACACTCTAGTGACGGTAGATGAAAAAACTGCTGTCACGAATCTACATTGACATCGCTGTTACTCCAGTCAGCTCGTGACCACGGCTAGTGCAACCTAGTCGAAACGTCGAGAGAGGTAAATACCTTTATATGCCATAAAATTATTCGTGTTAAGACCCGGTTAATAATTTAAATAGCGAATAAATGACTTACTTACTTATAATTGGTTGTTTAAATGAAGGAAACATCTCTGCTTTTTTACTATTTACTATTACTATAATTTTAGATTAGGTTCTATAATTACTTTTATCCTATGACCAGTAATTATAAAAGTATCTGAGTATACCATAAAAGTAATATAAACTATATAATTTAGTTGAACTCATAATCCGAGTAATTTCATAGCGGCCGTTCAGATATTACCCAAGTTCTACCATATATTCAACCAAACCTATCATTCTGTATAATTTCATATGGTAACTTAGTATAAAGTTGCTAAAATAAAATAAAATTGAAGAATTCGTTAATGATAATAATGTTTTTGTAGAAAAATTTTAAATACACACTGACAATATTATCTGATTACATTAATAATGAGTGCGTAGCGATTTCTATGTTGATTATCGCATGCCTCTTACTTGTACTGTAATTATTTATATAAAAAAAACATCTATTAAAAAGAGCAACACACAAGTTTCTTGCTCATTCTTCTCGTGATGAATCTGCATTCCGAATGAGTGGTAGAATCAAAATATGACTATTCAAAAGTGCTTGTAATGAGTTTATTTGAATAAAGATTATTTCTATTTCTATTTCTATTATCCTAACTGAAGTAAAATAATATATATATATATATATATATTTAACTAGTTTTCTTAGGAAACGTTGTTTTACCATATAAATTAATATCGCAATAAAAAAATAGGGATGCTAGAAGGGTGAAAATTTTGGGTTTATATATTTTTAATAATGAATAATAATAAAAAATAGATCAAAAAATTTAAGAATTTTTATTAGTAACTAAGTAGCTGTAAATGGATAACAGCCTCATACCGACCGAGTGTACATATAAAATTTCATAAAAATCGGTTCAGTAGTTTATGATTCCATTGTGGATAAAGAACGTGATACGAAATTTTTATATTTTAATAATAATAATAATAATTCAAAATTAAAAAATCATTCTGTTATGTAGGACATTTTAGCCGCTTATCAAATTGTTTTATATTATATTTTTTTTCCTATCGACCAGTTCAGTATATAAATCTAATTGAGAAGAACTAGCAAAAACTCAATTGAATTACTTTTTTTTTAAGTGCCAGTTTATTTACAATTTATATTTGTACAGGTGTGTATGTCTAACATTAAATGAAAATCCCGTGCATGAACGACTATCGCCATGCACGCTCGTCATTCAAGTAATCGTTTAGTGAGTAATAGGCTTTGCACATCATCTCAGGACAATTTACATATTCATCATCTATACATCATCTCTGATGGCACTATGTGAAGTGTTGCTAACTTAACAGCTAGCTAAAGCTTGTGTTATAAGTACTAGTAACTGACAGAAATGCATAGATATATTTCTTTCATAAATACATACATATGACGACCTCGGTGGTCTAGCGGTCTAGCACACCGCTTTACAACCAATGGTCGCGGGTTCGATTCCTCGCACGGCACAAACATTTGTATATGAGTATGATTGTTTTTATCGGTTTGGTTGTTTTCTATGTATATTATGTATCATCATCATCTGCTTCTTCCTTATCCCATTTATTTGGCGTCGGCGTAATATGTTTTTCGCTTCCATTCCAGTCATCGCGTTATTTACTTCCTTTCTCACCATATCATCTTTCACACAGTCCATCCATCTCTTTTTCGGCCTTCCTCTGTCCTTATAACCATCCACATTTATATGTAACACCTTTCTTAAAATATTATCCTCGATCCTACCCATTACATGTCCATACCATGATAGATGTATGTATTTACAAAAAAAATATCTATGTATATGTATCAGTTATCTAGTATTCATACCACAAGCTTTAGCTAGCTTAACTTGGGTCTAGGTGGCGCTGTGTGGATTGTCCTGAGATTATTATTATTATTATTTATATACATATATTTTATATATCTCCCTTTTTACAGGGGTAATACATTCAAACACGCGGGCCTTAGCCAAGCGTGGATGAGTTTAAAAGTTATATGTGGATGATGAATATTATTATTATTATTATTATTACATATTATACATAGAAAACACCCAGACCGACACAAACAATCGTACACATGAATACAAAAGTTTGTGCCGTTCAAGGAATCGAACACAACCATCGGAAGTATGGCGGTGTGAGCGCTAGACCACTGAGGCTGTCAAGATATATTGTACTGATTTTGTTTTATACACTACTATGCTATTTGTCTCTCTTTAACGTCAGTACTATCAGACACAAGTGTCACAAACTCTACTAATACGTACTTAGTACAACAAAACTTAATTCCCCAATCACACCGCACTGCGCGACAGTCATAAAACTTCAACATATAAATGCTGTCCCTCGGGAATGCACCATTATGCCGTTTGTGTGTACAACTGTCCCGCTGTTTGACTTGTTAGTTAGCAAGACATAATAATGTTACAGATGTTCTTTGTTATATTTGAAAGAATCACAGAACTGGCATACTGAAGCCTAAATGTCTAGAGACTAAAGAATCACAAATAAATCTTCGATGGCCTCGGTATATAGTCTAGCACACCGCCTTACTTCCGGTGGTCGCTGGTTCGATTCCTTCTCCTCCAATCTATCCCCTGTCTATTTCAAACGGGGATCGATATTACGACGGGCCGAGCCGAGGTTCGAAGTCCTAGCGTAGCCCTCAGACTAAAGTTGTATCCGTCAGGCGGGAGTTGACCTTCAGCCGCTCCATAAGTCCTTCAGCGGGTTTGGAGTGCCATCTGCATTCGTACAGCATTAGTGTAGTAAATAAAAAGGATCAATTCCTTGTAGACCACAAACATTGTATTCACGAGTATGATTGTTTGTATCGATCTAGATGTTTTGTTAGTTAGCAAGACATAATAATATTACAGATATTCTTAGTTATACCATATTTTAAAGAACCGCAATACCCACAAACTGATATACTGAAGCCTACGTGCCTGGAGAAACTGTCATACCGAAGCCTAAATGCCTAGAGAAACTGGCATACCGAAGCCTAAATACCTAAAGACCAAGGTAAACAAATAAATCTTCACATTCTGACGCCACCTATTTCTATCTGTTATTTGAAAAAATGACAAAATATATACAAGTTGTATTTTTTCTTATAACACAAGGGACAAACTAACATGCGGCTCACCTGATGGTAAGTGATTACCGCCACCCATGAGCACCCGCAACACCAGGGGAATTGCAAGTACGTTGTCGGCTTTTTAAAAAGGAATAAGGTCTTTTCTTGAAGGTTTCAATATCGTATCGGTTCGGAAATACCATTGCTGGAAGGTAATTACTATTATTAAAATTCATAGCGCTGACAATGTTATCTGATTGAACAGAGATTAAGTGCGTAGCGGTTTCTATGTTGATTGTCGCATGCCTAATCCTTGTTGTTAATTAAATATAAGTAAATCAATATTTATTTAAAAGAGCAACACACAAGTTTCTTGCTTATTCTTTTCGTGACGAATCTGCATTCCGAATAAGCGGTAGAATAAAAAAAAACTTGACTATTCAAAAGTGCTTATATTAAGTTTATTTAAATAAAGATTATTTCTATCTATTTCAGAACCGCGTCGAGGTCAACCTGACTTTGCTAGCAAAGGGGGTATTAATCCACATTACTACCCATAACACAAGCTTTAGTTAGCTTAACTTGGGTCTAGATGGCGCTGTGTGAATTGTCATGTGATTATTATTATTACTAACAATCCCTCACACCAAGACATGTTTATATAAACTCGGTAAAACTAACACTATTAAATTTAAATAGTAATTTGTTCCAAATACACCTATGACAGTGTGGCCATACACGTAAAACTGTAAAATGAGAGAGCGCAGATTAAAACATGCATACTTAAAGGGTTCAAATCACAAGACATCGCCGGGTCCGGACCGACTCGACGCCGGGCACACCCGGATCCGGCGGCACCCGGTTATTCGTTCGGTTATGAATAATTCAACGTTCACGCTGAGCCGGGCGGCAGCTTTCGCCGATTGTTGTATTAACCCGATTTCAAATGACGACTTGTTGCTGAGATGTATTTTTAATGAGAGGAACATAATGAGAGATGAACAAAAACCCATCTTTGGAGATGGGTTTCTGTTTATCGCAAATGCAAGGATCTGCACCATGGTCATTCCAACCTCTCGGTTACACTGGCCGAATCTACGGGAATTGCGCCCTGAAAAGCACGCATTCTCTTGACTCCTACAAAGTCCCTTTATTCACTCTCCCCCTTCTGGGGCAGCGGACGAAACTAAAACGGCTTCCGTGTCGAGTAGCAGTCCTTCAGCAGCATCCTCTCTTCTTGAACGCGTATCACCGTCAGTCCTCTCGTACTCACTTCGCCTCCGGTGCCAATGATGCGCGAACTCCCGCAGCCTCCTAAAATTGTCCTCCGAAGACCAAGTCGGGGTAGTACACCAGACCCTCTTCTTCACCTTCACTGCGACGTGGGGATACGTCGCAGTGAAGCAGCGTCTAGCAGTTCAGGCGTTTTTAGGATTTGGTAACCATCAGATGATTTGTATTTGATCTTTTATATCAAAAAAAATCCTAATAGTCAAAGTAATATTTCACTTCATATCAAAAAGAATTCGAAATAGTGAAAGTAATATTTCACTTCATATCAAAAAGAGTTCCTAATAGTCAAAGTAATATTTCACTTCATATCAAAAAGAATTCCTAATAGTCAAAGTCACTTCGTACCAAAAATGCCAGTGTTTTTCCACTTATCAACTGTTTTAAATTTTCAGACAATTTAAACCATTCCTGAATTACTGAACCTAAAAAAACAAAATGCAATATTCAAATCTAACTATTTTCTGTTGTAAAGCGAGCCTAACAATAAGGTGTATACTTTTATACATATATGTATAAAAATAGTTTCAATTCACATATATTTCATGTACGAAATAAATACAAAATAACGAGACAAATAAGAAAAACAGAAATATCTTTATATGCAAAAAAAATGTTACGAGATCATCAAATAGAAATAGAAATATTCTTTATTCAAATAAACCTCCTCTAAGCTAAACTATCTTAACATATTCTTCTCTATATAAGCACTTTTGAATAGTCATATTTTTATTCTACCACTTATTCGGAACGCAGACTCATCACAAGAAGGATGAGCAAGAAACTTGCGTGTTACTCTTTAAAAAAAATATTGTTCACAATTACACTTTTAGAATTTTCTCTCGTTGACATAAATAAATAGTTACTTCAGTAACAAACAATGAATAGGCCACTGTCTATCCAATTTTTTTATACCACATAGGTGGCAAATAAGCTGATGGTAAACGGATACCGTAGCCTATGGGTGCCTGAAACATCAGGGGTATCTCGTGCACGTTGCCGACCCTTATGAAATCTTAATAGGGTATATCTTGAAAAACCCGTCTGTCGAGAAAAACATATTTATCCAATATTTGGATATAATTACGACAACCTCGGTGGTCTAGCGGTTTGACACACCGCTTTACTTCCGATGGGCGCAGGTTCGATTCCTTGCACGGTGCAAACATTTGTATTCATAAATATGTGATTGTTTGTATCGATCTGGGTATTTTCTATGTAGATTATGTATGTATTTACAAAAATCAAACATCTAAGTATTTATATCAGTTGTCTAGTACTCATAACACCAGCTCTGCTTTCCATGGAACTAGATGGCGCTGTGTTAACTGTTCAGGGTTATTTATTGTTTATTTAATTTGCCACAATTAGACCACAGATGTCATCTAAGTAAAATAACAAAGCTAATTTACGTTCGGATTCATTTATTTCCAGAGTAAAACTCATCTCGCAAAAAGTATAATACAGTAAACAGAGACCGGCGAGGAACCACAATATCTGTGTATGGGACAGAAAAAGTCGTCACAGAGGGAAAGAGTTGAAAAGTCACAGCTAGGGATGTACCGATATCCATAAGTTATCGATATCTACTCATTCAAAAAGCAGAAATAAAAATGGAAATAATCTTTATTCAAATACACTTAATATTGACTTATTTATAAATATTATTATTATTATTGTAATAATAATTTTAAATACAATAATGTAAATATTATTGTAAAATTTTACATGCCAGAAACGGCATGTTTGAAACTCTGTTTACTGTTCCAGTAAATAAATTGAACTGAATTGAATTGAATAGTAACATAATATTTTTTTATTCTGCCACTCATTCAGAAAGTAGACTCATCACAAGAAAACAGGGCAAGAAACTTGCGTGTTGCTTAAATAAATGTTGTTCAGCGTAATATATTTAGATAGATAGATAAAAAATTTATTCACGTTAAAGGCACTGTAATAATAAGAACAAAAATAAAAACAGATATACAATTACATTAGTCAAGTCAAACAAAATACAATACACAACAAATATACAGATAAAATAAAATGCAATACAGTTAACAAAAAAAACGGTATGAGTAACGTAGTGTGTGTGCATAGCCCATACGCAAAAAGGCAGCACCTCAGTGTATTGCTTGCTGCATACAAGCAGCAGACTACTGATATTCAGGCACTGCCCAGAGACTACGCGAGGACACATGTAACAAGACCACAGCTTCTAATCAGCCCTATTATATTATCATAAATAGTAATAATAATAATAATAAAACTATAATAAAACAAGAAATAGGTATAACATATAGGCATAAAATATATAGAAAATTATTATAAATTCATGTAATAAAATAAATATAAGAAACAAAAGAATTAGGATTTTGTATGAATAAAAAATCCTAAATATTTTGTAAACGCAATAATAAACACTTCAGTATGAGTAAAACTGCATGTGTATGCCGCAGCAATACCAAATGGCTCATAACTCAAAATGGAAAACCATTAAAAAAAATAATACGAGCTGAGTTTCTTGTCAGTTCTTCTCATCTCGAAATCATTCCGAACTGACCGTAGTTTTGACATATCATAAGAGTCTGTAATAGACCTACATGAATAAAGATATTTTGAATTTGAATTTGAATTCAAGAAGTATAGATTATCAGCTATGATCAAGAGAAAGATTTTAGTATATTTTTATAGCATAGGGGACAAACGAGCTTACGGTTAACTTGATGATAAGTAATTACCGCAGCTCATCAACACCAGGGGAATTGCAAATGCGTTGCCGGCCTTTTAAGATGGAACAACCTCTTTACTTGGAAGTTTCAATATTATCATCTATGGCCATAATCTTACTAAAAAACTGCCAAATAACCCCAGAACTACCACCAAGCGTTACTGTACCCTTCCCAACCCTTCTACAAAAACTAGTTTTGCCAAGCGCTTCCCTCCATGTATGATTCCATTTATTTACAAGTAAAATTAACAAATTGTCAAAAAAACTATACAGTCAAAAGTTAACGTAAGCAATCTCTAGAAAAGTATGAATTATGATGATTTTGAAAACATACTCACAGTAATCTCATAAAACAAGGGTCTTCAACCCGCGGCCCGCTGGTGTGTTTTCTGCGGCCCGCCAACAGCACAAACCCAGTCTCAAAAGCGACAACAATTAAGTAATAAAAAGTGCATTTAATATAAAATAAAAAAATTATAAAAATATCTATGGTGCGGCCTGCGGTGCAGAATAAAAATGTTTTTGGCCCTTGATTTATAAAATGGTGAAGATCGCTGTCATAAAACATACCAACTATATTCACATACACACAGACACCTTACACTCACGTACTCACTCGCCATCCCACACATTATTAGTGTTGCTAGATAGTTTTAGGATATTTTAGCTTAGCAAATTGTACTTTTAGACTTAAAATTTTATAAGACCATTCGTATTCTGGTTCTTATAGGACAGACCCAGCCTAGTGTAGGAATTAATACTATTGTGATTGTATTGAAACAATTTTGGTAAATAAATAAATAATTATTTATTATATTATTATTATTACTAAAATATATGATTGAATACAATAGAAATCCAATAAATACAATAGAAATCCAATGAATACAAAAGAACTTAAAGCGACCGAGTGGAACACTCAGTTTTTATCAATATTGTAGAACTACAATATACAAAGATTAGTAGTTCATCACGACTTCATCAGCTTGTAATTATTTTTTTTTAATTTAACTTTTTTTTAAATAAACATTTGCATAAGTTCCTCCTTATAATTTTAGCTACTTGCGAGTGAAAGTCAAAATTGTTTCAAAGATCTTGCTAAGACAAGAACACTTTCCTTTCGATATCGAATAAGTGTCGCAAGATGGTTTCGCGCTAAAAGTATATGGTATCGTAAAAGTATCGAGTATTTTATCGTAATTACTTGTATCGGAGCATCCCTATCTACAGCATGCATTATTCATACCACGCGGTTTCGGCCCGCGTTCTACGGCCGGGGTTTCCATACAATTAAAACCGCACTATTTTCAGTTAAAGCCCTTAGATTTACAGAAATCATAATCACTATATCAAGCTGTGAATCATTATAATAATACGTGAAGCAATAACTTTATAACCTTTTTTACAAAAATTACGAGTACTTACTACTACGAAAGAGTATGAAATTTCGCACTGTAGTATAAAACAAAGTCGCTGTCGCTGTCTGTCCATCACTATGTATGCTTAAATCTTTAAAACTATGCAACGGATTTTAAAGCGGTTTTTATAATAGATAGAGTGATTCAAGAGGAATGTTTGTATATATATATAATACACCAGCTTTTGCCCGCGGCTTCGCTCGCGTTAATTTATCCCTTTGGGTGTAGAATTAATCAAAATCCTTTCTTAGCGGATGCCTACGTCATAACATCTACCTGCATGCCAAATTTCAGCCCGATCCATCCAGTGGTTTGGACTGTGCATTGATAGATCACTACGTCAGTCACCTTTGAGTTATATATATATATTTAGATATACACCCGTCCGAAGCCGGGACGAATGGCTAGAGTTTATATAGAGAAGGAGTGCAGAATGCTAATGTTAAAATACAGATATAAAATACATTAAATTTAAAACAAAAATACATTACACATACTACCATGTTTTTGACACACACATGCATACAATAATCTTTTGTTTATTGTTAGTCTGTGCTCAAATGGAGTACAGATGAATAAAATTTAAGATAAATAATATGTTAAATTTTATTTGTCTATAGTTTTACTGATGTCAATGATGACGTGGTCGCAAACTATGAGCCTCATAAATAAGCTCAGAATCACTCAGAAGACAACTGCAATGGTTTCTCTGCGTGAACGTATCAGAAATGAGTAGATCCGCAGAAGAAACGAGTGACCAACGTAGCACGAAGAATTGCGAAACTGAAGTGCCAATCTGCAGGGCACATAGCTCGTAGAACAGATGGACGTTGGGGCAGTAAAGTCCTCGAGTGGCGACCGCGGATCGGAAGACGCAGCGTGGGAAGGCCTCCAGCAAGGTGGACCGACGATCTGGTCAAGATCGCTGGAAAAGGTTGGATGCGAGCAGCGCAGGACCGATCGTTGTGGAGATTTTTGGGGGACGCCTTTGTTCAGGTAAGTGGATGTTTTACAGCCTGAAATGATGAATATCGTCATCATCATTATATTCATCATTTCAGGCCACCAAGGATGGCCAGCAGGACATTATCGACTACATATGTATCAGGAGTAACATGACATTGAGGGTGACGCAGCTGGAATCGAGTCATAACGCGAGTTTCAAGGCGTTTAGGGCCCTGGTCACACCAACATGCTGCCCACCTTCATGAAGGAGGACTACTGGCCGAAGAGTGTGATGTATCGGCGCTACCGTGGTAGATTACCATCATCAGTGCCGTGATCACACAGACAATTTATATGTATTTTCTTATAATTATATTATATTCATATGTATAATAATAATAATCTCAAGACAATTCACACAGCGCCATCTAGACTCAAGTTAAGCTAGCTAAAACTTGTATTATGGGTACTAGATAACTGATACAAATACATAGATATTTTTTTTCGTAAATACATACATATCATATATAGAAAATACCCAGACCGATACAAACAATACTTATGAATACAAATGTTTGTGCCGTGCGAGGAATCGAACCCGCGATGAATGTATGTTAGTCTGTAAGGTATTTATAATATTAGGCCTTTAGCTAGGCAGTTAGATAAAGGCCCATATAAATAGATTTAAATAAATAAATAAAAATTAAATTAATTTTGGTAGAATTTCAGCCAATGGACGCCTAATTATTACTATAATAACTGTACACTCTCCTACGGTAATTCTTTATCGCTTGATTAATGAAATCGGTCCAGCCTAGTAGCTATTTAATTCAGAACGTCATTTGTAGGAACGTTTTACATAAGTCCCTATATATCTCCTCTCTCCTCTACGTTATTAAAAAACAGCTGCGTCCGCAATTTCGTCCGCTTGTACAGTTAAAAATTACATCTCAAAGAAATTATTATTTTCATTGTTTTTAAACCGTTTTTTTAATTCCATCTAAAGTATTGCGTATTGTTGTTTACTGTACTGGGTAATCAGAAATTAGATATTTATTCTGAACTAGCAGTACACGCGACTTCGTCCGCGAGATATTTAACTTTATTTGTCTAGAATAAAAGTAGCCTAAGTTACTGCTTATTACATCAGATATCTGTTAAAAAAAGTCCCGTCAAAATCGGTCCAGTCATTTCAGAGATTAGTCGGAGCAAACAGATAGACAAAAGTTTGTAAGTATGGATGTTTGTTACTCGTTCACGCAAAAACTACTGAACGGATTTTGATGAAATTTTACAGTTATATACTATAGCTTATAACTATAACTTTTATTGATATTTAACGCAGGCGAAACCGCGATCACAGCTAGTATGAAATAAAACTAAAACATACTATCTACACACTTGACTACAAAATGTGTTATATCTGTAATTGTGACTTGACTGACGAAGACTCAGTAAGGAACAACATTATATAATTATATAATCATTTAAAACAACATCTTTAAAAAATCAAATAAGCAAAACTGAGATCCAGACGGTGAGCTGCAGATCACGGTAGATTCAAATATGACCACCGAAAGGTGGTCACATCTGGCGTTGTGTATCTCACAACATTGACATTTGAGAATGCGTCCGTGATCTAACAGTTCAACCTTACTTCCAACGGTAGCAGGTTCGATTTCTCGCACGGTACTAACTTTTGTATTCATGAGTATGTTTGTTTGTATCTGTCTATGTGTTTTCTATGTATATTAATGTATGTAATTACAAAAACTATGCATTTATGCATCAATTTAACGACCTCGGTGGTCTAGCGGTCTAGCACACCGCTTTACGTCCGATGGTCGCGGGTTCGATTCCTCTCACGGCACAAACATTGTATTCATGAGTATGATTGTTTGTGTCGGTCTGGTTGTTTTCTATGTACATATATTATGTATGTATTTAGGAATAAAGAAACCTATGTATTTGTATCAGTTATCTAGTACCCATAACACAAGCTTTAGCTTGCTTAACTTGGGTCTAGATGGCTCTGTGTGAATTGTCCTGAGATGATTATTCTTATTATCCAAAAATTCTCATCTCCCCTCTTAAGGAGAGGAGATGGCAACATACCCCCGGCAGAAGCACAGTCGGCCGGGGTTCAGAGCCCCAGGGAGAGAAACCGGCGTACAATGCGAGCAGAATCTAACAGCACCGCTTTCTGCATCTTTCCCGGGAGTGAGCCGCCTCGGAATCCCAACCGTCTGAGATGTTGCTCCAGACTGGTTGGGATAAGACCGTTCACCGACATAACGATTGGAATGATTTCGGTGGACATCACCCCCCACATTTCGGTCACCTCGTGAGCCTCGTGATTATTATTATTATTATAATTGTCTAGTACCCATAACACAAGCTTTGCTTAGCGTGGGACTAGATGGCGCTATGTAAATTGAGATATTTTTATTATTCTTTAAACAGATTTTCATCTAGTCCCGATTTTATTATATGTACAGAAGTAGATAGTAGACGATATAAGTTTTTGTACACCCATCGTTAAAATACAGCTGACTTTAAGGGGAAGCAAAATAAAAAGAAATCAACAAATTTATAAAGTTAGCCTCTTCGCTGAAATACACCGGCCCGCCTCAAAGTAATATTTTTTCCACAACTATTAGACGCAATTTCCGCAACTATCCTTATTTAGTTCTCTATTTATACACGCATAAGGTCCATTTTCGGTAATAAAGATCGTATTACAGTGTGGTTTACGGGTATAAATAATTCATTGAGTCTCACCAACGCAATATTAACTCAAGCTAGTTCATCTTTTAGTTAGTGTTTAGTAGAGTAGCTATTATCGTAAATAGTTTGAACAATATTCGTGTAAACGTGTTTGTAATTGCTGTTTAACTAAACTTAACACTTTAAACATTATGTATACTTCAGTTTGAGGACCTCAGTGGTCTAGTTGTTGACACACTGCCTTCCTTAATATGGTAGTAGGTTTAATCTCCGCAAATTACTAACAACGCGAAAGTTTGTGAGTATGAATGGAGGTTTGTTACTCTGTCATGCAAAAACTACTGAACAGATTTTGATGAAACTTTCCAGTAATACAGCTTATACATCTGAAGAATATTTTTTTCATTTCATAATTTAAGAGCTGTGCTCTTGTCAGTGGAGCTCCCGCCACCTTCCACGATCTTCTATCAGTCCCTTTAGCTGTTGATACGACACGACTCCAACTTTTTTTTTAACTTGCTTGATATAGCTGTGTCTTGGTATTCCCCTTCCTCTCTTTCCATCTATTTTTCCTTCTATAATGTTGTTAATTAGTTCGTCGTATCGTATCAAGTGTCCCAACATTTTTCCCCGCCTATTCTCAATAATATCCATGATCTGTCTCTTTTCTTTAATCCTCTCAAGCACTTCTTCATTCCTTATTTTATCTTTCCAGCTAATTCTTTCCATTCTTCTCCAAAACCACATTTCAAAGGCTTCCAGTTTGTCTCTTTCATTTTGTGTCAATGTCCACGTCACACAGGCATACAAGGCTATACTCCAGATGTAGGTCTTGATAAGTTGTTTCCGAGAGGACTTTGATATATTAGCTCTCAAACGATGTTTTTTATCATTAAATGCTCTTTTCGCTGAACAATATATAGGCTATAAAATTCATATGGGTGAGACCGAGGATACAGCTACTATATCTATATATTATTAAATTGTCGATGATCTCAATCTCTCGAACGATATCGAACCACTTAGCAGTTTTACCAGTTTCCTTACTTATTTATATATAAAAGAATCTAACATTAAATGAAAATGCCGTGCATGAACTATTACAGCCGTGCACCGTTGTCATTTCGTCTACAAACATCGCTTCGTTCTAAATTTTAGATAAATCTAAATATATATAACTCAAAGGTGACTGACATAGTGATCTATCAACGCACAGCCCAAACCACTGTACGGATCGGGCTGAAATTTGGCATGCAGGTAGATGTTATGACGTAGGCATCCGCTAAGAAAGGATTTTGATTAATTCTACCCCCAAGGGAATAAAATAGAGTATGAAATTTTATATGAAATTTCGTCAATTTTAAACCGATCGGGCTGAGACTTTGCTTGCATAAAGTCACTATGACGTAGCCATCCTCTAAGAAAGGATTTTGAAAGATAAATTCCACCTCTAAGGGGATAAATTAACGCGAGCGAAGCCGCGAGCAAGCAAGCTACTAATATATAAATCTACATTGTATACTATCTTATCTGTGGTAAAATAAAAAGTCATATATGTGCGGAACTATATGACATTATTTTTTTCATTTTCCCGCGCTAAAATGTCACAGATTATTAATAAGTTACGCGGCGAGCAGCCCATCATAGCTGTATGTATCAATATGAACAGTGTTATTTACTGGAAGAACGAATAAGATATCTGTAAGGTTATTTATTGGTGGTTACTCACTTATATACTACAGTTCCGCTCCTATTAGTCGCAGCGTAGTGTTATATAGCTTAAAGCCTTCCTCAACAAATGGACTAGCAAACACAGAAAGAATTTTTCAACTCGAACCAGTAGTTCCTGAGATTAGCGCGTTCAAACAAACAAACTCTTCAGCTTTATGATATTAGTACAGATTTACAGGCACATTGCATCGGCTGCAGCGCTGTTTATAGCCGCTGTCACCAGCACGCCGCTGCATCCAGCCATAATAGCGAGCGATAGTGTTCTGCAGTGGGCAGTCTTGTGGAAGGATCTGCAGAACTATAAGATTTATTTTTAAAAAATGTCTTCATACAATTAAGATACCAATAAATATACAAAAAAAAGAATCATAGAGTTAGATCTTGCTATCTGATCGAAACATGTTAGGTCGACCTCCACTCGGTTCTCCCTGGAAACCATCGTGATGAATGACAAACCATCGTGAAATCTTGGTGAATTTGTCACGATGGGCTAACTGACCTGACCTCATACTCATGTTATCATCCTTCACTGGTGCCCCGCCAGCGTAGACCGTTAGCGCAGGCGGGTGCACCATTATCATACACAAAAAAAAACGCATGGGTGTCACTTGCAACTTTTTATTAAAAGAGATCTAGAAATAAAATATTTGTTAAATTCCTTCCACAGCTGTTACCATACGTAAATGTCGTTTAAATTAAAAGCTAGAATTGCCTCCTTTTATATAAGTCAATTAAATTAACCACGCCGTCTTAATCATTATCTGAATACTTTTAAAATGATATATAATAATTCTGTGTATGTTTAATTAATATATGTATACAACCTCTTTTGTCATTGTTATGTGCGAGTACTCGTATTAAGTAAAAGAAAAAAACAGTAATTTATTTAATATGTCAAATATTACTTAATGTGTGATTTTTGAACAATACAACAAGATCAAGATTTTTCATTTAAAACAATTTATTTTTAAACAGTGTAAATTTAAAACTTTAAAAGAAAAAATAATTTAGAAAAATTAAAAAAAAAACATTAAATACTTATCTTATAAAATAAATGTACATTTTGAATACTGTCATTTTTCTATTTAACCGACGGTGTGTAACCGCCCTTATATTTTCGTGCCGTCAATAAAACATACTCAAATACCAAAGCTCCCGTATCGGAACATAAAAAAAAACATCACATATTCCATTACAGCGCTGTTGTTGCCACTTTAGCCAGTTTTCAATAACATCTAGCACTTTTGTCTATCAGTTACCAAAAATAATATATCTCATGAATTGCCTTTGGTAACCTTTGCATTAATTTGACGGTCTCGGTAGTCTACGGTTAAACAAAAGCGGTGTTCGGGTTCGATTCCTCGCACGGTACAAACATTTGTGTTCATGAGATTCATTCTTGTTTGTATGTTTGTATCGGTTTGGGTGTTTTATATGCATATTATGTAGGTATTTGCAAAAGAAAATGTATCTATGTATTTACATTAGTGGTCTTGTACGCATAAAACAAGCTCTGCTTACCGTGAGACAAGATGGCGCTGTGTTAATTGTCGATGGTTATTTATTTATTTATTACTAGCTTTTACCCGCGGCTTCACTCGCGTTAATTTATCCCCTTAGGGGTGGAATTTATCAAAATCCTTCCTTAGGAGATGCCTACGTCATAATAGCTTTATGCATGCAAAGTCTCAGCCCGATCGGTTTAAAATTGACAAACTTTCATTCCCTATTTTATCTCTTTGGGGTAGAATTAATCAAAATCCTTTCCTAGCCGATGCCTACGTCATAACATCTACTTGTATGCCAAATTTCAGCCCGATCCGTCCAGTGGTTTGGGCTGTGCGTTGATAGATCACTACGTCAGTCACCTTGGAGTTATATATATTTAGATTAATTACACCAAACATTTTTTGAAATACCATCCTGACCATCTGGATGAATGGCGGTCCTCCACAGTGCGGTTTTCTAGAAACTTTTTGCCTCGCACAACCACATTGTGGAATCACCTTCCAGCTATGGTATTTCCAAACCGATACGATATTGAAACCATCAAGAAAAGAGCTTATTCCTTTTTAAAAGGCCGACAACGTACTTGCAATTCGCCTGGTGTTGCGGGTGCTCATGGGCGGCGGTAATCACTTACCATCAGGTAAGCCGCATGCTCGTTTGTCCCCTGGATTATAAAAAAAAAAACATTACTGGACGCCCGTTTTTCGTTGTTTCTCATTTAGTTCATCCACAAAGAAAAGATTTTACCCGTCACTGCAGAATGGGCAGCATTCGATAATCTTCTTTCCTAATATTAGGCTTATTATATACTATTTAATAGATTTTATTATTTTATGCAGAAATAAATCGCAATGTACATATTTTATGCATTATTTTGCCTTAAAAATATCATCATGAGGGAATGGTTTACGCTTCTCAGACCATTTACATCATGACTTACATATTTGACACGAAAAAAAAATACAGTTTACAAAATACATTATAATTATAATTAATTACCTGACCAAGGCAAAACAACCTGGAGAATTATCACATCATATCATCATTTATTTTACATAACACTAATTTATATATAATATGGCAACCCTGGCAGGTGTATTCCACTTGTGACCACTCATACAGCACCGGTGTTTATCGCCGGGCACACTATAAAACTGTTGGCGACAGGGCGGCCATTTTTACGATGATTTGCGTCGACAGCGCGAGTTACTGCTGAACAGCGCCATCTATTGTCCAGTCGCGTCGCTGCTCCAGGAAATCGTATAGTGTTTTTATTTTACGGTCGGCCTGCGATACTGCATACTTATTGATGAATTTAATCATGAATATTGCGGTATGTTCGAGTGTATTGTGAATATCTATGTTTACACCAATTCAAGAGAATTGGAATTGCAAACAAGACTTTGAACAAAGTCATCTTTATCTCATCTATTTTTTTTTTTACCTTTTTTTAGCCGCTCGCTATATAAACTTTTTATTTTATTATTTGTGTTTTGTCATAAACAATATTCTAGTGATTTCTTCTTAATCATATAAGTTTCTCTTAATTGAGTTTCCCTATCTTTTAAGTTTCTTAAATGAACAATTCAATTTTATAAATTGTATTAAAATTATGTTAATTAGCGGATTAGATTCCTTGTATGGCACAAACATTTGTATTCATGAATACGATTGTTTGTATCAGTCTGAGTGTTTACTATGTATATTATATATTTACAAAAAAAATACCTATATATTTATATCAGTTGTCAAGTATGCATATCACAAGCTCTGTATATCGTGGGACTAGATGACGCTGTGTTAATTGTCCAGGGTTATTTATTTATTTATAAGAAGTTTGGCAAAATGGCAAAAAAAGGTTGGGAAACACTGGTCTTTGTTCCGGGATAATAATATGGTTGTTGTCGGTAGAGATGATATATATTACAGATAATAATACAATATTGATCTTATATATAATTATATAATTATACTAGCTGTCCCAGCAAACGTTGTTTTGGTCTAAAATAAAAATAAATAATTAGGGGTGGACTACCCCTAACACTTAGGGGGATGAAAAATAGATGTTGGCCGATTCTCAGACCTACTCAATACGCTCACAAAATTTCATGAGAATCGGTCAAGCCGTTTCGGAGGAGTATGGGAACGAAAACTGTGACACGAGAATTTTATATATAAGATTAATATATCTAAGTAACAATAGGAAAATGTAAGGGTGACACAGTTTGGACACAGCAGTGCTTAGCTCACAATATTGAGTTTGTATTGTTATCCATAATTAATTGCAATTATTATATTGATGTATAGTATCTAGGTAACAGTGTCTCTGTGTCTGCTATAAAAAAAAAAAAACAAAATATCTTTATTGATGTAGGTCTAGGAGACGTGGACAAGGACACACAAAAGTAAAGAAACTGGAAAGTGGAAGAAACTGGAAGCGTTTGAAATGTGGTATTGGCGAAGAATGGAAAGAATTAGCTGGAAGATAAGATAAGGAATGAAGAAGTGCTTGAGAGGATTAAAGAAAAGAGACAGATCATAGATATTATTGAGAATAGGCGGGGAAAAATGTTGGGGCACTTGATACGACACGACGAACTAATTAACAACATTATTGAAGGAAAAATAGATGGAAAGAGAGGAAGGGGAAGACCGAGACACAGCTATATCAAGCAAGTTAAAGAAAAAGTTGCAGTCGTGTCGTATCAACAGCTCAAAGGACTGATAGAAGATCGTGGAAGGTGGCGGGAGCTCCACCGACAAGAGCACAGCTCTTAAATTATGACTGAATGATATATATTTTTTTTATAACACAGGGGACAAACGATCATGCGGCTCACCTGATGGTAAGTGATTACCGCCGCCCATGAACACCCCCAGGGGAATTGCAAGTACGTTGTCATCCTATTAAAAAGGAATAAGCTCTTTTCTTGAAGGTTTCAATATCGTATCGGAAATACCATTGCTGGAAGGTATTTCCACAATGTGATTGTGCGAGGCAAAAAGTTTCTAGAAAACCGTACTGTGGAAGACCGCCATTCATCCAGATGATCAGGATGGTATTTCTGTTTCTGGCGGGTGGTACGGTGGTGAAACTCAGCAGCAATCCGAACAATTCCTCAGAACACTCCCCGTGATATATGCGGTAGAAAATGCACAGAGATGCAATATCTCGCCGCAAAGCCAATGGGTCGAGTCTGTCACATAGACGTTGATTACCAATGATTGTGGCTGCTCGGGTTTGAATGCGGTAGATATGCCAAATCTACCGTCAGTTCGGAATGATTTCGAGATGACAAGAACTGACAAGAAACTCAACTCGTACTCTTTTCAAATTAATATTATACATGTTTACAATAATACAGATTCATTTATAAATTCAAATTTGGGAGAATAGAGTAACCACCAGCATATGCTATTGCAAAAGCAAATCTAGTCAGTGTGTAACCAGAACAGACCAGTCCCCACAACTAACACCCGTTCACGTGTATGACGCATATTATTCTCACAATAAAACTGTTGTTCTAGCATTACAGAAGATGTATATATAAGGCTCGGCTAGGGTTGCCAACTTTTTTTGACAAAAATAATCGTTTAAACTGGATTGGATAAAAAAAAAGTATATTTTAAATTGAATGTTTTTATTGCTTTAAAAACATATTTTAGTGTGCTTTTAGCATATGCTAACAATTTTTTGTTATTTTTAAATTTTGCAAAGCTTGTTTGACAATCAACATTTAAATTTAAATAAACAATTCATTTTTAATCTTCAATTATAAACAAACCCAGCGGATCATTGAGCAGCTGTGATAGTGTGTGACTGTGTGTGATTCAGTTGTGACAACTCACAACTGACTCTGATCGATAAGTACCCGTAATGAGTATTTTGTTTTAGGCATCTCAGTAATGGTTGAAAATGAAGTATTTTGCATACGTCATTTGTATGTAAAAGTATAAAATGTAATTACCAAAAATAAAATAGGATACGTTTAAAGTATGGTTGGCAGCCCTAGGCACGGCGTCCGTGGGCGGGCGTGTGTCAGTTTGTTTCGTTGCTTACTTAGGACGGCAGCATTCTATAGCTCAATCCCATACCAGCGCAGGCATGAAAGGCCCAGATTATTGCCAACCACAATTGTTATTCTTTAAACAATGTTAAGTGAAATGGAAAGGACTCTAAGCTCTTACTTAGTTTAGTTACTTCATTCTAATTGTAATACGCAATGTCTTGATTTTTATCACTTTTTCTTGATTTGTGGTTTGTATACACATTACAAACAACTATAAGAAATCAGGTGGCAATAATAGAAACAGTCAATCTATTTGCAAGCAGTTTAAAAGTTATTAAAAGTTTATTAAAAGTTACTGTTTGTTCCAACTCCAGCGCGTAACTAACTTTCTGAACCGATTACCTCTTTTTAAGAAAATGGTTAGTCGTTTCATTTCGTTCCTCTATCTATCATTACACTAAAATTATATAAAAATTGTAAGTAGCTATGACGTGGTCTGGTGTTTGGAGTAGTCATGCTCACTAAAATGTCCAGACTTGTGGCGGCGTGGTGGGCCGGGTCATTGGGCTCCCTAAAGTATGGTCGAGCGCAGTGATGGCTGGCTACTCGAGAACGGGTGCTCTTGTAGGGACTTGTCTACTCTAATCACTATGACTAATTTCCTCTTATTAATTGTTTAACCAGTTGTTGTATATTAAATATTTTTTCTATTTTATTATTTAATTGAATTAGTGCTAATTGGTGGTTTGTATTCACACACTTAAACTTAAAAAGGTAAAGAAATAATAAAATTATTTAAAAGAGCAACACGCAAGTTTCTTGCTCGTTCTTCTTGTGATGAGACAGCTTTCCGAGCGAGCGGTAGATTAAAAAAATGTAATGACTATTCAAAAGTGCTTCAATGTAAGTTTATTTGAATAAATGATTTTCTATTCTATTCTACGTAATTACAGTAAGGTAAGGTTTAGTTCTTACGTAATATTTGTCTATGATGACTTTCGTGGAATAAAGGCCCCTTGTTTTAGTCTGTGATCAATTTTATAAGTTTTATATTTCAAATACCAATTTCGTAATTAGGGCCAGGAAGGGAAACCGAAAAAGAATAATGGTCTGACCAAATTCTAAAACCATACCTACTTATCAAAGTTTTATATATATACTAGCTTGGCTTCGCTCGCGTTAAAACTTATCCCCTTAGGGGTGGAATTTATCAAAATCCTTTCTTAGGGGATGCCTACATCATAGTTGCTTTATGCATGCAAAGTTTCAGCCCGATCAGTTTAAAATTGACAAAGTTTCATACAAACTTTCATCCCCTATTTTATTCCCTTGGGTATAGAATTAATCAAAATCCTTTCTTAGCTGATGCCTACGTCATAACATCTACCTGCATGCCAAATTTCAGCCCGATCCGTCCTGAGGTTTGGCTTGATAGATCACTATGTGAGTCACCTTTGAGTTATATATATATAAAACTTTGATATTTTGTGTAGCGCCCGTGACATAACAGCTTCCACCCAGGCCCAACTTAGTGTCTAATACACTTTAATATCCGAAATACAATCGGCACGTTCTGTGCTAGTCGACTGAATGCCGCGGCTTATTCAACGAAAGAGAACGGACTACTCTAATGCTGTTGGCCGCAGCTGGCCTACAACTTCACCGGACGATAGGGGACGAGTGCAGATGGCACTCCAAACCCGCGGAAGGACTTATGGAGCGGCTGAAGGCCAACTCCTGCCTGACGGATACGACTTTAGTTTGAGGGCACCGCTAGGGGTTCGAACTTAGGCTCAGGCCGTCGTAATATCGATCCCCGTTTGAATTGGACGGGGGATCGATGGGAAGGGGATTATTCAACTACCGATCTCCGTATTTATAGACCGAAGTCAGTGTAGTAGGGAGAAAAGCGGGGGTAATAGTTATCTTATGACAAACAATTAAGTTCGGTCTATAAATACTAGGTGGCGCTATTTACAATATTTGTAATAATCTTTACATTGGGTACTTCATTAGTACTAAACACAAACTACCTTCTTTTTATATATTTTTAAAATATCGGATTTTTCTACAATATTGATGTGAACCCTAACATATATCTATGTATACATAGTTTGACCTTTAACAAATATTGTGATAGGATAACGACTTCTTGCAAACAACACCTTTTCCGCTATCAGTACGAATTCCACGGAATTGAAAAGTATGGGCAGTTGTTTTAGCATTATCTATAAGTATGAATCACCTTCCAGCAATGCTATTTAAAATACGATATTGTCACTTTCAAGAAAAAAGATTGACAGACATACACACAAGAACAGACAGACAAGAGTTGTAAAAAAATTTTTGGTGTATGTACCATATTTATATTCATGTGCACGTAGTAATAAACGGTTATTCCAATATTACAAACAGACACTCCAATTTTATTTATATGTATAGATAATAATAATCTCAGGACAATTAGATACTAGACAACTGATACAAAAACATAAAGACATTTTTATCGTAAATACGTACATAGGAAAACACCCAGATCGATACAAACAATCCCACTCATGAATACAAATGTTTGTACCGTGTGAGGAATCGAACCCGCGACCATAGTAAGGCGGTGTGCTAAACCGCTAGACCACCGGCCCTCAATTTTGTATACGTACAGTTTGTCTCTGTAACAATCACAAAACCCTGCCCATGTTTATTCACTCAACAAAGTTCAACCTATACATCTTCGTGAGCAAGAACGTCTTATTCAAACAAGGGCCACAATTCCTTGCTCATCACGAGGATTTCTGCTAATCCCAAAGGAACAAGACATCCCGTTCACAGTGTATTGTACAATAATAAAAACTATAATAGCAAAATCGGGCCGCCAGTAATATTTGCGAAGCGGAACCCAACCTAAACAAACACACGCGCGCTCTATAGAGACATTCCCGTTATAGTTTCTGACTTGTAATCTTGCACTTAGTGTCACACAAACTATACACCTAGTTAATTTTTAATTGTTTTAATATTTTATTCCATCAAATTCAAAATTCAAATTCAAAATATCTTTATTCATCTAGTTCTATTACAGACTCTTATGATATGTCAAATCTACCGTCTATTCGGAATGATTTCGAGATGAGAAGAACTGACAAGAAACTCAGCTCGTATTTTTTTTTTATGTTGATCATATTTAAATTCTTACAAATCACACACAATTCTCTTCTTCAGTTCTTCACTCTTGGCAGAGTGGTCGTGGCTTTTATGATGGTATATCTTGTGGTATGGTATCGTTGTGGTCTTTGACGGCAGAGCTCCTCTTAATATGGTACGATTTTTGGCTGCACGAGAACATTGTACAATGGACTGCTATGTAGTCGTTTTTATAATGTTAGTCCATCGATTAAACACACAATTACACTTATATAAATATGGACAAAACATAGATCGATACTATATTAACAAGTTTGTCCCTCTAATTGATCTTCAGTCCCTACAAAAGATCCCCGTCGAATTCAAATGGGAATCGAAATTACGACACAGATTAAAGTCGTAACGGTCAGGCAGGAGCTGGACTTCTACCGCTTCATAAGTCCTTCCGCGCGTTATATGTGATATGCAGCAAAAGAAAAGAACGTAATCTCATTGTAGAAAATTATTCACTAACAAAACAACATTTTCAGTTTTAACTTATTTGAGGATACGTGAAAATAAAGTACAAGGAATTTATAATTTAGGAGTTATTTTAATGGTTATTAGATTTAATTACGATCGCCATCCCGCATGCTAAGCGTGGCGATTATGGTAATATCCCCCCAAATGGATTTACACCCAAGGTCCTGACCCCCAGTCCCCGGCAGCCCCGCTAGTCTTGACCATGGTAGCGGTCATAGAAACGGTGGGGCAGGGGGTGCGAAGAATCCCCGGATAAGACCAGGCTACCACAAACGACGACGCAGCGTGGGAAGGCCTCCAGCAAGGTGGACCGATGATCTGGTTAAGATCGCTGGAAGGCATTGGATGCGAGCAGCACAGGACCGATCGTCGTGGAGATCCTTGGGGAAGGCCTTTGTTCAGCAGTGGACGTCTTCCGGGCTGAGATGATAATGTGATTTTAATTTTTGAAATGAAACTTCCTGGTGTAATAACCTTGGTGAGCATTCATATAATACTCTTGCACGGTATTTTTTAGTAGCAGTAGTAGACGTGACAATAGATAAATGTGGTTGATGTTTCTTACCTAAAATAAATTAAGAAAATTTCGCAGGTAAATTGTAAAAGATTCTCGAAAGAATAAGCCTTGCCGGATAAGATAGTATACGTTTATTTTGTCCTCAAGTGTACATTACGTATTCTCTCAACACGAGATTACTGTGGACAATAATATCAACTGGTATCACAGTTCAAATAAGAATATGATTATAGAAAATTAGTAACAATGCTTTATATATTGAGACAAAACTGGTCACAACATGTTTAATTTAAAATTTTATTGGACTAACTGTCTTTATTTTTTTTATTGGGGCATTTGGGCTATTGTCATATGAAGAATTAGCCTTCTTCATTTTTCTTCAGGGAGAAGAATTGAAAGATATTTTTAGTGTCGTTTAGAAAATTTACAATAAGATACTAAAGGATATATTGGAATTACCCTTAAATAAATTCAAAACATATGTTAAATCATATTTACTAAGCAAGGCCTATTACTCACTAAACGATTACTTGAATGACGAGCGTGCATGGCAATAGTTTTTCATGTACGGGATTTTCATTTAATGTTAGACATAGACACCTATATATTGTAAATAAACTGGCTTTTAAAAAAAAAGTAATTCAATTGAGTTTCTGGCCAGTTCTTCTCAATTGGATCTATATACCGAACTGGACGGTAGGGAAAAAAAATATAATGTAAAAACTTGACGTTCATAAGCGGCTAAAATGTCCTACATGAATAAATTATTTTTGAATTTGAATTTGAATTAGGAGCGAAGGTTTTTATCTCCGTAAGATACAGTGTAAACTTAAAATGTTTTATTTATAGATAGATAGATAAAAATCTTTATTCGTATTCCGATAACACAAACAAAGAGAGTACAAACAAAATTCAAATAGCACATAAGAATAGTAAATAATTATAAAAAACAACACATAACACTTTAACATCCACATAAAATAAAAAAAAATGAAATAATTATTTTCGTTCGATCACCAACAAGATGCGGTGATAAATAAATAGAAATAGAAATAATCTACATTCAAATAAACTTTTGAGTAGTTATAAAATATTTTTTACATTCTACAGTTGTTCTTAGAGTACAGTTTGTTTGGTGTTTATGAAAACCAGCTAGTAGAAAGTAAATCCAAAAAAAAATCATTTTTTATATTTATTTACTATTAGTTATGCTCGCGACTTCGTACGCATGGAATATAGATTAGATAGCGTTTTAAATTCTTCTAATTATAAAGGGTTGTAAGGGGTTGAAAGGGGAGCTATATCGTTCTATGGAAGTAACATCATTTTTAAAGCTAGAAGCTTGAAACTTATTTCTTATGCTATTGATTATCAATATGACATTCAAAGATAGTACAAATTTTACCCTTAAGGGGGAAAATAAAATAGGGGATGAAATGGAAATTCCTCATTCGTCCTCTATTCCTTGCGAACGAAGCGGGCACAGCAAGTTAAATATAATAATAATAATAATAATGGCTAAGGCCCGCGTGTTTGAATATATTACCCCCGTAAAAAGGGAGATATAATAAATAAATATATATATATGTAATAATAATAATAATAATAATAATAATAATAATAATAATAATCTCAGGACAATTCACACAGCGACATCTAGATCCAAGTTAAGCTAGCTAAAGCTTGTGTTATGGGTCCTAGACAACTGATATAAATACATAGATAATTTTTTTTTCCTAAATACATACATATTATACATAGAAAATACCCAGACCGATACAAACAATCATACTCATGAATACAAATGTTTGTGCCGTGCGAGTAATCGAACCCGCGACCATCGGTCGTAAAGTGGTATGCTTGACCGCTAGACCACCGAGGTCGTCAAATTATAAGAATATGTCTTCAAAGTTTTGGATGCCTAATCATTGTTATCTTGTGGAATCATTTCCCTGACGTGTCATTAGCGATCGCGTGATCATACCCTATCACTCGCTTGTTATCGAAGCCATCTTGTAAATAATTGTTAAGGTGTTGATTTACAGAGCCAATTGTGAAGAGCACGCCCTCGTACTCGAAACCGTAGTTATTTGGTAACCCACGACTTCGTCCGCGTGGAATTTAACTTTATTTTCTAAAATAGAAGATATTTCTAAAATAAAAGTAGTCTGATTTATACCTTATTATATCAGCTACCGACCAATAAAGTCCGGTCAAAATCGGTCCAGTTATTTCAGAGATTAGCCGGAACAAACAGATTTCTATTTTAGAAAAATACAGTTAAATTCCACGCGGACTGCGGGTCCATCGTTATGATGATTGCCGCAGAGCTAGGCGGCCGCAATTTGGATGGGGCCGGTGCCGATCTTTTATTCGGCTGCTTTCCAGACGCCTGCTTTTGGGACTTCCACGGCTCACCGGGTAGCCCCTCGGGGACACTACTTAGTTTGCCCCTTTTACCTTTTACAACCGTGGCCCATGACGTCGTCGGAAGTTCCGACTGCGCCACCTCCTCTCTGGGCCCACGGTGATCTCCCTGGGTGAGGGCCTTTTTGGCCCTGGTCCTTTGGCCTTGGTTTTCGGGCCAGCTTGGGCATTGGGGGCAGAACCCCTAACCGCAGTGGCAGGAGCGGCCTGACCGCTCTTCTCCTGCATTATGACCGGTGGTGGAACCGACCCCATCTCCGGATGTTGGAAGGGATACTCCCTCATCTCCGACATGAAGGACGACAATGCCGGCGGTTTTTGACTATGCCGTCGACGTCCCTCATAATTTGTGCCCTCCAGGCCTTCATTTCAGATCCCACCACCGGTCCCTGAACTTCTCCGGTGTTCGCGGCGGGAGCTTCCTTCCTTCCTTCTTAGCCGCCCTTACGGCTTTGTTCTTCTCGGCACGGAGTTCAGCGACCTCCCGCTTGAGAAACTCCACCTCCTGCTCCAGCCGAATATTTTGTGCCAAAAGTGGCGACGCAAAACTCGGGATTAAGCTCGCCTCTAGCGCATCGACCAGCCGTTTGATGCTGGCCAGCCCATCTTTCATCGTTTTGACGCAGGTCCCTTTTATATTTGCTGATCTCCGAATGACTTCGGTGATCTTCTCCGCATGCTGGTAGACCTGCATCCTGACTGACCTAATAGCCTGGCTGGCCTCAGCACCGCTTGTGGGGGCGGGTGCACCTTGCTCACTACTGCGAGGGGGCTCGATTTCTGAGTCCCGTAATCGCTCCTGGCTGACGACGACTTGTTTTAGGCCTGCCCTGGCCTCCTTACTCCCATCTGTGGTTATGGCTTTGGATATAGCCCCCTTCCTCTTTGGTGGCAGGGATACCGGTTCAATAAACTTCTCATCTTCGTAGAACCGGTAGCCAAACTCCTGGGAGGGATTTGATACCTTTGACCCTGATGTTCGGGCCTCCACACCTGCTGAGGGGCTCTGCCCAACCCTTTTGGGGGCCGGAGTAGAACGCCCACTATATTCGGATTCCGACCCTGAGTTGGGATCCGTACGACGTCTCTTCCGCCGCGACGACCTCCGAGTACCTATGGACGACGTCTTGGCATCCTCATCCTCGACTAGAGACATGCAGGAACTGGAGAGGTAATCCGATCCCAACGCCAGTTCCCGCTCCGCCAACTCCAGTTCGCGAGCGAACGTGCTGAACGCCGCCGCATCTTCCGCGCTCATTAGACCTCTCATCTCCATCGCCTCACCGTCCTTAACGGACCCAGCATTTCCTCCGTCCTTCACGGACTCCGTCATCACACCGTCCTTCACGGACTCCTTCGTCACACCGTCCTTCTCGGACCTTTCATCAAAGGGTTTTTTGTGTTTGTCATCCATTTTTGTTCCCACGAGTGTGGGGGAAAGGTTGCACAGCCGGCGTTGCCCCCTGCTACCGACTGCGGCCTCATACACTTTGGGTGCGGCTAGTGCCCAAAGGTTGGTGCGCTTGCGGCCGGAGTTACTCCTCCGACCCGGCCGCCCCGGGGAACACGCTAACTGAAAGGAATTTCCAGCAACGTGCTCCGCGTGACGACCTGTCCCTCGCCAGGCACCGAGCTTAGACAAGAGGTTTTTTATAGAGGTTGACTCCTCGCGGCCCCGGGCAATTAAGCCAAGAGCCCCCGCTCCTACACTGGGCCGATAGACGTGATCACCGACACCCAGTGCAGGTTTACGGTTTGAAGCCAGTTGCACTGAAGTGCTGTCCGGCTGCGCAGTTAAGCACCCACCAGACCTGGCTTCCAGTAGGCAAAGAAGAAAAAGGAAACGAAAACAGAAAGACAGAAAAGAAGAAGACAAAGAAAAGAAAAGACGAAGACAGACAAAGTCAAAGAGAAAGATTTGCCTACTCCTACTCGCCGGACTATCGGCCGACATAGTAGCAGTATCCCGAAGGAACGACTACTATCCCGCCCAGGGCGCACCAGAACCAAACCATTGCTCGGCCACCGTTCCCTGCGGACGTATCCACGAGGATGGGGAAGCCTCCCAATGGATGGCCCATACTTGGAGGTTGTCCGACCACGTCGCCCCAACACTATCTTCACCCAGCACAACCTCCCCCACACTTGGCTAAGGCCCGTGTAGGTGAGTATTACCTTCTTTTAAATCCATAAAAGAAGAGAAAAAAAAAGGAAAAAAAGAATAATAATAATAATTATTATTATTATAATTGTCCTGAGATGATTATTATTAATCATCTCAGGACAATTCACACAGCGACATCTAGACCCAAGTTAAGCTAGCTAAAGCTTGTGTTATGGGTCCTAGACAACTGATACAAATACATAGATAATTTTTTTTTCCTAAATACATACATATTATACATAGAAAATACCCAGACCGATACAAACAATCATACTCATGAATACAAATGTTTGTGCCGTGCGAGGAATCGAACCCGCGACCATCGGTCGTAAAGCGGTATGCTTGACCGCTAGACCACCGAGGTCGTCAAATTATAAGAATATGTCTTCAAAGTTTTGAATGCCTAATCATTGTTATCTTGTGGAATCATTTCCCTGACGTGTCATTAGCGATCGCGTGATCATCGCCTATCACTCGCTTGTTATCGAAGCCATCTTGTAAATAATTGTTAAGATGTTGATTTACAGAGCCAATTGTGAAGAGCACGCCCTCGTACTCGAAACCGTAGTTATTTGGTAACCCACGACTTCGTCCGCGTGGAATTTAACTTTATTTTCTAAAATAGAAGATATTTCTAAAATAAAAGTAGTCTGATTTATACCTTATTATATCAGCTACCGACCAATAAAGTCCGGTCAAAATCGGTCCAGTTATTTCAGAGATTAGCCGGAACAAACAGACTTCTATTTTAGAAAAATACAGTTAAATTCCACGCGGACGAAGTCGCGGGTACAGCTAGTAAAATATAAAATAGAAAATTTGTATCATGGGATACAACAAAAAAAAACATTAAAAAGCTACATTATCTGTGAATACAACTAGACTATATTAACCATGGGCAGTGCAGCAGTATTACCTAGTAAAGAATATTATTTGATACCCATAAACATAGCAGGCACTATGGAATAACAACGACGTTTTACGGGAACACTTACTTTCAAACCTCGCAACAACTTTGCTTTCAATCTGAAAATCATGGTTTATTACTACCTACCTACTTAGCATTTTGACGCACGCATGACTGAGTTCCCTGGTGAAAATTGAGAGGTTGAACTGGTGTCTACCCTTATTTCCAAGCGGAATAACATTGTCACGAACCAATTCGAAAAACAACGCTAAGAATAGCAGACCAAAGTCGAAATTTCAACGGTGAATTGGAACGATTTTAAGATTCAGAATGTTTACAATTTCGTAAGCAGTGCCGTCGACGCGTTTTGTATGTTAATGGGAGCGCCATGCACCTGGTTCTCATACATACAAACATGACATTCGACGCTTGCAAACAATGCATTCTGTATACGGTCCAGATAAGTCGATATTCGATTGACTTACTAGAAATTATGGGAAGATTGGTCAGGTTTTTATTTTGTGTAAACCCAACTACGACTACCTGTTCAAAAATGTAGGTAGAAATATTTGGCCAAAAGAGGGTATCTTTTTTCCTTCTTTTTTCCCTACCATGACATGGACTGTTGAAAAGAACTCCATACCGAGCCGACACGCGCGCGTGACGTTCCTAACCTAAAAGTAATAACGTGTAAACCTAATGAGTGCAAGTTCCTGAATAGTGATATCGTGACCTATCCTGGATCCTGATACGAGCTGAAGAACAGGGAAAACCTCGGCGCATCGAAAAGGCACGACTGACTTTATCCCTCACACGCTTCGACATTTATTCTCAACACTTTTGGTAGCAGAGCTTTTCTTAACAACCACATAGTAAAGAAGTACCCTTCCTTAGGTATAATAAAAAAAGAGGACGAGGCAGGCCGCTATCCAACTGTTTATTTGGACAGGAATGAGTTGGGCATGTCAAAGGACGATGCTTATCAGAGAAATGCATGGCGCCTCAAGGAATACCCTCGCAACGGGAAGAGGTGAGAAAGAAGAAGTTCACATTTATATGACTACCGGAGCTTAAAAATACTCAAATTTCAACTGGGAAGGTAAAAATACTGCAGGATAATTCACCTATCGACATCTAATAAAGTATAATAATAATAATAATCTCAGGACAATTCACACAGCGCCATCTAGTCCCAAGTTAAGCTAGCTAAAGCTTGTGTTATGGGTACTAGATAACTGATACAAGTACATAGATATTTTTTTTTTGTAAATACATACATATTATATATAGAAAACACCCAGACCGATACAAACAATCATACTCATGAATACAAATGTTTGTGCCGTGCGAGGAATCGAACCCGCGACCATCGGTCGTAAAGCGGTGTACTAGACCGCTAGACCACCGAGGTATGTTACAGTAATAAGTAGTTCTATCAGTTATTAAGGACATACGTTAGTTAAGAGTATTCTAGGAATACCTTTCAATTTTTGTCCCTCATGGGTCTAGTGAAACATTGAATAAGGGCGAGCACAATAGATCTATACAGGTCGCAGTGTTACAGGTCTTAGCGTCTGACAATAGCCCAAACCCCCCCAATGAAAAAAAAAGTTAGTTTCTTTATGACCCGAAAAAAATTGTACAGCGCATTCTAGACTCAAGTCAAGCAGAGCTTGTGTTATTGGTACTAGACTACTCACAAAAAATACTTAGACCGATATAAACAATCATATTTATGAATACAAATAGTTGTACCGTGCTAGGAGTTGAACTAGCGGCCATCGAAAGTAAAGCAGTGTGCTAAACATCTATACCAACGAGGTCATCTAGTTGTAGAGCTAAAACTCATTTAGGAATTAGTCGATTTAGGCAGGAACTTATAAACACAATAACAGCAAACTCTCGAGTTATAATAACATAAAATTTTAAGTAACGTAAAATAATAACGGAGAGTGAGTATTCGGTGAATACAAAAGGCTCTATTTCTGCACAGCCTCCTTTAAAAGCGAGCCACAGATACTTGTCGTTTTAATAATCGGCTTAAGGGGAAGTCAGTCGTATTTACGATTTACGCCTGTGTAACGCCGGCTTCCTGACTGCTCCACGAGGCTTCTAATTTCAATCGTCCTCACAAACGGTCCGTGGTGGGATAGGGTTTATATGCTATTATATATTTAATTGGAATTTCCTTTAATAATCCACAATTGTATAGAAGGAATTGAAAATAATAATGTCGTATAAAGTAGATACCTTATACTTATATGCTTTATATTAGGAAACTCATAAAAATATATCATACCAGTTTAACAACAGATTTAAGGAATAATAACAATTTTTATATCCACTATATATTGAACACAATATTATTGAAATTTTACAAAAAAATGTCAAATTTATTTTATCAATATACTAATAATTAATTAACTAGTTGACCACGCGTTTCGATTGCGTTTCGCCTCAAAATTCAATGTTAAAGGTTTTTTTTTGGTTTGATAGGTATCATCATCAAAAAATATATTTTTTTTTACTATTTTCCATGCAATTTCTTCATATTTTATCACCGTTCAAACCTTCTCTGAACTTCCACGAATATTTTAAGACTAAAATTAGCCAAGCGGTTCGGTTCTGCCGTTCTCGAGTTTTAGTCAGACTAACGAACAGTAATTCATTTATATATATATATTTCTTATGATTAATTAATATTTTGGACTGTCACTAAAGAAAAATATTGATTAAATTAATGAAGCTTTAATTTTTCGTCTTAAGTAAGATTAGCATTCTTTGGAAAATCACCAAATACCAATAAATAAAAATTGATTACTAAAATATCTGAATTTTATAAATTGCCCGTGTTTTATTATTTCATTTTGTAATAAAATAAAAATATGTAAACTATTTTCCATACTATTGTATTGTATTAAAATTAAAATATACTTTGTGTAAATGTTTATTGAAATTCATGGTTCACAGAAGCGGTACGAAGATGTCAAGATAAATAAATTTCGTTGCAGCAGCCAACTTTAAACTGAAATGTTTCAGCTGAAATTGTTCCCCATCCACTGCGTCCCCGCCCGTTAACAAAGCACGATCATAAACTCTCGTCCTCAAATGTCTCTCACCAGTAGACTGTCAAGGCGACGAGGTACAGCACTCAATACCTCCAAAACCTACCGTCTCTTGCTTCAAGTTTAACTATTTTCTTTGGCTTTTCAAGCTGCTTACAAAGAGACACAATTATTAAGTTTATATGGCAGTATCCTTTACCAAGGTACACTTAATTTGAAGTCGTCTTTATATATCGCCAAGCAACTTGCTTTGTTAGCTGTTGGAGCTTCTAAAGCAGTGAAATTATAGAATACTTATAAAGGTTATTGTTGCTGGCAGCTTGTCTACCATTCTTTTTATAATCTTTATATTTTTCTATCTATTTTTTTATATGTCACTTTTGACTAACAAATTGATTTGTTACTTCCCTTTGCTGTTAGCCCTTTTGGGAAGAATACACATTTTTACTAGTATTTGGTTTTTTTGAAATAAGTAGTTGTGTTCCCGCTCCAGTAACAATTATAATAATAATATACGCCACAAAGCGTAAAACTCCAGCAAAAAGGCTGAGAAAGCGAAACACACAAATAATAATAATAATAATAATAATAATCTTTATTCACAAATATATCAACATATAAATATATACAATCTATTATATTTAACCCTGACTTTCGAAATAGGTAAGCCTGGTACACAGGTACTATGAACATATTAATGATATTTGTAGATAATTGTGTATATACAAGAAATAAAAAAAAAGGAAAATATACATATATATATATATATATATATATGTTTCTGAATGCAAAATAAACAAATAAAAATCTCGTTATTTTTTCTTACTACGAAGTTGCTCAAAATTTATATCATCATCGTCATCTGCTTCTTCCTTATCCCTCTTATTTGTGATCGTCGTTATATGCTTCTTTCTTCCATTCAACTCTGTTCGCAGTCATCCCGTTATTTACTCCCTTTCTCTCCATTTCTTTCACACAGTCCATCCATCTCTTTTTCTGTCTTCCTCTACCCTTATAACATCCAAAATTTATAATTTGCACAAAATATAAAAAGATAGAAAAATGAAGAAAAAACTAATAATTGACAAAGTGTTGGCATACATGAATGGCAATTCTAAAGAAAAAAAGGTATCGCGTCACATGATGGGGATGTTCGTAGTGCTATACATGTGTATAAAATAATTTCGTCGACTTTCGTACTAATTTTAAAGACTTTATCAAAGAACGAAGACAGAAAAGAAGTTACTTACTCTTTTTTTTTTGGTTGAAGCAATTCTTCTATTACAATTTAACTTTAAAATTTTAACATACTATGTTAGTAGCTGTGAATGTAGCTGTAGCTGTTAGCTGTAGCTTGTTTATTGTATTGATTCGCAATATTTCAATACATATATATATGTACATTAATCTCTGACAAGTTTAATATAGAAAAACAAACTATTCCACGAGAGCGTCACTGAATTTGTTTACTTAACTCGAGATGAAACTGGACAAACAGACAAATAAAACGTTGCTTCAACTATACGCTTTTAAAATTGACTTCATAATTTCATAAACTCAGGACTTTGTCACGAAAAAGCATTTTGCTGTTTTATCTGACATTTCGACAAAATTGCATTTGTAGAGAATTGAGTATTATGCGAGTGATATTAATAATTATAGTATATCATAACTATATGAAACCTAATATAGTGTACACAATCTAAATATATCTAACTCAAAGGTGACCGACATAGTGATCTATCGTCATCATCTACTCCGATCCGATCCGTCCAGTGGTTTGGGCTGTACGTTACAGCTCAAACCACTGGACGGATCGGGCTGAAATTTGGCATGCAGGTAGATGTTATGACGTAGGCATCCGCTAAGATAGAATTTTGATTAATTCTACCCCCAAGGGGATAAAATAGAGGATGAAAGTTTGTATGAAACTTTGTTAATTTTAAACCGATCAGGCTGAGACTTTGCATGCATAAAGCTACTATGACGTAGGCACCCCCTAAGAAAGGATTTTGATAAATTCCACCCCTAAGGGGATAAAATAGAGGATGAAAGTTTGTATAAATCTTCTTAGATTTTCGACTGATTGAACTGAAATTAAAGATTGGAGCTACTATGATGAAGACGTTCACTTAAATAGGATTTTGATAAATTCAATAATTGGTTCCTTCGCAGATGAGATAATAAATAACGTTATGCTTTTGTTAATGAAAGTAAAGGTGGAAACAGCAGTAATAGACAAACCCGCGCAGGCGAGCTTGTTAAGTGTACTGTGTTAGAATAATCATTAATTAAAAATCTACATAACCTAAATTTCTGTTGCAGTCCCAAAGTGCTAATCCAATAATACAGATTCATTTGTGTTGTCACTGTTAACTACAATATTATGTTGTTTAATCATTACATAGTTGCTGTTGCTGTCTGTACGTCCCTGTGTATGCTTAAATGTTTAAAACTACGCAACGGATTTTGAAGCGGTTTTTTTAATGGAGTGATTCAAGAAGAAGGTTTATATATATAATACACGTACACCTGAACTAAGCCGGGGCGGGTAGTTAGTAATTATATAATAATAACTTAATTCCTTCTTCTCCTTCTTCTTTACTAATAAGGAACTATATAATATAAATTATATTTTCAAGTAAGTATAACAGTACTTGAATAGCCTTGTGAGTACTAGGTATGTGAGTAAAAGACTCTTAACATTCAAAGAAATCCTAGACTGAATCTGGTGTGTACTGTGAAGGTAAATTTTCATTTTATTTTTGACTACCTGTTCCTGCGACTTCGTCCGCGTGAAATTTAAGTTTATTTTTCTAAAATAAAAGCAGCCTAAGTTACTCGTTATTACATCAGCTACCTGCCGAAATAAGTTCCGTTAAAATCGGTTCAGCCATTTCAGAGATTAGCCGGAACAAACAGACCGACAGACAGACAGACAAAAATTGTAAAAAGTGGTTTTTTGATGTATGTACCCTATTTATATTCATATGCATGTAATAAAAAACGTTTATTTCAATATTATAAACAGACACTCCAATTTTATTTATATGTATATATGAAAAGAGGTTAAAGAGTAATCGTCTATCGTGGTATGGGCATGTAATGCGTAGGAATGAAGATCATATCCTAAGGACGGTGTTACATATGAATGTGAATGATTATAAGGGATAGAGGAAGACCGAAAAAGAGATGGATGGACTGTGTGAAAGATGATATGGTGAGAAAGAGAATAAATAACGGGATGACTGCGAACAGAGATGAATGGAAGAGAAAAACATATTACGCCGACCACAAATAAATGGGATAAGGAAGAAGTAGATGATGATGATGATATGAAAAGTGGGAAAATTGTAATCAGGTACTACTATAATGATAAATATCTAACCTTTCTGTCTATGCTGTTTGGTTTTACAGCCGTGATGATATACTAAGCATCAGCAGAGCCTTAACAACCAAGAGGTACAGTAAAGTCGTCCGTGACATGTTTCCTCAGCGCAAGAATTCATTTTCCCTATGAATATTATAAATTCCCGTCGCGTTGGCTGCCTCCGATATAATGAGGGCGAAGGGCAATTTCTTCAAGTTTTAGTATTTAGGCAAGTGTGAGAGAGAACAGCGACGCTGCGTCGATTTTTCAAGGGGAAACTTATTAGGCGATATGTTAAGGACAGGTCGTTTAGGTAATCGCCCACTTTGCATTTATTGATACAAGCCTCTTTGGTGGCGAGGACGTTGTTACAACAGAGGCATTTTATTCGTTCAATGGAATGTAAATTTGCACAAATACCCATTTGTGTGGCGACTGTGGAATGTTTTTGTTACATTGCGAAGTAATTCAAGTGTGCAAGAGTGACGCGACAGTTTAAGTTCACAATGGATGCTTAATAGTCTCGGATTTGATTATCTTGCAGGTATTCAGACGTTACAGTGATAAGGTAGGCCTGTTAAGCGCATTTTTTTTACATGTTTTAGTCTGTAATGAATAGATCTCTTATCATTATTTTACGAATCACATCACTCTTTCCTTAGAGGACACTTTGAGGGAAGAGTTATGGTGTACCTCTAACAGAGATAATGTGGGTCAAAGTCAGGTCAGAGAGAGAAACCGAGAGGATAGTGGGAAAGGATTGTTAGTAATGTCGACTGATGATCTCATTGCTAGCAATGCACCATGTCAGGTCGACCTCCACGCAGTTCTCCCTGGAAACCATCGTGATAAATTCTTGATGAATTTGTCACGATGGACTAACTGACCTGACCTCATGCTCATCTTATCATCTTCCACTGGTGCCCCGCCAGCTTAAACCGGTAGCGCAGGTAGGTGTACCATTTCATTATCATCCATAAAAAAAACCAAGACGATATTTAGGAGCTTAGTTTTCGCCATGTTTTATAGCTTCATCTATCACTGATTATGACTATGTTTATTTTTTTAAGATTATTATTAATTAGCTTACCAAAATGTGAATATATGAATGATAATCTTATGAATTACTAAATCAAGGCGTTTGTGACCCGGGTCCATAAACATAATGTTCACCTTCCTGAAGGAGGACTACTGGCCGAAGGGGGTGGTGTATCGCCGCTACCGTGGCAGATTGCCATCGTCAGTGCCATGACCATGCAGACAATATCAATATATCTATATTATATAATTAGTTTTATAATATTAGTTCATATGTATGTTAGTCCATAAGGTATTTATAATATGGGCCTAATAGCCTGAAATACTCTATTTCTTTCAGGTAATATAGAGAGGAGTTTCTGTGGGTGTTTTTTTTTATTAATGATAATGGAATGGAGCGTCCGCCTGCGCTAACGGTTTATACTGACGGATCACCAGTGGAGGATGATGAGATGAGCATGAGGTCAGGTCAGTTAGCCCATTGTGACAAATTCACCAGGAATTTATCACGATGGTTTCCAGAGGGAACCGCGTGGAGGTCAACCTGACGTGGTACATTGATAGCAATGGGGTCATGAGTCCACATTACTAACAATTTCCTTCCCCCCTCACTGTGGATGTTAAGAAGCGGGATAATTACACAATTATTAAAAAAACAGCCAGCTACTGCCGGTGAACCTTATTAATGTTATAAAAGTGAGCTAATTCTATCTATCAGTTGTTACCATTTTCTTTTTCGTGACTAAGCATCTGGAAGTCGTTGGTAACAACTAAGTAGATTTACAATTTTAATGAACGAATGAATGAATGATGAATGATTACTCTGTGTTAGTGGTGTGCTCTGTAGCACCAATGACGGATGACAGTATATGCAGGCCCCTCTTACCTGGGCACACGTGCACGTGCCCAGGGCCCCGCGATGGATTGGGGCCCCCTAGTCTAGTTCCTATTCCATTACCAAACGATACTCTCTCTCGCCTGAAAATCAGTCTTAACAAATGCTTAGCGACTATGGTCAATTTGTTTGTTTTTGTTAATTGTTTTATAAATGTTTAGGAAGAACTTGAACCCGTCATCACTTAACGACTTTTTAAAATTCGTTTTTATAGGGGGCCCTTTTTTTTTTTTTTAATGTGCCCAGGGCCTTTAATAGGTGAAAAACGGCCCTGTATGTGAATGAAATCAGGAGGCAGGAGCAAGCGACAAATTAATTGATTAGTAACGTATTGATGTCGACCGCAATGAGTTAGAGCAGGACGTCGGATATTACCATCTTGTTCTATTTAATGAGTGTGCAGTCATAGAGTTTTAGATTCGTTTGCTATTTGCTACTTGCCTACTTGCATATAATGGTGAATTTATATATGTTACACATATACTCATATACTATTTAAATGTTATGTAATACTAGCTGTTCCCGCGACTTCGTCCGCGTGGAATTTAACTTTATTTTTCGAAAATAAAAGAAGCCTAAGTTACTCTTTATAACATTAGCTATTCTTCCAATAAAAAGTCCCGCCAAAATCGGTCCAGCCATTTCATAAATTAGCCGGAACAGACAGACAGACAAAAAAAGTTATTTTGGTACCGTACTTATATTCATATGCATGTAGTAAATAACGGTTATTTCAATATTACAAACAGACACTACAATTTTATTTATATATATAGATAATTTTATGGCTTTTATACGAAACGAGGTTTCATGTGCTAACAGAAATTGAAGGCAGGACAAATAATATGTTATTAAGTATTGTACATATATAAAGGGAGCGTGGAACTTTTTCTCTCCATTATATTAGAAGTCACGTCATTATCCGAAAAAATCCGATATTTTAAAAATATATTAAAAGATGGTAGTTCGTTTTTAGTATTAATGAAGAACCCGATGTAAGGATTATTACGAATATTGTAAAGAGCGCCATCTAGTATTTATAGACCAACCTACTACACTGACTTTGGTCTATAAATACGGAGGTCGGTAGTTGAATAATCCTCTTTCGTTGCGTGAGCCGCGGCATTCAGTCGACGAGCGCAGAGCGTGCCAGTTGTGTTTTGGATATTAAAGTGAATTGTATTAGCAATGGGTTTATCCCGGTCTTAGCTGGGCCTGGGGGGAAGCTGCAAGTAGTGAAGGTGAGTGTTAATGCATTCTAAAAGGGTCTTTTAAACCTACACCCGTGTCACAAGTCACGGGTGCTACTTGGGGTTTCCCTTGCGGTAGCCGGCTTCAAAACCTCAGTCGTCCATCATAATTAGTGCTTCTTACAATTATGACCACGGTCTGGCATTATGCAAAATATGCTGAACTACAAAGAGTCGCTCGAAACGAAATTAGGTAAGGAAGAGTAATCACAGAAAACATTTAAAACATTATTTGTTAAATACTAAATTATAGGTTATTTTAAAAACATTATTTATCGGTAGTTTGTATTCACATACTTAAACTTAAATTGTAAGTAAGAATAATGTTATTTAAAAGAGCAACACACAAGTTTCTTGTTCGTTCTTCTTGTGATGAGACAGCTTCCCGAATGAGCGATAGATTAAAAAAAATGTGATGACTATTCAAAAGTGCTTCAATGTAAGTTTATTTGAATAAATGATTTTTTATTCTATTCTACCATTTTTTCTATGAAAGTGCTATTATTCTGTGAGGCTGATATTTACTTGCTCGACTTAGACTTCGAATCCATTTCTTTTATTGCACAAAATCACGTGTATAAAAGTCGAGATTAATGTGTGGTGTAACAGCTGATAGAAAAATAACTAATTATTTTTTGTAAATACATACATAACATACATGGAAGACAACCAGACCAATACAAACAACCATAAATATGATTACAAATGTTTGCTCCGTGCGAGGAGTCGAACCCACGACCAAACGGAAGCTAAGCGGAGTGCTAAACCGGTAGACACCGAGACGACAATTGAAATCGCCTGAGATTACCCCATATGTGACAATAGCTTTAAGGGTATATTATTGGAACAGATTATTTTATCTTTATTATGTTTGGAATGCAGATAGTTTAGAATTTAGCGCAAATAGCAAATACAAAAGGGGTACGCAGCGAGGGTGAAAGGGGTGCAAACGTAAAAAGGCCGATCCTAATACGATAACACTGGGCGGAGTCGCTGAATCTAGTCTACTACTTGCAATGCAACCACTAACTATAAACCCACATCTAGTACAATTACATTGCTGCATTTATTACATATAGACAACTTTAAATCGAATAAAAACTGCAATGAACACAATCGTTACGAAATTTGCGTATCTGTTTAGTAAATGTTGATTATAATAGTACAGGACGAAGGTAAACAGCACCGTTGATTAATCATTGTGAAATAGTATCACTATACAGATAACGCTGCGGTTCTCATTTTTTTTATGTTAAAAGCTTAATTTACGGGGCAAAGGGGTATTCCTGTACGGCTTGGCGTGTGTTTTAATTAGTGATTATCTGTTGTACGATCTACGAGTAATTTGCTGGTGAAACAGATCCGTTATGATCCTCGGACATGTTGGATTTGTAGTCTTGATATAATTTTACGGATGTCAGTTTATGTTATGATGTGTGTATGATATAAAATTTTAATAGTTGTAGGGTATAATATCTGGATCTGCTGAACCGATTTTGAAAATCATTTTAGTATTGGATAGTCCACTTATCGTTCTATAAAATCTATACTTAAGGGTAAAATATTTACAGACTTTGAATGTCATATGTATTTATATTTAATCAACAGCCTAAAAAATAAGTTTTATGCCAGCAAAAATGATGATACTTCCATACAACCCTTCATCACCCCTTTCAACCCCATACAACCTTTTTTTTATTTATATTCAATCAATAGCTTGAAAAATCAGTTCCAACTATCTAACTTCAAAAATGACAATACTTTCATACAAACTTTCATGTCCCCTTTCAACCCTTTACAACCCTTTTCCCACTAAAAAGTAGCATATGTGTTGTAACTGGCTAATCAGATATGTATTTTATATTCTAAATTTGTATTTAAATTTATAGTTCTTTTATATTACATTCTTGTTTTTGATACTTCAATTCATTCTTTCTGTTGTCAATATGTTAGTTCTCTATTATTAATATATTTTCTCCGTTTTACAAAATCTTTTTTTTCTTATTACTACAACAATATGTCCTTTCTCTGGGATTATATGATTACCAAATTTTTAAATCGATTTAGTAGTTTTAGCGTGAAAGCAAGACAGACAGAGTTACTTTCCCATTTATAATATTAGCAATGATAACATCACGATACGACCAATTGGAGAGCTCAACAAAATAATGCGCGGGAATTGTAAGTAGATGAAGTTACGTGGGTCAGCTATCTTATTATATACTTTAACATATAATATAACACTGTTTATTTCCATCGATATATAGATATGAAAACAATGATTGTGTATTTGCATTTCATTACAAACAACTGCAGGCTAAACGAAAGTTAGCGAGGTGTGTGCAAACACAAAAGTTTTGCGGGTATTTAATTGAAATTTCATACACGTGTAAATGTTGGGAACTTGATAGAAGTTCGTGTTCCTCATTGGCTCCACTGGGATATCGGGAAACTATAGTCCCGGGACAGGTCAGTGAGTTTGGACCGATCACCTGCGTTGTAAATCGCATTGTCTTCTAAATCTTTTCCAAGTTTCCAACAGTTCTGTAGATGACAAACTCTTTAAAATGTGTAAAGATATTTATAAGATATTAGCTGATTCTTGTGATTTTGTATACCCGTTTTTCCATAGAGATTTTCATAAGATACTAACTATTTTATCCGTTTTTGTAACATTTTTCGTTTCAGCTCCGCTCCTATTGATCATAGAGATCATCAGGCCGTCTTTGATAAATTGGCTCAAAATATGGTAAACATTTTGAGTTTGTGTCTTTGTGGGAAATAATCTCCGGATATATTGAACCGATTTTAAATATTATTTTAGTGTTTGATAGCAAATTTATCGAAGACAGCAATAAGATATATAACATCACGCTATGACCAATAGGATCGGAGCTGCAATGTAAAATGTTATCTGTCCACGTATATCTGGGGTAAAGTATCGTATACAAAGTATGGTTGTAATATCATCTGTGGTAAGGTTGGCGTGTTGATATCAGAAGGAGTGATATTAATAAAAGATTTAATAAAGAACAGTGTATATAATGTCAGAAATAACGTAACAAATAAAAATTAATGTAACAACTTTCTAAACCAACCAGAAATTTACAAGCAATTTTATTTGATACTTAGTCAATATACTTTTTAGTAAATGTATTTCTATTATAGGGTTAGTTAATGCTAGGTTGGTAGCCTACAGATCTATCTTCACATCAAATTTCGTGAAGACCCATTTAGTAGTGAAAAGTTAATAAATAGACAGACAGAAAAATCCATTTATGATATTAATATTGACGTGTTTGATAATTACGTCTATAAACGTCCCCATAAGTGCGAGCATTAGCTTGACAAAGCTTTAGTACAATCATGTATTAATGGACATAATTTACAAACAAACACCGTACATTTTAATACTAGCTGTACCTGCGACTTCGTCCGCGTGGAATTTAACAAAAAAGTTAATTAGAGAATTTTTCTAAAAGAAAAGTAGCCTAAGTTACTCCTTATTACGTCAGCTACTTGCCAATAAAAGTTCCGTCAAAATCGGTCCAGCCATTTCAGATATTAGCCGGAACAAACAAACATACAGATTAAAAATTGTAAAACATGTTATTTTGGTGTATGTATCGTATTTATAGCCATATGCATTTAGTAAAAAACGGTTATTTCAATATTACAAACAGACGCTCCAATTTTATTTATATGTATAGATAATGATATTAACTAAACGGCATTTCTATTTCTAAACTTGCTTCAAAATTTCTAAATTAATTAATTCTGGGTTGACTGTACGTAATACTATTGCATCTTCTAAATTGATAGGGCCAGTCGTTTCTGAAATTTATAGACAAACTTGCTGTCCCTAAGTATCGTTTAGAAAAAGTTAATAGGTCTTTTATGGGAATAGGTATAAAAATTTACAATAAGATACCAAAGGATATGTTGGAATTACCCTTAAATAAATTCAAAACATCTGTTAAATTATATTTACTGAGCAAAGCCTATTACTCACTAAACGATTACTTGAATGACGAGCGTGCATGGCAATACTTGTTCATGCACTGAATTTTCATTTAATGTTAGACATAGACACCTATATAAATAAACATTGTAAATAAACTGGCTTTAAAAAAAAGTAATTCAATTGAGTTTCTTGTCAGTTCCTCTCAATTGGATCTATATAACGAATTGGACGGTAGGGAAAAAAAATAAAATTATAATGTAAAAATTTGACTTTCATAAGCGGGTAAAATGTCCTACATGAATAAATGATTTTTGAATTTGAAATTCGAATTCTATTAAAAAGATTTTTTTGTCTAATTATTTCATAATCTCCGGTTCTAGGATATTAATTACTTAAAAAATATAAATGGATTTTTAAAAGATATATTTTTTACTAACTGTTCTGTTTTATATTAACTATTATCATACCATCTTTGAGAATTGACCTTAGTCCGCTGTTCATTCGTCCTTCAGACCTCTAAATCCTCCTCCATGAATAAATGATTTTTGAATTTGAATAGATAATCTACTTTAATATTTGAAAATATTTTCGACGGTACACTAGAAACACGCTGAGCGAAATGCGGTCTCCTTGGTACTCTACTTAAGACGATGACCCAATCGATTACAATAGACACTTTGTCATGTACTATAAATTCATTAAGCATAGCTTCCGCTTTCCTAACCCAATCGCTTTCAGGGGTTTCATGAAATATTTCCGACAAACCCTCTGTGGTCAACAAATTGGTTCTCTTCAATACGGAACCCGCAAATTACCGAGTTTCCTCACCTTTAGCAAGTTTTAGGGTCGCCTCGCCCTGCGTTTACTAGGAACGCTATACAATCGGGTTTTAGCAGGCCTGGCTTAAGTATTTACACGTTATTTTGATACTCTCTTTTGTATATTATTTTTGTTTACTGTGACCATTTTTGAGACTTAAAATATATATATAACTTTATTTTTCTAAAATAAAAGCAGCCTCAGTTACTCCTTATTATATCAGCTATCTGCCAATAAAAGTCCCGTCAAAATCAGTCCAGCCATTTCAGAGATCAGCCGGAATAAACAGACCGAGAAAAATTGTAAAAATTGTTATTTTGGTGTATTTACTGTATTTATAGAATAGAATAGAAAATCATTTGTTCAAATAAACTTAATTTAAGCACTCTTGAATAGTCATAACAATTTGTTTTTTATCTACCACTTATATTCATATGCATGTAGTAAGAAGCGGTTATTTTAATATCACAAACAGACATTCTAATTCTATTTATATGTATAGATTATTTCTTGGTATACTTATAAAATGGAATATACAAAATTCTCGTGTCCATAGTATTAGTAACAAAACTTCTCCGAAATGTATCGACTGATTCTTATGAAATTTTATGTTGGTATTCAGTGGGTTTGAGAATAGGATGTTAATTATTTTTATACCCCTCCCCTAAGTAATAAGGATAAACCATCCACCACAATTTTTATATTTCAGTTTTTACTAGCTACTCGCCCCGGCTTCACACGATTGTACATGTTACATTAGTATAGTACATTATTATTACATATATAAAACTTCCTCTTGAATCTCTCTATCTATTAAAACCCCGCTTCAAAATCCGTTGCGTAATTTTAAAGATTTACGCATACATAGGGACAGACAGCGACAGCGACTTTATTTTATACTATGTAATAATGTTGTTTTGGCAAAATATTGAAATTTTTTAGATTTGTATTGTATTTTGTTAGGGAAAATACTCTCTGCTACCAAAATGTTAGGGAAAGTACTATGTATATATATAGGGAATAATATGTGGAAGCGTCTGTCACGTACCTGTATGGTTCTGCGGATTTCTTGGGCTTCAGGGTCTCGAAGGTATCTTCGCTAGCTTTCCAGTTTCACAGTAGGTTTAACACAGTTCTAATTTATTTTAATTCACAACACAATGCGCGCGCGCGTCAAGGTCGCTGTACGGTCAGTTCAGTACTGGGTAAGGGAGGGGAACAGAAACCGCGGGAACACAAACTAACGGACTCTAATATAATAATCTGTGCTTACGATGATACAGGGTAGATTTTGAACATATTTATTATTTCTATGTATATGTTATAATAATTTATATGCTGCTGTGAGCATCGTTGTTGTTGTGTTGTGATGTGTGATAGTAATATATATTCTATTCTATTCTATTCTAAAATATACATACAAATCGAAATTTTCACCCTTGTTTCATCAACACCTATTTTTTATTACCGATATTAGTACCTTATTCATTTTCTACTCTCGGCGGTCGATAACTTATTAATTTATGTGGCAAAACAACGTCTGCTGCGTCAGCAAGTAACCATATATTAACCTGGATCTAGTCACATGAGCAAACAACCCAATTGTAGATATTTGGTCACTTAGTTTATTGAAAAATTAATTAATATTTTAATTTATTTAATGGATTTAAATAAAGAAAAGTTTCATACAGAGATGTATATTGTTTTAGGTGGCCAGATAGAAAAAAATATGTTAGCCTTTTTAAAGTCTTTGACTAGGAAACAAGCTGACGGTCAACCTGATGGTAACTGGTAACCGTGATCTGTAGATTCTGCTAAACTGAAGAGGAAACGCCACTACACATCCTATTTGGTTGTAGCGCACTCATGTATAAACAAAATATCTATCTCCTTTGGAAAGTTTACTCTATCCCGAGGAGATAAAAACCATCGCTCCTAAGAATATCCTTCAATTCTTGTCCCTGACGGGTCTAGGTAGCGAACTCTGAAAAAGGGCGAGCACAATAGATTTATGTAGGTCGCAGTGCTACAGGTGCTACAAACACCTGACAATAGCCCAAACAAACCTATAAAAAAAACCGTGATCTATATACATGGATACGACCACGGCATTACTTCATCATATGACGCCCTTAGTACTGATGTGTCGCCATTTTTTTTACTACTATGGTGGTAAATAAGCATACAGCCATTCCGGAGGACAACGTTTCGTACCTCGTAATATCAACCATTAAAAGAAACATCATAAATTGCAACAACTTTTTTTTAGGACAGGGCTCAGGACAGTTCTCACAGCGCCGTCTAGACCCAAGTTAAGTAGCTAAAGCTTGTGTTATGGGTATTATACATCTGATACAATACATCGATATTGTTTTAACAAACAATCGTACTCATGAATTCAAATGTATGTACCGTGCGAGGAATCGAACCCGCGACCATTGGAAGTATGGCGGTGTGCTAAACTGCTAGACCACTGAGACCAGCTTTACCGGCCTTTTATGAAGAATAAGTTCTTTTCTTTCAGGTTTCAATATCGCATTGGTCGGAAAAAAGAGGGTGGACTCACTACCCTCACTGAGTTATAGACCGTTTTGTCTCATTCATTAGTTTCAAATTATATTATTTTATGGGCAACACTTATATTGTGTGAAAAGTTTTTGTTTGAAACAAATAAAGATTATAATAATTATTTTTTTTTTCTAAAAATTCTCATTACCACCCCATTCTCATTACCAACCCATTAAGGAGAGGAGATGGCAACTTACCCCCGGTAGAAGCACAGTCGGCCGGGGTTCAGGGCCCCAGGGAGAGAAGCCGGCGTACAATGCGGGCAGAATCTAAGAGCACTTATTATTATTATTAAATACCATTGCTGGAAGATGCTTCCACAATGTGGCTGTGCTGGCAAAAAGTTTCTAGAACACACAGTGAAGGACCTCCATTCATCCAGATGATCAGGATGGTATTTTAATTACCTTAGAAAACATGCTGCTTGGCGGCAGAATATGCCAATAGATCCACGCAGATGACTCATTATCATCCGCCGAAGCTGTAAAATGCAGCTGCTGAGGTCTAACAGCTTTAGAGTAGTCCGAATAGACATACAGTCATCCTCTAGAAATATCAGTCTTACTACCTTCTCATTACATTTTTCAGAAACAGAAATGATTTTTTAAAGGAACGAAATATAACTGCGAGTGTAATATAAAAATAAGAATTTCATTCTTAATGTTTATTGAGTATCTATTTCAATATACATTACGCTCGGTATTCAAATATATATTTTTATATTATATATATACATATATACATATATAAGAAGAAGTAATTTATGATCGCTTTGAGAGACAGTCGTAAAGTATAGCGACCCAAAGAGCTCAGTATATTTACATGAACTGTAATTAATATTATACTTTGCGGCTCATCGAGGTTACTTGTGACCCGAGAGCTGGTAGCTACTTTGCCCAAAGGCTAAGTATGGCCATTCAAAGAGGCAACGCTGCCAGTATCTTGGGTACGCTGCCTCGATGTGCCGCGTTGGATGACAATGATTGTTTGTATTAATTATGTAAAAAATATATAAATAAAATTATACTTTTGTCGAATTATTAGAACTGCTTCAAAGCTGCCAATAATTAACAATCCTTGACTAATACCACTACATATAGTAGTATAGTGTAGTAACACAACCCCGTTCGTGGTTAAGGTCGTGAACATATTTGTGTACGCATCGGTCGAAACTATGTAGAGGATTTGTACCAAAGATTTTCAACTGTTAGGCCGATAAATTTTAGCGAAACAATCAAGTTTGTGTTATAAATATTCTTATAGTGAACGCAAACTCAAATATAACGTTATGATTTGAGAATTATCATACATATAAATATATTCTCATGATTAGGACTCTAAATGGGACGGTCAGAGATATTGTTAACCGACAACGTAGTGGTGAAAATGAATATTGACATTTTCGCTTTTCGTTGAGAATTTTTGAGTCTAACTTGACTTGGGCACCAAGTTTTTCTATACTATAAACAAACCTATATATATTTTAATGCATGATAATGGAATGACATACCCGTCTGCGTTAAGGATATATGCTCTCAGGGCACTAATTGTAGATTATAGAATCTGCAAGGGTCATTAAGCCCATTTTGATAAATTCACCAGAAATTAACGATGATCTTCAGGGGAGACTATGTAGAAGTCGAGCTGATATGGTAAAATACATAGCAATAATCCTCCATAGCAAGAAACATATCCCCCATCTTCCCCTCTCTACTTCATTTACACATTATAATTCATTGAATTACTCCAGTCTACAGAAAGGCTTTGAGCCGGCCACCTATATACAGCAGAGATGAGAGATGGACATACGGATCACTAATTTGGTGACCTAGGATGGGAAGCAGAAGGATAGGCAGATCAGATATCAAGAAAACGGCAGGGCCGACCTGGACTAAATGCGTCGCAGAGCGAACAATTTGGAAAACTATGAGACCAACAGTTGACTAATAATGCTGATGAAGAACATAGAAAGGTAAGCCAAAGATATAAAATAGTATATGTAATTGAATTGAACAGGTTCAAAATGTATAAACTCCTTTTCAAAGACTCAATAACGGTTGAAGTTTGATCACCAATAGACAAGATTATAATTCTTCCAGTAGTGGTGATCAAATTTCCGTATTGAATGTTTATGGTATCCCTCATGCTGTTGTTAGAGGAATTAAAAAAATATATAATTAAATTCAAGTTATTACTACTTTCATCAGTCAACTTGCACAACTAAGATTAATTGAGTTTTCCTAACTGTTGAATCCAGATCTAGCCGAGGAAAGGAAATTTTAATAGTTCTAAAATATCTTATTATATTTTTAGTTGGTACACCTCGACGCTATAGTTCAACTTCCCAACTCCTTGGAAGTTACTAAGTTTTGTACGGGCGGGAATAATTTTAAAATGCAAATAGTAAAATGGACGAACATCACAGACGTTTCAAAGGGACCCAATTCCAGTATTCGAATGCACACATTAGTTTCGGAATATTCATTTCGTGACAGCTTCCTTTCGTATTTGGAAGTATGGAGACGCAGTGGAATTGCAACTTTCAGTTCGTTATATTACTCAAATTGCAAAAATTGAAATTTAAAGGAACATTTCCCGTCTACGCTGTATTTCTATGTTACAAAGTGTTTCTCTAGAATATTATTTCGCTAGGAGAATGTTGTTAAAATACCTGAGCAATAATGTAGATAGCGCAAACCTAAATGACCCATTTTCCAATACTCCATACAATATATATATATATTTAATACAAATATTGGTTTTCTCCTTGTATTTATATATATAATTACTACATATATTTTTTAGATCCACAGACACATGTTTAAAATACTGGCGATTTTCTACATGTTATATAATTTAAATAGATATGTATCTTATATATAAAATTTTCGTGTCACAGTTTTCGTTCCCATACTCTTCCGAAACGGCTTGACGGATTCTCATGAAATTTTGTGAGCGTATTGAGTAGGTCTGAGAATCGGCCAACATCTATTTTTCATCCCCCTAAATGTTAGGGGTAGTCAACCCCTAATTTTTTTTTATTTCAAGGCTAAACAACGTTTGCCGGGACAGCTAGTATTATGATAAATTTGAAGTAATAAACCGTGAGATTGTGGTGACGTGTCACGTCAGACTTCAAGTACACTATTTTCCATCAAGCAACCGAATAAGCGGTAAATTAAAAATAAAATTGTTAACAATTCAAAAGTGCTTAAATTATTGAATAAATGATTTTCTATTCTATTCTATTCAAGTAATTTTATGACCAACTAACTTTTGCCCGCGGCTTCGCTCGCGTTAATTTATTCTCTTAGGGGTGGAATTTATCAAAATCTTTTCTTAGGGGATGCCATAGTAGCTTTATGCATGCAAAGTCTCAGCGCGATCGGTTTAAAATTGACAAAGTTTCATATAAACTTTCATCCCGTATTTTATCCCTTTGGGGGTAGAATTAATCAAAATCCTTTCTTACCGGATGCCTACGTCATAACATTTACCTGCATGCCAAATTTCAGCCCTATTCGTCCAGTTGTTTGGGCTGTGCGTTGATAGATCACTATGCCAGTCACCTCTGAGTTATGTATATTTAGATTATAAAAAAATAATCATTCTAAAAATTATTTGTCTAATCCGCTTTTCCGGCATGACGGCTTAAACCGTTATCGTGAAATTTAGGATGTACAAGCATTGTTATGTTTAGTAAGATCATTTCAACACTGTATTATTATTTTTTTTATTTTACATTTTCTATTAATATTCACATTACTATATATCCATATAAAGCAGAATTATCATTTATTTTTTTATTTTTATAGTACAGAGGACAAACGAGCATGCGGCGAACCTGATGGTATGTGATTACCGCCGCCCATGAGCGCCCTCAACACCAGGGGAATTACAAGTACGCTGTAGCCCTTTTAAAAAGGATCTATACTTTTGTGATTAACAATTCTACCGTTTATTCCTGTCGCGCAAGAAAATTCGCGGACCAGTCGAGTCTCCCATAAAAATAAGAACTGAATCTCCATTTACAAGCTTAACAAAGCGTAAAGTGAAGTTGCTGTGATTTAATAAGTTCAATCTCAAAATAAGTGATTCAAGTAAGTTAAAGCACTGTTATTTAATTTCCACTAACTTCTTCTTAATTCTAAGCGTCCGACTTTTGCGAACAAATTACTCGAGAGGCTTTTGTGAGAGTCGATCGGATAGTTAGGGCTAAGTTTTGGGTAAAGCCCGCCAAGTCGCCGCATTGGCCATGTTCGGCTCCTCGGCCAAGTTGTTCTAACTTTACAGCGAGCATCCCCCTTCTCGCCCCTTGTTGATTCTGTCGCGTAACTTTAATTGTCTTTGGAACTGACGTATTGTCCTACATAAGTGATGCCATGCGATAATTAATCTTTTTTAACTTTTATGTATAAAAGAAAGTATTTTATATGAACGTGGATGGATGAAAAGGGTGAGGATTAGCGAAAAAATGTAGGAACTATATTTTCTTTAAACACAAAAACATTGACAAAAGTATATTATCATTGAAGAGGAAACGCCACCTATACATTTAATGTGGTTCTAGCCCACTCTAATATCTCCATTGGAAAGTTTAGACTTAATCTAGAGAAGACAAAAACCATCGCGCCTAAGAATACTCTTCAATTTTTATCCCTGACGGGTCCGTAGCGAACTCTGAAAAAGGGCGAGCATAATAGATCTATGTAGGTCGCAGTGCTACAGGTCCAAGTACGTGACAGTAACCCAAATAAACCAAAAAAATTAAAGTCATTATTGCCTTGCTTTTACTCCACTGTTTTGGGTAGGCGCCTTATTCCATCTTCTTCCACTGGTCTCTGATGTCTGAGCTTACTCTTACCTTATATGTATTTAAACGTTCTTTTCAGAGGTAGACTGTAAAAAGTCGTCTAAGTAAGTATCTCAGACTTACCTAATTCAGGCGCCAGCAGCTAGCTTTGTAACCTGTGTTTTGGTTGTACGATGCGATTAGACAGTGCAATTAAAGGATAAGAGGCATGACATCTTAATCCTCTGGAATAACGACCTGTGAGTAGTGTTATCAAGGGTGTCTCATAATATCGTGACGTCTTTAGTGCTGTTCATATACAAGTATATAGGCGATAGTCATCTTATAATCAGATGGACAGATCAGCTTGTTTGCCGTTCGATTTTTATAAAAAGAATGAAAAATTAATGGTCCTAAAATTTAATTACCAACATTTGTTGATTTTAATATTCATCTGGACATATGTAGCTTAACATAGTATATAATAGTACCGCTGCTCACTTAGGACAAGGCGTTGGAGTGAATTGGTGCAATTTGATAGGATTCGCGGATGATGCAACTCTATTAAGAGGACACTTCCTGGAAGATTGGGAATATCTTTGTCCGTTAAATCTATACTACTTTTATCCTAAACCGGGTAGGCAAAATTATCTTCTACTGTGACAGTGAACAAAATACTTGACATAACCACATTTCGGTGTTGCCATTACTGGAGAGACACATATCCACATTTCAGTCACTATAATTACGATTGGGAGTTATGGGCAATTGTCAGGTGCTAATACCTGTAGTTGACACTGCGACCTGTATAGGTCTATTATTCTCGCCCTTTTTCAACGTTCATTCGTTACCTAGACCAGTCAGGGACAAGAATTGAAGGATATTCTTAGGAGCGATAGTTTTTATCTCTTCAGAACAGAGTGTATACTTTCCAAATGAGATATTTCGTTTATGCATGAGTGGGCTACAACCACATAGGATATGTAGTATCGTTTCCTCTCCTGCTTAGCAAAATCTACAGATTGATAATTGATGTAAGCTATCCTATGTATCTTTAAAATTGGATCAAATTATTGCACACAATATTCAAATCAAATTTGCAATTGGTTCAGTATTTTAGGAGTCCATAAATTCAAATTCAAATTCAAAAATCATTTATTCATTTAGGACATTTTAGCCGCTTATGAACGTCAAGTTTTTACATTATAATTTTTTTCCCTACCGTCCAGTTCGGTATATAGATCCAATTGAGAAGAACTGGCAAGAAACTCAATTGAATTACTTTTTTTTAAATCCAGTTTATTTACAATGCATAGGTATTTATATAGGTGTCTATATCTAACATTAAATGAAAATCCCGAACATGAAAACTATTGCCATGCACGCTCGTCATTCAAGTAATCGTTTAGTGAGTAATAGGCCTTGCTCAGTAAATATGATTTAACAGATGTTTTGAATTTATTTAAGGGTAATTCTAATATATCCTGTGGTACCTTATTGTAAAATTTTATACCGAACATACAACGTGACACGTAATTTTTATACATATTATAAGTGTGTATATATGTTTATTATTATTCTTATTTGGTTGTAATAAGATGTGTAGTGGCGTTTCCTCTTCTGTTTGGCACGGCCCCTTAAGTGGGCCATCCTAATCTCAGGTCTTGCTGCTCGTTACTGATTGCCGTTTGTTTGGCACAATTGCGTCTAATTGGAATTGTTGTTACCACTTTATTAGTTGTTTAGAGTTGGTAAGCTTATAAACTAATACAGTGATCTCGTTAAACAACAAGCAAAATCAATAAACTATGCCTAATACTATAAAGTGAGCAGATTTTGCCAAGAGGTAAGTAAATAATAATCTGAAATCTTTTAATTTCCCTTACGAACTGCCAAACAGGGTTGTTTGGCAGTTCGTATGGGAAATTAAAATTGTTGCTTTTACTATTCTCCATGCAATTTCTTCATATTCTATCACCGTTTAAACCTTCCCTGGACTTCCACGAATATTTCATGACTAAAATTAGCCAAATCGGTTCATATTAGGCACATTGATTGAAGTAGAAAAAGTATAATCCATCACATTTAAAATAAGTATTGTTGTTAAGTAACAGTTTGTATGTAACGTGCAACTGCAATCGGAACGAAGTAAATTATATTTACTACTATATATGTAATCCACTCAATATCTCTATCAGTTCAGCCGTTCTCGAGTTTTCGGGACACTAACGAACTGTAATTCATTTGTATATAGGTATATTGATAAAACTTTTTAGCACTATCTACACGTCGTCGTCTTTTTCACATTTCTCTATCACTCACTCTTTCACACACACACACACGTTCTATTTCTCTCATTCGTGAATCTTCGTTCACACTCTTGTCTGAATTACCATCTCGCCTCTCGTCTAATATACCATACGTCCTATTGACTCTTCCATTATCTCACTCCCACATATATATGTATATCATTGATTAAGAAAAAAAAGCAATGATATAAATTACAACTTGCCATAAAATCTCTGACTCATCCAATAGAATTCTGGAAAACTAGGGAACAACTGTTCAGAGTTGGGATTTTTTTTTCTTAGATGAATATACAATACAAACTAAACACTGGCGCCAGTGGTGGATGATAGGTTGAAGGGCAGTATCTATTTTTTTTATTGTTTTTGGAATTTATTTATTTAAGTCTTCATCAGTGTACAGTGTTTGATGGATTCCTGATTTCCAAGATAGCATGAGCTGTACATCAGGAGTCAGGTCAGTTTATACGAAAATTATTATTAGACCAAAGAACTTTAAAAATATTACAGTATATAGATTATAAAAAAAATAATTTACTCTGTTCTATCTATTGAATATCTTTATTCAAATAAACCTAAATTTAAGTATTTTTGAATAGTTATTTTCTATCTATGCTGATAGATGGCGCTGTAATAGCAAAATGTAGATTTTTTTATATAAAAAGTATCCTATTTTCATTCTAATACCTCTAAGAACATGTGTACAAATTTTATGATGATCAGTTCAGTAGTTTTTGCGTGAAAGCGTAACAAACATATCTACTTTCACATATATAATATTAGTAAGGATATACATAGATTTTAAGTTTTATTAATATTATATAGCAGTTTCCTCATTAGCTCTTAACGCCAGGGTTGTACTGCAAAGCGAAGAGTGGACGGGAAACTAGTTATTCAGTTAAACAGTATTCATTCTAATGACAAACTACGAAATTCGTGTCGCATGCAAAAACGCCCGTAAAATGTACACCAATGAAAGCAATTAGCCGTTATTAAGTGCTTTCTCAAGTTAGCAACAAACTAGTGTTGTTACATTAGCATTAAATATGCGCAGCTGAAGTTCCATGAACTTCCATGAAGTTCCATGCAAGAATCATGCGAGCAGCGCCGGCGGGTGCAACAAATTAATTCACAGCAGTTCATGATTTCATTTTTCCTCAACGCTTGTTAGAAATTGTTTCATTTTACCAAGGAGAATATTGTGTAAAGTCGACCTACTCTGATGTTGGTAAGTTCCAATCTTGCCAACAAAAACTCTGTTAATTTATACTTACGTATCCGTATGTTGCTGGGAGCTTGTCTACCATTCTTTTTATTTTTGACATCTGTTTTTTATATGTCAGGTTTTGAATATTGTCACTTAAAAAACTATTAAATACAGAGTCTAATAAACTACAAAAACTACTAAATAGATTTTGATGAAACTTTACGGTAATATGGCTTATGCATCAGAATAACATATAGGCTATTTTTTATTAAAATCTGAAGCGGGTGAAACCGTAGGCACATCTAGTACATCATTACATAGTATAAAACAAAGTCGCTGCTGCCTGTCCGTCTCTATGTATGCTTAAATCTTTAAAACTACGCAACAGATTCTGAAGCGGTTTATTTTAGTAGATATATTGATTAAAGAGGAAGATTTATATATATATAACTAGTTTTTCCCCTCGGCTTCGCTCGCATTAATTTATCCTCTTAGGAATGGTCATCAAAATCCTTTCTTAGCGGATGCCTACGTCTTAACATCTATCTGTATGCCAAATTTCAGCCCGTCCGGTGGTTTGGGCTGTGCGTTGATAGATCACTATGTCAGTCAGTCACCTTTGAGTTATATATATTTATATACATGTACACCCGTGCGAAGCCGGGTTGAGTAGCTAGTTATTATATATAATAATATTGTAATTTTAAATACTAAAACAGAAATTGTATACGACGATAATGCAAGTAAAATGAAAATGTTTTTCTCTCCTCGCGAAACCAAACAAACACTAAAGTTTTTATATGAATAGGACAGCTGTTTCACCTGCCTTTGTTTAGTTTGAAACTGCGATTAATATTGTCCATTGTTCTGTGCTTGTGACGAACACACGGACACGCCAACGCGCCAACACGTGTGCGCAACGTGATAACTTAAATTTTATACAACTATAAACTACGGCCCAACTGATGGTAAATGGTTACCGTAGCCTATAGACACCTGAAACATTAGGGGTGTTACGTGCGCATTGTTGATCCTTAAGAAAACTTAATGTGGGGTTTTTCAAGAAGGGTTTCTTGAAAAACCCCAAGCTGCAGTCACTAGCGAAAACCTTGGCAGGTAGTTCATTCCACAATCTAAGTATAATCTATCAGTATAACAATCAACAGTTTGTCTTAAAGATTTCGTTTCGAATGCGGACATTGTAAGACATCCTGATCCTGAAGACATTCTCATCTTGTCATCCTCCACTGGTGCCCCGTCAGCGTATACCGTTAGCACAGGCCACAGGGTGTACCATTCCATTATCATCCAATACTTGTACTTGCTGTTCTTGCTTGTTGCTTGCTTCACCCGCGTGAAATCTATAGCCAATGTCTTATTCTAATGTATAATGTATATTTTACTTCGTCCGCGTGGAATTTAAATTAAAGTAGCCTAAGTTACTCCTTATTACATCAGCCACCTGCCAAAAAAAGTCCCGTCACAATCGGGCCAGCCATTTCAGAGATTAGCCGGAACAAACAGACAGACAGACAAAAATTGTAAAAAATGATATTTTAGTATTTCTATCGTATTTGTATTTATATGCACGTAGTAAAAAACGGTTATTTCAATATTACAAACAGACAGTTCAATTTTATTTATATGTATAGATTAATTAACAGCCTAAAAATATGTTTCAAGCTTCTAGCTTTCATGATACTACCATACATCCTTTTGTCTCTTTTCAACGGTTTTTCGCAAGAAAAAGTAGTCTATATCTTTCTCAGAATCTTCTCAGACCTTTTCAACCCCTTACAACCCTTTTTTCGCAATAAAATATAAGGTTACTTAGGGTCTAGATCTCTGTTCCAAACATTTATATCGGTTCAGTAGTTTTGGTGTGATAGCGCGACAGACAGACAGAGATACTTTCGCATTTATAACATTAGTAAGGACTATAAAAAAGGAAATAATTACGCGGACGGAAAAATTTTTCTCATTAGGAGTTGCTGACACTGAATCACTACAGCACGGTAGAATAGTAATCTTATATATAAAATTCTCGTTTTTTTTTTCTTTTTCGGACTACTCTAATACTGTTGGCCGCAGCTGGCCTTTACAGCTTCACCGGACTTAGGGGCGAGTGCAGATGGCACTCCAAACCCGCGGAAGGACTCATGGAGCGGCTGAAGGCCAACTCCTGCCTGACGGATACGACTTTAGTCTGAGGGCACCACTAGGGGTTCGAACCTCGGCTCAGGCCGTCGTAATTTCGATCCCCGTTTGAATTGGATGGGGATCGATCGGAGGGGATCACAATTTTAGATACCATACTCCTCCGTAGCGGCTTGACCGATTTTTATGAAATTTTACATGCATGTTCAATAGATCTGAGAATGGGCTACTATCTATTTTTTATACCCCTAAGTGATAAGGGTTATTCACCCCTAACATTTTTGGACATTTTTTTGTCTTTTTACAATGTGTCATTAAAAAATACATACAACACCAAACTGACACCCTTCTAGCATCATTTTACCTGATTTTTAAATTCATATGGCCAAACGTTTACGGAGTCAGCTAGTATCATTTATATATTTACTAGCTGTCCCGGCAAACGTTGTTTTGTCTTAAAATAAAAAAAAAACTTAGGGGTGGACTACCCCTAACATTTAGGAGGATGAAAAATAGATGTTGGTCGATTCTCAGATCTACTCAATACGCTCACAAAATTTCATGAGAATCAGTCAAGCCGTTTCGGAGGAGTATGGGAACGAAAACTGTGACACGAGAATTTTATATATATATGTATATTAATGGTATTTGTATGTATGTGTTGATTGTGTTAAAGCTGCTTTCTGTTTGCTTTGGGAGAAGTGGAAATTTTGTACTTAAATTTAAATGAAACGACGTTGTGTCTTCGCGGTTGTATTTTGGCGACTGATTGTAATGTACACAAACGGTGGCCGGCCGGCAGAAACACACATAACTATAACTGCGGTCCAATATAGACCAACCAGTATGTATATTTAGTATTCATATAATATCTAACTTTTTATAGTGCGCCACCTATCTTTCCCTTACCCAATGCTTCTATCTCCCAGGTTGTCTGTAAGAGATTGCTTTAAGCGATAAGGCCGCCTTTTGTTTTTTTTTTTATTTCCTTTTTGTAATTATTTGTTTCTTTTATGCACAATAAAGAGTTTTATTATTATTATATATAAGATGTAAAGCAATATGACACAAATTGGTAACGAAGACATATCCACTTGTATTAGTGAGCGTTCCACGAGCAAACTCATTTTATCTCGTCTCTAATTAAGATTCGCTAGTATTTACCAGAGATTGTTTGTATTCCCAATGTTGACACTTTGTAGCGGTGTATAATTGGATGATTTATACTGAACACAGTGATAATACTTAATTAAAAAGGCTGTGAATGAATAATGAATATTGTGATGTAATTAATTACAAAATTATGTTAATTAACTTCATTTAATGATAACTATGTATTGACATAATGTTTTTACTTTATTAATGGGCGAGAGAGACGTACAGACGAGAGATATTGAGTGGTTTACATATATAGCTGTAAATATAATTTACTTTCGTTCCGATCGCAGTTGCACGTTACATACAAACTGTTACTTAGCAACATTATTTATTTTAAATGTGATGGATTATACTTTTTCTTCAATGAAGAATTTCTTCTCAACGTGCCTAATAGGGGGCGGGGTTCATAGTGTAGCGGAGGAAACTTCGAACAGTTAACGGGACTTGTGACCCGGGTGTGGGTGTAAAGGTCTACTTGCTGACGTACAATTCACTTCTCGAATTACATGATTCTTGTTTAATATTTTATGAATTTCACAATTACAAATAAATCCAATCATCGATGATACAGGTACTTTAAAAAAACACAACTTTACTTATAATGTTAAATTATGTTTTATATAGATGTTAATAACCTTACTCATAACACAAATATAGAAGTTAATAAATATGTATAGATATTTGTTATAGAAAGTATTTCAAGAACTGAAAAGTAGAAAAGCTACAAAAAATAAAAATTTTTATACACATACATACATAGACACATATCATCTTAGTCATCCAGAATGGCAACGCTTAAATAATATCACAGTCACATGATAACGTGATAGAAGTTGCGCTGTTCCTATATATTTTCGGATTGCCTCCTCGCGGGTTCGATTCCACGCTAGCTTCAAACATTTGTATACATGAGATGGTATCAGTCTGTGTGTTTTCTGTACATTATGTATTTTGTTTCTATTTTTATTTTATACTAGCTGTTCCCGTGACTTCGTCCGCTTGGAATTTAACTTTATTTATCTAAAATATAGGATTTTTTTTTAAATAATTTTAGCCTACGTTACTTCTTATTAATAAAACTATAATAAAAATAAAATGCATAAATCCTCCTTCCACATATATATATATATAGTGTGTGTGTGCGTGTTTTGGTTTCTGTGTGAACCTGTAATGATATGTAGTAAGTACGTTTATGCAAGTAATAGTTTCTCTGTGTTATGGTAACTTAAAGCCAGTAAGAAATATGTCATTATAATCTAGACATTATTGATTGAAATATGCTATAGAAATAGATCAAATCTTAGATTAATTCTATAATAAAATGCAGAACACTACACAAATCAGGTTAAGTAATAAATCAATTACCCATTAAAATTGTAAATGCTCTCGACTAAGGAATATTAAATGTAATTATGCGAGACGTTTTTGCTCCAACTCGTATAATATCGTGAAAAGGAAATTCAGTAAATGATAATACGAATTCAATTAAAAAGTTACCATTCCGATAAATTGTACTTGGAATTGCTAACTGAAAAAAAACTGATCAAGTGACAGTCTTATCACACTGTATTCTGGGTTCTCTATAAAACGTGAAATGGAGAGAGCTGTCAGGAGTGCTCTGCGACCCAAGGATGCCAGCCCACATAAAGGGAAAAGTTTGTAAAACCAAAGTTAGACCAGCGGTAACATATGGCGCGGAATGCTGGCCACTCGCGAATCTGCAATCGGACATACTTCATATCGCCGAGATGAGAATGCTCAGGTAGTCAGGCGGAGTTGCTCTCTTGGACAAAGTGCCAAATCACTATATCAGAGGCACATTCAGAATAAGACCTATACTGGATAAGCTAGTGGAAGCACGACTTAGGTGGTATGGCCATGTCATGAGGAGTATAAGAAGTATTTGTATTTGTATGTCAGATATATTTAATGGTAGACTGAATTAATGTAGAAATTAATAAAAAAAAAAAGTTAATTTCTACTCGGGTGAAGAAGTGGGGAGTTGAGGAATAGGTTTATAAAACCGTTGCGGACCCCTGAAAAATGTGAAGATACAGAGAAAGTACGTTTTAATCAAAATCCGTCAAGTTCGGCAAACTTTCTCTGAATCAGTCGGTTCTTAATTGCAAAAATACCGAGTCAAGATAAATTTATAACATTTTTTACAAATTACATTTAAATTTAATAGCGTAGGTTACTCAAAGGTTGTTACATTCAAAATCCCTAATATCGGGCTACTCGAACAAATACTCCAATAGACTACTGCTATTGAGTTAAAACAACATATGCATGATGACTAGGGCCTTCACAGGACACTGCAAATTAAACAAACATGGCAAAACTAGCTTTAGTCCGCGGCTTCGCTCGCGTTAATTTATCCCCTTAGGGGTGGAATTTATGAAAATCCTTTCTTAGAGGATGCCTACGTTATAGTAGCTTTATGCATGCAAAGTCTCAGCCCGATCGGTTTAAAATTGACAAAGTTTCAGATAAACTTTAAGATTAGAATTAATCAAAATCCTTTCTTAGCGGATGCCTACGTTATAACATCTACCTGCATGCCAAATTTCAGCCCGATCCATCCAGTGGTTTGGGCTGTGCATTGATAGATCGCTATGTTAGTCAGTCACCTTTGAGTTATATATATTTAGACTAGGCTTATGCACAACAAAAATCTGCAGATTTTGCCAAACTGAAGAGGAAACGCAACTACACATCCTATGTGGTTGTAGCCCACTCATGCATAAAGGAAATATCTCTTTTGGAAAGCTTACACTCTCTCCCGAAGAGTTAAAAACCATCGCTCCTAAGAATATCCTTCAATTCTTGTCCCTGACGGGTCTAGGTAGCGAACTCTGAAAAGGGCGAGCACAACAGATCTATGTAGGTCGCAGTGCTACAGGTGCTACAGGCACCTGACAATAGCCCAAATGACCCAATAAAAAAAAATATTGGAAGTGTTACGGAATGGGTTATAACACAGTTTAAAAAAAAACAATTTATTTCGAAGTCATGCAGAAAAGAACGTCTTAGGTGAAGATCAGTAACTAACTGTTTCATTCCCTGTGTCTTGGCCGATAACGAGAGTAATTGGAAAGGAGTGCATGTCTGACAATCTATACATATAAATAAAATTGGAGTGTCTGTTTGTAATATTGAAATATCCGTTTTTACTACATGCATATGAATACGGTACATACATCAAAATAACATTTTTTACAATTTTTGTCTGTTTGTTCCGGCTAATCTCTGAAATTGCTGACCGAATTTGACGAAACTTTTTTTAGCAGGTAACTGATGTAATAAGAAGTAACTTAGGCGACTTTTATTTTAGATTAATCCCTTTAGAAAAATAAAGTTAAATTCCACGCGGCCGAAGTCGCGTGTACAGCTAGTATACAATGTAGTCTATGTGTTATTCTGATATGCTATATTACAGTAAAGTTTCATCAAAAGCAGTATTTGCATGTAAGCATAACAAACCGGTAGCAGTAAGTATCTTTGACCTCCACCTATCCTCGCACGGCACAAACATTTGTATTTATGTGTATGATTGTTTTATCGGTCTGGGTATTGTCTATGTATAATATATATATTTACGAAAAAAAAATATCTATGTACATTATCAGTTATCTAGTACCCATAACATAAGATTTAGCTGGCTTAACTTCGGTCTAGATGGCGCTGTGTGAATTGTCCTGAGATTATTATTATTATAATGTTAGTTTATAAGGTATTTATGATATGGGCCTAGTTGCCTGAAATAAATAAATAAATAATAATAATATCTATATAAATATGTTATTCTTGCAGTTGAAAAGTTAATTTTGATTTCGAAATTATCTCACAAAGGTTTCCATCTCACCACACTTTGGAAGTAATTCTGAATATAAATATTAGGTATAAAGGTTTTCGAGAACATTCTTAGACTAACAGAGATCAAAGCAAACAACTATGAGAAATCATAACCAAATAAATTCGTGATATTTATGTTTCAATTCATAATATAAATCTAGCTTTTCGCAGCCTATTTCAGGAATACTTACTTGGTATATCCTTGATCGATGGCTTTGGGTGTAGCGGTTTAAATGCTTCTAGTTCTGATGGCTGCAGGTTCGATCTCCACGCAATATAAACGTTTATATTCCCCAGTCGAGTAAATATTTCTTTAATGACATTTAAAGAAGTTATGAAATTATGTTTTAAATTTTATTTGTTTGAACATTTACATTATTTAACGGCCTCGGTGGTCTAGTGGTTTAGCACACCGCCTTACGTCCGATGGTCGCGGGTTCGTCTCCTCGCACGGCACAAATATTTGTATTCAGTATGATTGTTTGTATCGATCTGGGTGTTTTCTATGTATGATATGTATGTATTTACAAAAAAGTCTATGTATTTGTATCAGTTGTCTAGTACCCATAACACAAACTTTAGCTAGCTTAACTTGGGTCTAGATGGCGCTGTGTGAATTGTCCTGAGATAAAAAAAAATATGCATCTTATAGGTATTTTGACGCAAATATTCGCCTCATAATTATGAGGATTGCAAATTTTATTTTTTAAAATTAAATTAAAAAATAAATTAAAACAAATTGCATTTTTTTATTCTACCACTCATTCGGAACGCAGACTCATCACAAGAAGAATAAGCAAGAAACTTGTGTGTTGCTCTTTTAAATGAGATTTATTTAAAAATACAGACTAAAAAAATCCAGATATATTCTAAATTCAAATTAGGCTGAATAGAGTGACCACCAGCATATGCTATTTTTTTTTATTGGGTTAATTGGGCTATTGACAGATGTTTGCAGCACCTGTAGCACTGCGACTAGCATATGCTATTGCAATTCAGTCAAAAGAAAATAGTCCAATCAGTGGCCATAGCCAGAACAGAGCAGTTCCTATAAAGAATTCTTAGAGTTAAAATCTGCCGCATTTTCGTCACATGTTACCAATATATTTTATAATTTCTTGTAACGAGACGCAGCGCCGCTGCGCATTATACAAAAGTTAGAGCAAAGTTACGCCCTGCAGAAAGTTGGCAACGATGAAGCGAGAGCTATCAAAAATGCAGTGAATCTTAGACTTTATTTTGCATTCTTAAATTAAGAGGACTACGGGTCCTCTTAATTTAGGCACATTATTGGGTACTGAAAGCATCGACAACGAATGCAATTTCTTATTAAAAGCTACTGAGTCTCGAAATATACATACTCTAGAATTTTCAAATAAGTTTCGAGTAATCTTGAAGGATTTTTGCTGAAATTTCATTTAATTTTTCGAAATTTCGACAGAAATACTTTCCAGGTGCGACATCGAGACATAAGTGTTAGGAAATCCTTTAGGAGTTCTGAAAGGTATTTTCAAAAAAATTTTGTTGAAATTTTTATTTATCAACTTGGTAGACTAATTGCATGGAAATTATAGTATGTATGGTAGTTCGTATTCACACATTTTCATATAAAAACGTAAAGTTACAACAATTATTTAAAATAGCAACACGCAAGTTTCTTGCTCATTCCGCTTGTGATGAGACAGCTCTCCTAATTAGTGGTAGATTAAAAAATTAGGTATGCTTACTTAAAAGTACTTACATTTAAGTCTATTTGAATAAAGAATTTTGTATTCTTAACTATTAGATACCTATATAAACCCTAAAAGAAACCTTAAAAAGTGTTAAATAAAATTAAAATAAAAAACTAAATCTATCTGTACAAAATAGTTTCAATTGCTAACAATGATTCTAATCTGCCTTCTGCCTGCCGAGGTTTTCCCACGAGACTACAGCATGGGGTTTTTCAAGAAGGGTATATTAAGGTTCCAAGGGTCGGCAACGCGCAAGTGATACCCCTGGTGTTTCAGGCGTTCATAGGCTACGGTAACCATTTACCATCAGATGGGCCGTATGCTTGATTGCAACCATCGTAGTATATAAAAAAAAATTACTACATAACTATGTAACCCTCGACGAAACGCTAAAAAGTTTTTTTTTCGGACTACTCTAATGCTGTTGGCCGCAGCTGGCCTTTACAGCTTCACCGGACGTTAGGGCGAGTTCAGATGGCACTCCAACCCGCGGAAGGACTTATGGAGCGGCTGAAGACCAACTCCTGTCTGACGGATAGGACTTTAGTCTGAGGGCACCACTAGGGTTTCGAACCTCGGCTCAGGCCGTCGTAATATCGATCCCCGTTTGAATTGGATGGGGATCGATCGGAGGGGATACCCAAAAAAGTGTTAAATAAAATTAAAATAAAAAAATATATCTATCTCTGTATACATATAAAGTTGTTTAAATAAAAAACTAAACTTGTCTATGTACGTAAAATTGTTTCAATTGAAAACAACAATGATTGTAATCTAATACATAACTATATAACCCTCGGTGGTCTAGTGGTTTAGCACACCGCTTTACGTCCGATGGTCGCGGGCTCGATTCCTAGCACGACACAAACATTTATATTCATGAGTATGATTGTTTGTATCAGTCTGGGTGTTTTCTATGTATAATATGTATGTATTTACGAAAAAAATATCTATGTATTTGTATCAGATAACTGATACAAATACATAGATATTTTTTTAACCATAACACAAGCTTTAGCTAGCTTAACTTGGGTCTAGATGGCGCTGTGTGGATTGTCCTGAGATTATTACTATTATTTATTAAACCCTCGACAAAACCCTAAAATGTCTTCAATAAATTTATTCGATGTATATAAAACTGTTTCAATTTCCAACAATGACCATTATTGATGTAACTTAGTCATATACAAGTACTTGTATCTAGGTTGCCTTGACCAAGGCTTAGCGTCTGCTTTGCATACTGTAAACTATTTAATGTTTTGATACCCTTCATACAACATGTTCAATATTCAGTAGAAACACATGATTTATACGGTCTGAATTTTGTATCTACACTAATATATTCATTGTTATTACTATATTGAAGTACAATAATAATGACGGGTTCGGTGGTGTAGCGGTTTACCATACCGCTTTAGTTCCGATAGTCGCGGGTTCGATTCCTCTCACAGTGGTCACTGAACATCTGTATTTATGACAGTTTTTTTATAGCACAGAGACTAACGGGCTTGTATTGAAGTACAATAATAATGACGAGTTCAGTGGTGTACCGGTTTACCATACCGCTTTAGTTCCGATAGTCGCGGGTTCGATTCCTCTCACGGTGGTCACTAAACATCTGTATTTATGACTATTTTTTATAGCATAGGGGACAAACGAGCTTGTCGCTCGCCTGTTGGGAAGTAATTGCCACCACTAGGGGAGTTGCTAGTGCGTTGCCGGCCTTTTAGAATGTGGTTGTGCGTGGCAAAAAGTTTCTAGAAAACCGCCGCCATCCAGATGTCAGGATGGTATTTTAGTTTCTATGGTGTTTGTACCGGTCTCGTTGTTTTCTATAATAATATTTAATAATAATAATATTTCAGGACAATTCACACAGCGCCATCTAGTCCCAAGCTAAGCAGGGCTTGTGTTATGGGTACTAGACAACTGATATAAATACATGGATACATTTTTTTTTGTAAATAAATACATATTATATATAGAAAAGACCCAGACCGCTACAAACAGACATACTCATGAATACAAATAAAATGTTTTAGGAATCGAACCCATGACCATCGGATAGTAAAGCGGTGTGCTAAACCACTAGACCACCGAGGCTGTCAATCTATAGTCTATAGTCTATGTATATTATGTATGTATTTATAAAAAATATCTAAGCATTTATGTCGTACAGTTGTCTAGTATCATTAACACAAACTCTGCTTAGCTTGGGACTAGATGGCGTTGTACGAATTCCCCAGGGTTATTTCTTTTTATTATATTCTATAGATCTTTTTTCTCTCTTCTTTATTTATTCTTCTTTTTCTTTCTTCTTAATTTGGTCTAAAAGTAGGTAGTAATATTGTTATTCTTCCTAAAGTGAAGTATATATTAGCATAATATAAAATTCTCGTGTCACAGTTTTCGTTCCCATACTCCTCCGAAACGGCTTGACCGAGTCCCATGAAATTTTGTGAGCGTATTGAGTAGATCTGAGAATCGGCCAACATCTATTTTTCATCCCCCTAATTGTTAGGGGTAGTCCACCACTAATTTTTTTTTTTATTTTAAGGCAAAACAACGCTCGCCGGAAAATGAAATGATCTGCTTTGCGTATCCCAAAGTTAACAAAGGAACTTATATTTAATACAGGATTGTGGGTGAGGGAGTGCGGCGTAGCGGTGCTTTAAAAATGCAATAAACGCACCTCCCGGGCCACTCAACTTGCATTCTTGAGATGCAGTTTACTTGCAAATTTATTTGCATCTCTAAAATTAAACTCGGGACAGTGAACTTTCTGTTGCCTTGGTGGAGTAAGTAGACAACTTTATAATTATTTGTACCCGCGCGATACCACAAGTTTCGGAAAGTGGTCCAGTTTCGCTATAACAATTATACTTAAATAACATTGTACCCTTAATATTCTTTACACAGAATGTACAATATATATGTACTTACGTACATACACAATCTTACTTGTCAGACATACTTATTTGAGTAATTTATATTTTGTTTTAGTCAGGTATCGTGTAGTGATTCTGTAGTGATCAGGAATATAATAGAATAGAAAATCATTTATTCAAATAAACTTTTGAATAGTCATCACATTTTTTTTAATCTACCGCTCATTCGGAACGCTGTCTCAACACAAGAAGAACGAGCAAGAAACTTGCGTGTTGCTCTTTTGGAGTGTGTGGACTTCTGATGGAATTTATCAAAATCATTCATTAGTGGATTTATCAAAATCCTTCATTAGTATCCACTAATGAAGGATTTTGATAAATTCCATCAGCTCGATCGGTTTAAAATTGACAAAGTTTCATACAAACTTTCATCCCCTATTTTATCCCCTTGGGGGTAGAATTAATCAAAATCCTTTCTTAGCGGATGCCTACGTCATAACATCTACCTGCATGCCAAATTTCAGCCCGATCCGTCCAGTGGTTTGGGCTGTGCGTTGATAGATCACTATGTCAGTCTATTTCATACAGTTCTACAGGTATTCAAAATGGCGGCCTTTTGAAGGGTGGTGTAGAGTGATTTTTCTAAATTAAATTATCATTATTATAATTTACAATCAGTTTGAACAACAGAATTTCTTTCGATTATCTTATATGCAGAGCTCTGAACCTACATCAAAAGAGTATAAATATTCAAATACCGTTGACCGCAACGGGGCAGTATGAAAAAGGTTAGTAAGAAAATTTCCATTATAGAAGAAAATCGTTTTCTCGAAACCAGTTATCGAAAGTAAAAAGTTGGTAATATAACACGCTTGTAGCCCCTATAGGACTGATCCACACTGACCGGGTATGACGCTATATTGTTAATGTCTTCGACTGGAGTAGAACTGAAATATACTTATACAAAGTACATATTTCTTACGCATTTCATTGGTTTAAAATAAAATAATAAATGTATGAGAACATTTGACGGTCTCGGTGGTTTAGCGGTATTGGACACTGCTTTTCTTCCGATGGTCGCAGGTTCGATTCTTGGCACGGTAGATAGATACATACATACATTTTTTTTTGTATCTTAGTACAAACATATAGGTTTAATTACAAATAGTACACATTAAAATGCAATGTGTAATAAATAAATAAATAATTCTGAATAATATACACACACATACATATGGATGTGTGTGTACGTACTACCCGCCAGAAATTAAATTACCATCCTGATCATCTGGATGAATGGCGGTCCTCCACAGTGCTCCACTCCACTCCACAGTTTTAGAAACTGTTTTGCCACGCACAACCACATTGTAGAATCACCTTCCAGCAATGGTATTTCCAAACCGATACGATATTGAAACCTTCAAGAAAAGAGTTTATTCCTTTTTAAAAGGCCGACAACGTACTTGCAATTCCCCTGGTGTTGCGGGTGCTCATGGGCGGCGGTAATCACTTACCATCAGGTGAGCTGCATGCACGTTTGTCCCCTGTGTTATATAAAAAAGAGTATGTGTAGTATGTGTTAATAGTGGTTAATAAATAATTTTCTTTCTTTCTAAAAGAAGAATTTTATGATTCATCATCGCGTCAGCATCGGTCTATATAAACGAGCCCCAAACGCGCCTCGGTGTGGAATGATGAATTGTTAAAATTCCAGGACCGTGCAACAATTTCATAAGTCAATTTTCCGATACGTACCTAAAGGAAATTATCGTGATGCCATATCAGGGGAGGCCGGGCCGGTGCGGGTTCCGCCAGCTTTTTTGCAGTCAATTATGACAATGATTCTTGTCTCTTCCTCATTCAAACTGTTAAAAATGTTCATTATATTCGTACCAGCTGTTTTTTTTATTATTTCACGTTCATCAGTGTACAGTTTGATGCAGCCCTGACTCCCAAACTAGCGTGAGCTGCATATCAGGAGTCAGTTCCTTCCCAAAACAAGGATAACAGTTTTGACTTACATGTAGATATAAACTTAATTAATATTTTATACAATTTAGCCAGTGTGTGTATGTGTGTGTGTGTGTGTGTGTATGTGTACGTGTGTATATTATATAATATCTAGTAAATTACATATGCTTTGGAAGTTTTCAAAAGTCGATATGAAAACCAAGTTAGGTTTCCATATTGACTCTGTTTTTTAATGTGTAAATTGTTGCTTGTATTTATTATGTTATTATTAGCCTTGAAGGCCTCGGTGGTCTAGTGGTTTAGCACACCGCCTCACTTCCGATGATCGCGGGTTAAATTCCTCGCACGGCACAAATATTTGTATTCATGAGTACGATTGTTTGTTTCGGTACTGGGTTGTTTTCTTTGTATAACATTTATGTATTTTGGAAAAAAATCTATAATATATATATATGTATAAAAAATCTCACTTCAATTCATACAGCGCCATCTAGTCCCAAGTTAAGCTACCTAAAGTTTATGTTAGGGGTACTAGATAACTGATACGAATACATAGATATTTTTTTCATAAATACATACATATTATACCTAGAAAACACCCAGACCAATACAACCAATCATACTCATGAATGCAAATATTAGTGCCTTGCGAGAATCGAACTTCCGACTATCACAGTGTGCAAAACCGCTATATCACCGAGGTCGTCAGTAATAACTAAAGATGTATTTATAATTGTCTGAAGTGTTGTGATGTGTTGTGTTGTGATGTGTTGTGTCGTGATGACTAATTTTCACGTTTATATGTCGTGTTCTAACGCCTGCTAATTACATTTGGACCAATTCGGCCGTAGTTCTAGGAAAGGTGAAATTCCTAAGCGTCACCACACAACACTGACCTAAGTACATTTGTCTGAGGTGTCATAACGCCCCATACCCACACACTTCCGCTCTGATACAACAAGAATCGTTCTGATGAGACACAACAGAAGCTATCACATCACATTACGCATTACCATGCAAAATGTACTAAATCGATACGCGTCATGACACGTTAGATAGATAGATAGATAGATATATCGTATATGTGTTTGTTACTAATCACACACAACATGTTCATAAGAATAGACAAACATAATACAACATAAGATTTATAAAATTATGTTATTATGTGTAATCTGTAGCAATACAAAAAGGTCGAAGCTCAGCGTGGAACAACGTTCAGGGAACAAAATACTGATTTTCAGCTTTAACCCATTTGAAAATAATGATTAAAATAAATATAAAATAAAAAAAAGCAATATTATTGGTGTTTGTCTGTGCGATGTGTGTATAATAAAAATAAAGTAAATAGTTCAGAGTATAATTTGATATAATTTTTACTGAGTGGTAAGGATCAACAAAAAGAAAAAAGAAAATATTAATAAGAGTAACATTGAAAAAATGTGGATGGTTATAGAAGAGAAGAAGTATGAAAGTGGCACCGGTGTCAGAGAGGTTGAAGAGTAATCGTCTATCATGGTATGGACATGTAATGCGTAGGAACGAGGATAATATTTTAAGAAAGGTGTTACAAATGAATGTGGATGGTTATAAGGGCAGAGGAAGGCCGAAAAAGAGATGGATGGACTGTGTGAAAGATGATATGGTAAGAAAGGAAGTAAATAACGCGATGACTGCGAACAGGGATGAATGGAAGCGAAAAACATATTACGCCGACCACAAATAAATGGGATAAGGAAGAAGCAGATGATGATGATGATGATAGAAATTTTTTTTTTCATTAGACAAATATAAATCCACCTTAGTAGTGTCCTCACAATATTAATTATTGGATTGGGTGAGAAACTTATTCTGTTAAGTTTCTTTCGCAGAACTGTTTCAGTGGTAACAATAACGACATCTGCGGTGGACGTAACGACACATCGTAACCGTATTTTATATAAACCAGCAGTGTCACAATTGACATGAACGTCTCTTGGGAAATCTTCCGTTGTCTTAACACTCGTTGAGAATTACATTCATCAGAATTCATTACAAGTTGCCGAAACTTTAATGACGGTAGAAGTTATATTAAAATCTCATCAGTGTTCATCAACCCTTTTTTAATATGTGGTGCATGGACAAAATCTTCCGTTGTCTTAACACTCGTTGAGAATTACATTCATCAGAATTCATTACAAGTTGCCGAAACTTTAATGACGGAGAAGTTATATTAAAATCTCATCAGTGTTCTTCAACCCTTTTTTAATATGTGGTGCATGGACAAAATCTTCCGTTGTTTTAACACTCGTTGAGAATTACATTCATCAGAATTCAATACAAGTTGCCGAAACTTTAATGACGGTAGAAGTTATATTAAAATCTCATCAGTGTTCGTCAACCCTTTTTTAATATGTGGTGCATGGAAAAATCTAGAAAAGACCGTCGCTACGCCAGGTGTATGACGAGGGGTGTATGGGATTCTTAGCCACTAAAAAACTACACGCTGTACCTACGAGCGCCATTGCTGGAGTTGTAGAACAATATTTCAAAGACCATTCCCTTGCCAAATGAGTACGAGGGGGGAAAGGTTGTTAGTAATGTGGATTGGTGATCTTATTGCTAGCAATGTACCATGTCAAGTTGACCGCCACGCGGTTCCCCTGAAACCATCGATATAAATTCCTGGTGAATTTCTCACGATGGGCTAACTGACCTGACCTCACGCTCATCTTATCATCCTCCACTGGTACCCTGCCAGCGTAAACCGTTAGCGCAGGCGGGTGTACCATTTCATTATCAACCGTAAAACAATGGGTACAAGGGGTGTAATCGTCATTGCTGGTGTCGTAGAAAAATATTGCCAAGACCATTCCCTCACCAAATGGGTATGAGCGAATAAATAGGATTCTTAGCCACTAAAAAACCACATGCTGTACCTACGAGCGCCACTGCTGGAGTTGTGAGGTCATTTTAGCATTCTACCGCGACTCCAACGTTCCTTAACCTAGCTGAGGAAGTCTAGATTTACGTAATTACAACTGAACTCCTAAAATGCACATAGTGTACAAGGGTTTGGAGGAGCAGAATAGTATAAAGTTTATTATGGAAAACTTTTACAATTAAATTTAAAAAATACTGAAGACCATTGGGGCATGTCTGTTAAAGTTATTAACACCGCTATAGATGTTATTGCTCCATATTTAGTAATTATTTTCAATAAATGTATTTCTGACGGTGTTTTTCCCAATTTAATGAAACATAGCAAAATAACTTCACTCTTTAAGTCAGGAGAAAAAACTGTGGTAGGTAATTATAGGCCTATATCTATCTTACCAGTATTGAGTAAAGTGTTTGAAAAAATTATGCTCAATCAAATGCTACAACACTTTAAAGTAAATAAACTGCTTCACAGTCGACAATTTGGTTTCACGGCCGGTAAATCAACTACTGATGCCGGTGTAGCTCTCATTAAATATATATTTGATTCTTGGGAGAGGTCTCAGGATGCAGTCGGTGTATTTTGCGATCTTTCAAAAGCATTTGATTGCGTTGAACATGAAACACTTTTGCTCAAACTTGAACATTACGGTATTAGATATGAAGCACAAAGCATGATGAAATCCTATCTAAATAATAGAATGCAAGTTGTCGAAATAAATGGTGTAAAGTCTGAAGGAACTAGTATTAAAATGGGTGTTCCTCAGGGCTCTATTTTAGGTCCTTTCTTATTTTTAGTTTACATAAATGATCTTCCTTATATGGTAGAAAAGATAGCTGACATAGTTCTGTTTGCTGATGATACTTCATTAGTATTCAAAGTCAATCGACATATTGATGATTTGGACGAAGTAAACGGTGCTCTTTCTTATGTTTTAAAATGGTTTACGGCTAATAATATGTTACTAAATGCAAATAAAACTAAATGTATCAAATTTACTCTCCCCAATGTAAGGCCGGTAGATTCAAAAATCATGTTGGACAATAAACCTATTAATTTTGTGGATGATACTGTATTTCTAGGTATCACATTAGATTCCAAGTTGCAATGGGGTGCCCATATTACTAAATTAGCGAGTCGACTTAGTTCTGCCGCTTATGCGGTAAGAAGAATTAGACAATTAACAGACGTGGCAACGGCTAAACTTGTGTACTTTAGCTATTTCCATAGCATTATGTCGTATGGTATTTTGTTATGGGGCAAAGCAGCTGATATAAATACAATATTTATTTTACAAAAGAGGGCCATTCGCTCCATTTATAGCATGGGTTCCAGGGAGTCTCTTTGCGAGAGTGCTTTAAGGAATCAAATATCCTCACCGTTGCTTCTCAATATATTTATGAAAACATCATGTATGCCAGGAAGAATATAGACAGTTTCAAAAGAGTTAGTGATTGCACTAATAAAAGCTTACGTAACAATAACAAACTGATTTTACCTAAATGTCGTTTGGCTAAAGTTAGTAATTCGTTTTATGGCAATTGCGTAAGGTTTTACAATAAAATACCAGAGTCTGTTATAAATCTGCCAGAAAAAAGATTTAAATGTCAAATAAAACACTTCCTTTGCAAAAAAGCTTACTATAAAATTGAAGAATTCGTTAACGATAATAATGTTTTTGTAGAAAAATTTTAAATACATAGCACTGACAATATTATCTGATTACACTAATAATGAGTGCGTAGCGATTTCTATGTTGATTGTCGCATGCCTCTTACTTGTTACACTGTAATTATTTATATAAAAAAAAACATCTATCAAAAAGAGCAACACACAAGTTTCTTGCTCATTCTTCTTGTGATGAATCTGCATTCCGAATGAGTGGTAGAATCAAAATATGACTATTCAAAAGTGCTTGTAATGAGTTTATTTGAATAAAGATTATTTCTATTTCTATTTCTATTTCTATTTCTATTTATTTATTTATTTAGGAAGATTAACAGTGTAATTTTACATGTTACTTATCATATCAAATTGTGCTATGCCAATTAATAATCTTCGCCAATAATATTACCAGATTAAATTTTTCATTAGAATTTTAACATATTGAAGTAATCACGTGACAGTGTTTCAGTTGTAGTTATACAGTACAAGTAAATAGACCAACATACCCACAAGTAGCGATACCACCATTAAGTAATATTTTATTTATGACTCCACACTGCATGTGTAAAAAAAAAATACAAGACTGAACAAACAGGATTGAAGTACAATAATAATGACGGGTTCGGTGGTGTAGCGGTTTACCATACCGCTTTAGTTCCGATAGTCGCGGGTTCGATTCCTCTCACGGTGGTCACTAAACATCTGTATTTATGACTATTTTTTATAGCATAGGGGACAAACGAGCTTGTCGCTCGCCTGTTGGGAAGTAATTGCCACCACTAGGGGAGTTGCTAGTGCGTTGCCGGCCTTTTAGAATGTGGTTGTGCGTGGCAAAAAGTTTCTAGAAAACCGCCGCCATCCAGATGTCAGGATGGTATTTTAGTTTCTATGGTGTTTGTACCGGTCTCGTTGTTTTCTATAATAATATTTAATAATAATAATATTTCAGGACAATTCACACAGCGCCATCTAGTCCCAAGCTAAGCAGGGCTTGTGTTATGGGTACTAGACAACTGATATAAATACATGGATACATTTTTTTTTTGTAAATAAATACATATTATATATAGGAAAGACCCAGACCGCTACAAACAGACATACTCATGAATACAAATAAAATGTTTTAGGAATCGAACCCACGACCATCGGATAGTAAAGCGGTGTGCTAAACCACTAGACCACCGAGGCTGTCAATCTATAGTCTATAGTCTATGTATATTATGTATGTATTTATAAAAAATATCTAAGCATTTATGTCGTACAGTTGTCTAGTATCATTAACACAAACTCTGCTTAGCTTGGGACTAGATGGCGTTGTACGAATTCCCCAGGGTTATTTCTTTTTATTATATTCTATAGATCTTTTTTCTCTCTTCTTTATTTATTCTTCTTTTTCTTTCTTCTTAATTTGGTCTAAAAGTAGGTAGTAATATTGTTATTCTTCCTAAAGTGAAGTATATATTAGCATAATATAAAATTCTCGTGTCACAGTTTTCGTTCCCATACTCCTCCGAAACGGCTTGACCGAGTCCCATGAAATTTTGTGAGCGTATTGAGTAGATCTGAGAATCGGCCAACATCTATTTTTCATCCCCCTAATTGTTAGGGGTAGTCCACCACTAATTTTTTTTTTATTTTAATGCAAAACAACGCTCGCCGGAAAATGAAATGATCTGCTTTGCGTATCCCAAAGTTAACAAAGGAACTTATATTTAATACAGGATTGTGGGTGAGGGAGTGCGGCGTAGCGGTGCTTTAAAAATGCAATAAACGCACCTCCCGGGCCACTCAACTTGCATTCTTGAGATGCAGTTTTCTTGCAAATTTATTTGCATCTCTAAAATTAAACTCGGGACAGTGAACTTTCTGTTGCCTTGGTGGAGTAAGTAGACAACTTTATAATTATTTGTACCCGCGCGATACCACAAGTTTCGGAAAGTGGTCCAGTTTCGCTATAACAATTATACTTAAATAACATTGTACCCTTAATATTCTTTACACAGAATGTACAATATATATGTACTTACATACATATATAGTCTTACTTGTCAGACATACTTATTTGAGTAATTTATTTTAGTCAGGTATCTTGTAGTGATTCTGTAATGATCAGGAATATAATAGAATAGAAAATCATTTATTCAAATAAACTTTTGAATAGTCATCACATTTTTTTTAATCTACCGCTCATTCGGAAAGCTGTCTCAACACAAGAAGAACGAGCAAGAAACTTGCGTGTTGCTCTTTTGGAGTGTGTGGACTTCTGATGGAATTTATCAAAATCCTTCATTACGGGATCAGCCCGATCGGTTTAAAATTGACAAAGTTTCATACAAACTTTCATAACCTATTTTATCCCCTTGGGGGTAGAATTAATCAAAATCCTTTCTTAGCGGATGCCTACGTCATAACATCTACTGCATGCCAAATTTCAGCCCGATCCGTCCAGTGGTTTGGGCTGTGCGTTGATAGATCACTATGTCAGTCACCTTTGAGTTATATATATTTAGATTAAGTCTTTCAATTAACACTTTTACAAAGTTTTATCCTTATATATTTTTCTTCCATTGATTACACATACTTATAATTCATCCATTTAACTCACTCTTCGTTTTATATATTTAAAAGTCATCAGGAATGCTATTTCTTTTTTTTTCTAGTGGCTCCACTGAAAATCAGCGCTGTAGTGACACGCTGCGGCACAAGCTCAGTGGAGGCCCTTTCAACTCATAGCGAAATATTAGTTTCATTGAAATATAGAAATAAATTTCATTGAAATATAGAAATTTTAATTTCTATGTTTTTACTCTGTAGTGTGATGCTGAATAAATGATTATTATTATTATTATTATGTTTCACTTTCTCAGCCTTTTAGCTGGGTCTTTACGCTTTGTGGCGTATACCACACTTACAGTCCAAAACCAAGTAAGTATAGTGTGTGTGTGTGTGTGTGTACGTGCGTGTGTGTATGTGTGCATATATACGCATGAGCGCGTGTGAGTGCATGTGTGTGTATATATTGTGAACCTTTTAATTTATGTGATAGGTGTTTTGTCATTTACATCTATTTTCCAGGGATTTTCGTACAGTTCTACAGGTATTCAAAATGGCGGCTTTTTGATGGTGGATGGTGTAGAGTAATTTTTCTAAATTAAATTATTATTATTATAATTTACAATCAGTTTGAACAACAGAATTTCTTTCGATTATCTTATATGCAGAGCTCTGAACCTACATCAAAAGAGTATAAATATTCAAATACCGTTGACCGCAACGGGGCAGTATTAAAAAGGTTAGTAAGAAAATTTCCATTATAGAAGAAAATCGTTTTCTCGAAACCAGTTATCGAAAGTAAAAAGTTGGTAATATAACACGCTTGTAGCGCCTATAGGACTGATCCACACTGACCGAGTATGACGCTATATTGTTAATGTCTTCGACTGGAGTAGAACTGAAATATACTTATACAAAGTACATATTTCTTACGCATTTCATTGGTTTAAAATAAAATAATAAATGTATGAGAACATTTGACGGTCTCGGTGGTTTAGCGGTATTGGACACTGCTTTTCTTCCGATGGTCGCGGGTTCGATTCTTCGCACGGCACAAACATTTGTATTCATGAGTATGATTGGCTATATCGGTCTAACTGTTATCTATGTATATTATATAGGTATATACGTAAAAAAATATCTAAGTATTTATATCAGTAGTCTAGTACCCATAACACAAGCTCTGCTTACAGTGAGACTACATGGCGCTGTGTTAATTGTTCAGGATTATTTATTTATTTATTATACATTACATTTTAATGTGTACTATTTGTAATTAAACCTATATGTTTGTACTAAGATACAAATAAAAAATTGTATGTATGTATCTATCTACCGTGCCAAGAATCGAACCCGCGACCATCAATCTAATCAAATCAAATTTCTGAACCGATAAGATATTGAAACCTTCAAGAAAAGAGCTTATTCCTTTTTAAAAGGCCGACAATGTACTTGCAATTCCCTGGCGTTGCGGGTGCTCATGGGCGGCGGTAATCACTTACCATCAGGCGAGCCTGCACGTTTGTCCTCTGTGTTATAAAAAAGTGTATGTGTAGTATGTGTTAATAGTGGTTAATCATGGTTGGCATTAAATCATTTTCTTTCTTTCTAAAAGAAGAATTTTATGATTCATCATCGCGTCAGCATCGGTCTATATAAACGAGCCCCAAACGCGCCTCGGTGTGGAATGATGAATTGTTAAAATTCCAGGACCGTGCAACAATTTCATAAGTCAATTTTCCGATACGTACCTAAGGGAAATTATCGTGATGCCATATCAGGGGAGGCCGGGCCGATGCGGGCTCCGCCAGCTTTTTTGCAGTCAATTATGACAATGATTCTTGTCTCTTCCTCATTCAAACTGTTAAAAATGTTCATTATATTCGTACCAGCTGTTTTTTTTATTATTTCACGTTCATCAGTGTACAGTTTGATGCAGCCCTGACTCCCAAACTAGCGTGAGCTGCATATCAGGAGTCAGTTCCTTCCCAAAACAAGGATAACAGTTTTGACTTACATGTAGATATAAACTTAATTAATATTTTATACAATTTAGCCAGTGTGTGTATGTGTGTGTGTGTGTGTGTGTATGTGTACGTGTGTATATTATATAATATCTAGTAAATTACATATGCTTTGGAAGTTTTCAAAAGTCGATATGAAAACCAAGTTAGGTTTCCATATTGACTCTGTTTTTTAATGTGTAAATTGTTGCTTGTATTTATTATGTTATTATTAGCCTTGAAGGCCTCGGTGGTCTAGTGGTTTAGCACACCGCCTCACTTCCGATGATCGCGGGTTAAATTCCTCGCACGGCACAAATATTTGTATTCATGAGTACGATTGTTTGTTTCGGTACTGGGTTGTTTTCTTTGTATAACATTTATGTATTTTGGAAAAAAATCTATAATATATATATATGTATAAAAAATCTCACTTCAATTCATACAGCGCCATCTAGTCCCAAGTTAAGCTACCTAAAGTTTATGTTAGGGGTACTAGATAACTGATACGAATACATAGATATTTTTTTCATAAATACATACATATTATACCTAGAAAACACCCAGACCAATACAACCAATCATACTCATGAATGCAAATATTAGTGCCTTGCGAGAATCGAACTTCCGACTATCACAGTGTGCAAAACCGCTATATCACCGAGGTCGTCAGTAATAACTAAAGATGTATTTATAATTGTCTGAAGTGTTGTGATGTGTTGTGTTGTGATGTGTTGTGTCGTGATGACTAATTTTCACGTTTATATGTCGTGTTCTAACGCCTGCTAATTACATTTGGACCAATTCGGCCGTAGTTCTAGGAAAGGTGAAATTCCTAAGCGTCACCACACAACACTGACCTAAGTACATTTGTCTGAGGTGTCATAACGCCCCATACCCACACACTTCCGCTCTGATACAACAAGAATCGTTCTGATGAGACACCACAGAAGCTATCACATCACATTACGCATTACCATGCAAAATGTACTAAATCGATACGCGTCATGACACGTTAGATAGATAGATAGATAGATATATCGTATATGTGTTTGTTACTAATCACACACAACATGTTCATAAGAATAGACAAACATAATACAACATAAGATTTATAAAATTATGTTATTATGTGAAATCTGTAGCAATACAAAAAGGTCGAAGCTCAGCGTGGAACAACGTTCAGGGAACAAAATACTGATTTTCAGCTTTAACCCATTTGAAAATAATGATTAAAATAAATATAAAATAAAAAAAAGCAATATTATTGGTGTTTGTCTGTGCGATGTGTGTATAATAAAAATAAAGTAAATAGTTCAGAGTATAATTTGATATAATTTTTACTGAGTGGTAAGGATCAACAAAAAGAAAAAAGAAAATATTAATAAGAGTAACATTGAAAAAATGTGGATGGTTATAGAAGAGAAGAAGTATGAAAGTGGCACCGGTGTCAGAGAGGTTGAAGAGTAATCGTCTATCATGGTATGGACATGTAATGCGTAGGAACGAGGATAATATTTTAAGAAAGGTGTTACAAATGAATGTGGATGGTTATAAGGGCAGAGGAAGGCCGAAAAAGAGATGGATGGACTGTGTGAAAGATGATATGGTAAGAAAGGAAGTAAATAACGCGATGACTGCGAACAGGGATGAATGGAAGCGAAAAACATATTACGCCGACCACAAATAAATGGGATAAGGAAGAAGCAGATGATGATGATGATGATAGAAATTTTTTTTTTCATTAGACAAATATAAATCCACCTTAGTAGTGTCCTCACAATATTAATTATTGGATTGGGTGAGAAACTTATTCTGTTAAGTTTCTTTCGCAGAACTGTTTCAGTGGTAACAATAACGACATCTGCGGTGGACGTAACGACACATCGTAACCGTATTTTATATAAACCAGCAGTGTCACAATTGACATGAACGTCTCTTGGGAAATCTTCCGTTGTCTTAACACTCGTTGAGAATTACATTCATCAGAATTCATTACAAGTTGCCGAAACTTTAATGACGGTAGAAGTTATATTAAAATCTCATCAGTGTTCATCAACCCTTTTTTAATATGTGGTGCATGGACAAAATCTTCCGTTGTCTTAACACTCGTTGAGAATTACATTCATCAGAATTCATTACAAGTTGCCGAAACTTTAATGACGGAGAAGTTATATTAAAATCTCATCAGTGTTCTTCAACCCTTTTTTAATATGTGGTGCATGGACAAAATCTTCCGTTGTTTTAACACTCGTTGAGAATTACATTCATCAGAATTCAATACAAGTTGCCGAAACTTTAATGACGGTAGAAGTTATATTAAAATCTCATCAGTGTTCGTCAACCCTTTTTTAATATGTGGTGCATGGAAAAATCTAGAAAAGACCGTCGCTACGCCAGGTGTATGACGAGGGGTGTATGGGATTCTTAGCCACTAAAAAACTACACGCTGTACCTACGAGCGCCATTGCTGGAGTTGTAGAACAATATTTCAAAGACCATTCCCTTGCCAAATGAGTACGAGGGGGGAAAGGTTGTTAGTAATGTGGATTGGTGATCTTATTGCTAGCAATGTACCATGTCAAGTTGACCGCCACGCGGTTCCCCCTGGAAACCATCGATATAAATTCCTGGTGAATTTCTCACGATGGGCTAACTGACCTGACCTCACGCTCATCTTATCATCCTCCACTGGTACCCTGCCAGCGTAAACCGTTAGCGCAGGCGGGTGTACCATTTCATTATCAACCGTAAAACAATGGGTACAAGGGGTGTAATCGTCATTGCTGGTGTCGTAGAAAAATATTGCCAAGACCATTCCCTCACCAAATGGGTATGAGCGAATAAATAGGATTCTTAGCCACTAAAAAACCACATGCTGTACCTACGAGCGCCACTGCTGGAGTTGTGAGGTCATTTTAGCATTCTACCGCGACTCCAACGTTCCTTAACCTAGCTGAGGAAGTCTAGATTTACGTAATTACAACTGAACTCCTAAAATGCACATAGTGTACAAGGGTTTGGAGGAGCAGAATAGTATAAAGTTTATTATGGAAAACTTTTACAATTAAATTTAAAAAATACTGAAGACCATTGGGGCATGTCTGTTAAAGTTATTAACACCGCTATAGATGTTATTGCTCCATATTTAGTAATTATTTTCAATAAATGTATTTCTGACGGTGTTTTTCCCAATTTAATGAAACATAGCAAAATAACTTCACTCTTTAAGTCAGGAGAAAAAACTGTGGTAGGTAATTATAGGCCTATATCTATCTTACCAGTATTGAGTAAAGTGTTTGAAAAAATTATGCTCAATCAAATGCTACAACACTTTAAAGTAAATAAACTGCTTCACAGTCGACAATTTGGTTTCACGGCCGGTAAATCAACTACTGATGCCGGTGTAGCTCTCATTAAATATATATTTGATTCTTGGGAGAGGTCTCAGGATGCAGTCGGTGTATTTTGCGATCTTTCAAAAGCATTTGATTGCGTTGAACATGAAACACTTTTGCTCAAACTTGAACATTACGGTATTAGATATGAAGCACAAAGCATGATGAAATCCTATCTAAATAATAGAATGCAAGTTGTCGAAATAAATGGTGTAAAGTCTGAAGGAACTAGTATTAAAATGGGTGTTCCTCAGGGCTCTATTTTAGGTCCTTTCTTATTTTTAGTTTACATAAATGATCTTCCTTATATGGTAGAAAAGATAGCTGACATAGTTCTGTTTGCTGATGATACTTCATTAGTATTCAAAGTCAATCGACATATTGATGATTTGGACGAAGTAAACGGTGCTCTTTCTTATGTTTTAAAATGGTTTACGGCTAATAATATGTTACTAAATGCAAATAAAACTAAATGTATCAAATTTACTCTCCCCAATGTAAGGCCGGTAGATTCAAAAATCATGTTGGACAATAAACCTATTAATTTTGTGGATGATACTGTATTTCTAGGTATCACATTAGATTCCAAGTTGCAATGGGGTGCCCATATTACTAAATTAGCGAGTCGACTTAGTTCTGCCGCTTATGCGGTAAGAAGAATTAGACAATTAACAGACGTGGCAACGGCTAAACTTGTGTACTTTAGCTATTTCCATAGCATTATGTCGTATGGTATTTTGTTATGGGGCAAAGCAGCTGATATAAATACAATATTTATTTTACAAAAGAGGGCCATTCGCTCCATTTATAGCATGGGTTCCAGGGAGTCTTTGCGAGAGTGCTTTAAGGAATCAAATATCCTCACCGTTGCTTCTCAATATATTTATGAAAACATCATGTATGCCAGGAAGAATATAGACAGTTTCAAAAGAGTTAGTGATTGCACTAATAAAAGCTTACGTAACAATAACAAACTGATTTTACCTAAATGTCGTTTGGCTAAAGTTAGTAATTCGTTTTATGGCAATTGCGTAAGGTTTTACAATAAAATACCAGAGTCTGTTATAAATCTGCCAGAAAAAAGATTTAAATGTCAAATAAAACACTTCCTTTGCAAAAAAGCTTACTATAAAATTGAAGAATTCGTTAACGATAATAATGTTTTTGTAGAAAAATTTTAAATACATAGCACTGACAATATTATCTGATTACACTAATAATGAGTGCGTAGCGATTTCTATGTTGATTGTCGCATGCCTCTTACTTGTTACACTGTAATTATTTATATAAAAAAAAACATCTATCAAAAAGAGCAACACACAAGTTTCTTGCTCATTCTTCTTGTGATGAATCTGCATTCCGAATGAGTGGTAGAATCAAAATATGACTATTCAAAAGTGCTTGTAATGAGTTTATTTGAATAAAGATTATTTCTATTTCTATTTCTATTTCTATTTCTATTTATTTATTTATTTAGGAAGATTAACAGTGTAATTTTACATGTTACTTATCATATCAAATTGTGCTATGCCAATTAATAATCTTCGCCAATAATATTACCAGATTAAATTTTTCATTAGAATTTTAACATATTGAAGTAATCACGTGACAGTGTTTCAGTTGTAGTTATACAGTACAAGTAAATAGACCAACATACCCACAAGTAGCGATACCACCATTAAGTAATATTTTATTTATGACTCCACACTGCATGTGTAAAAAAAAAATACATTGGTACGGGGAAGATAATAATATTGCGTTTATATAAAATCAAATCAAAATATGTTTATTCATGTAGGTCTATTACCGACTCTTAGAGTCAAATCTACCGTCAGTTCGGAATGCTTTCGAGGGTAACAGTAATATATGGCAAAATAAAGTACGATCTGCTATTTGACTGACCATTATTTGAGTGTACGCACTAGGGATTCCTAGGCAGTTAGTAACAGATGCGTTTGAAAACCGATGTTCCGGTGTTACCGTTTCACCGCGTCCAGGGACGTGCAACGTGGAAAACCGCTAACTATATACTTCATACAATACTAGATGTTTCTAGTTTGTAATAGACCTACGTGAATAAAACGGCTCATGACTTCATCTGCGTGGAATATTTAAGAATTATAGAATATTTAATTTAAAAAATACGATGACAATATTGCATCGTTCTGGTTTCAAAAATGACGAATTTCCATATAAACTTTTAATCACTATTTTATTTTGTTACTAGCTACTCGCCCCGGCTTCGCACGAGTGTACATGTATTATATATATAAACCTTCGTCTTGAATCACTCTATCTATTAAAAAAAATCCGAATCCGTTGCGTAGGTTTAAAAATTTAAGCATACATAAGGACAGACTGCGACAGCGACTTTGTTTTATACTATGTAATGATGATTTGAACCTCATATTTATTTATATTTAATCAACGGCCTAAAACAAGTTTCAAGCTTCTAGTTTTAAATATCACGATACTTCCATACAACACTTCATCTCGCCCTTACAACCTTTTTTTATTTATATTCCATTAATAGCCTAAAAAACAAGTTCTAATTTTCTAACTTTAAAAATGACAATATTCTGTTTCTTTTCTTATTGTTCCGTTGTTTTCAACTGTTTTAATATTTTTTCTATTTGAGTATTTAATAGATTTAGTGCTAGACGGTAGTTTGTATTCACACACTTCAACTTAAAAATGTAACAATAAAATTATTTAAAAGAGCAACACGCCAGTTTCTTGCTCGTTCTTCTTGTGATGAGACGTCTTTCCTAATGAGCGGTAGAATAAAATAAAAGTGATGACTATTCAAAAGTGCTTCAATGCATGTTTATTTGAATAAATGATTTTACCTAAATGTCGTTTGGCTAAAGTTAGTAATTCGTTTTATGGCAATTGCGTAAGTTATTACAATAAAATACCAGAGTCTGTTATAAATCTGCCAGAAAAAATATTTAAATGTCAAACAGTTCCTTTGCAAAAAAGCTTGCTATAAAATTAAAGAATTCATTAACGATAATAATGTTTTTATAGAAAAACATTAAATCCATAACACTGACAATATTATCTGATTACACTAATAATGAGTGCGTAGCGATTTCAATGTTGATTATCGCATGCCTCTTACTTGTTATACTGTAATTATTTATATAAAAAAACATCTATTAAAAAGAGCAACACACAAGTTTCTTGCTCATTCTTCTTGTGATGAATCTGCATTCCGAATGAGTGATAGAATCAAAATATGACTATTCAAAAGTGCTTGTAATGAGTTCATTTGAATAAAGATTATTTCTATTTCTATTCTAGATATTATTTCTAGAGAATTCGCTACGGGATCGTGGAATGCACATTCTTTCTATTGGTTTATTGGTTGTCCTACACTCTTGACATATCCAGTGACGGGACACAGCAAGAGACGAGCCTATCGAATCTCGCGCCCAAACTTTTTTAATTTCCCTCAAAAAATGGCCGAACCCCGGGGAATTTCCATCCGGGAGTGTGCGCCTCGTTAAATTTTACAATGAAATATTGACGCTTGACAAATGGACGTTCTCTTACTTGAATATTAAGTAAACTCGACTCAATTTGGACAAATTTTAATTCGAATCAAAGTGACTTGATGGATTCGGTGGTAAGCGGTGTTATCAAATGTCAATTATTGTAAGTTCTAGTTGTTGGATCAAGTTAGCCATGGGGACCTTACTGACTAATGACTAGATCGACAGATTGTTCTTCAAAAACATTTTATGTTTTATTTTTTGATATTTTAGAAAAAATACCATTTACTAAGTTTAATCTAAAGTAACGTATTTAAAACGTAATTCTATATTTTTCGATAAATTTGAAATACAGACAATGTATATCTATCGGAATGTATATAGCTATTTTTTTTTGTAATTGTGAAGAATAATAATCCCAGGATGATTGTCCTGGGATTATTATTCTTCACACACTTCACACAGCGCCATCTAGACCCAAGTTAAGCTAGCTAAAGCTTGTGTTATGGGTACTAGACAACTGATACAGATACATATATATATTTTTAAATACATACGTATTATACATAGAAAGCACCCAGTTCAATACGAAAAACTGAATATAAATGTTTGTGCCGTGCGAGGAATCGAACCCGCAACCATTTGAAGTAAGGCGGGGTGCTAAACCGCAAGACTACCGGCGCCGTCAAAGTGAATAGAATTTTGTATATCTTTGTATTTGAGTGTTTGAACTCTTTTCAAACACTCAAATACAAAAATATATAGATATAAAAATACCTATTAGGTACGTATTTTCCAAAAATTAGTTATATCTCAACAGTTTAATATAAATAAAACGCTGCCAGTATCTTCGGTACTTTGCCTAAAGGGACTCCTTATAATAATATATTTTAGTTAATATATTATCATATTTTTTAAGCTTTTTAATTAAAAAAAAATTATGAAATAAGAGAAAAAAAAAGTTTACAATCAATACAATACCAATTCAAATTCAAAAATCATTTATTCATGTAGGACATTTTAGCCGCTTATCTACGTCAATTTATTTTATATCATAATTCTTCCCTGCCGTCCAGTTCGGTATATAAATCCAATTGAGAAGAAGTGGCAAGAAACTCAATTATTGTTTTTTAAAGCCAGTTTATTTACAATGTATACATTTAAAAGTCAACTTTAAAGTAATCGTTCATTAGGGTGACGCGGGGGTGAGTCAACAGGGTGAGTATTGATTTATCATTTATTAAAATTTAACTTTCGGTGGGAACCGAACTGGCTGTCTGTATCCATACGGATCGTAGATTAATCTTTTATTATGTTATGTTCATGATAATTTATAGTTTGACGAAAAGCATTTTGAATATTTTATTTGTAAAAACGTGGATAGAAATTAATTCTTATAATAAAATACTTAAAACATCATATTTGACCTAGTAATGCAAATAAATTTATAGTTCTTCGAGAATCTGCCAAATAATGTTGATATTAAAATTTAGGTGTACAAATTAATTTGTATATTGAAATCAGATCAAAGAAAAAGTAATTTATTAATGTGGGAAAATGTGTACAAAAATCTAAATATATATAACTCAAAGGTGATTGACGTAGTGATCTATCAACGCACAGCCCAAACCACTGGACGGATCGGGCTGAAATTTGGCATGCAGGTAGATGTTATGGCGTAGGCATCCGCTAAGAAAGGATTTTGATTAATTGTAGCCCTAAGGGGATAAATTAACGCGAGCGAAGCCGCAGGTAAAAGCTAGTAATACAATTCTTAATAGAAAAATACAATATAAATATGAAATATAAAACTATACGATCGATAAATCAGCAACAGATATTTCAGCCGTTTATGAACGTCAAGTTTCTTGCAAAATAATTCTTATTGGATTTCTGTTAATGTTTCTTCTTACTTCTTACATTCTAATGAAAATTGGTAAAAACACATTTATACGTACGATATTTTTTACCTACATACGCCCCTTCCGATCGATCCCCCGTCCTATTCAAACGTGAATCAAAATTATGACGGCCTGAGCCGAGGTTCGAACCCCTAGCGGTGCCCTCAGACTAAAGTCGTATCCGTCAGGCGGGAGTTGGCCTTCAGCCGCTCCATAAGTCCTTCCGCGGGTTTGAAGTGCCATCTGTATTCGCCCCCTATCGTCCGGTGAAGCTGTAAAGGCCAGCTGCGGCCAACAGCATTAGAGTAGTCCGAAAAAAAACCTATATACGTACTAGCAATGCCACAGTATTTTATTCTGTAATACGTTCTGTACAAATGCTACAATCCGTTGAGAAATATACTATTATATTATTTAAAATTAGAAGGCGTCTATACGCTTTCTATTTTTAAATAACTATACAATTCTATTTAAAAATCAAATTGTAACTGGCAGCATATAAATATGTGCGTAGCCATGTCAGTAAAAATAATAAAAAGAAAACTTATAAAAGAACATTAACTTAATTAATTTAATAAATAAAATTGGTGTGTCAGTTTGTAATATTGAAAAAAAAAAACTTAATTTAAAATTTACTCTAAAGTTTAAATTAAGAAAGGTAATCGAAATATTGTTTTGTTTTATTTATGTACTGAGATTATTATTATTATTTTTTGACGACCTCGGTGGTCTAGCAGTCTAACACACCGCTTTAGTCGCGGGTTCGATTCCTCGCACGGCACAAACATTTGTATTCATGAGTATGATTGTTTGTGTCGGTCTGGGTGTTTTCTATGTATATTAAGTATGTATTTACGAAAAAAAATATCTGATACAAGTACATATTGTATCAGTTGTCTAGTACCCATAACACAAGCTTTAGCTAGCTTAACTTGGGTTTAGATGGTGCTGTGTGAATTGTCCTGAGATTATTATTATTATTATTATCATTCTTTATTTTTTCTCAGCTATTGCTGGTTTTCTCCACACTTACGGGCCGAAACCAAGTAAGTGCAGTGTGTGTGTATGTGTGTGTGCGCGTGTATGTATGCGTGAGTGTGTGTGTACTTTACGTTATTATTATTTACACTACATATTCTCAGCCTTTGTTGGTTTTCTACGCTTTATAGCGTATAATACTATTATTTGTACATCATTAATAAAGTATTTAAATAATTGATCAATCTATCAGTCAGGATCCTCTTTTACATCAATAACGAATCATTAATTTATATACGTATATCTATAACAATTAAAAGGACCTTTATTGCCCAAATGAAACAACACCTAGCCGTACAAAAACCCCATTAGGATAACAAGTGGAGCTCCGTTTGTCGGTTTGTCATTATTTATCAATCGCAGGTTGGCTCAATTACGTCGCTATTGGATTTCGGGATCGCTCGTGGACCTTCATTTGTAAGGGCGCGTTCAAACATTGCGACCGGTGCGGTGCGGACAGGGCTGCCAACCATACTTTATAACTTTATAATAACGTATCCTACTTTAATTTTGGTAATTATAGCTTTACATAAAGCATGCAAATATGCTTTAGTGTGATGCGTAAAACAAAATATTCATTATGGGTACTTAACGAATGGACAAGACGAAAATTATGTCAAACGTCCATGTCGTACCTGCTCCCGTAAAAATCGGTGATTCTACACTCGAAATTGTCGATCACTACGTATACTTAGGGCAAACTATCCAGCTAGGTAGATCCAATTTCGAGAAAGAGGTCAATCGTCGAATCCAACTCGAATGGGCAGCGTTCGGGAAGCTCCGATATATCTTTTCGTCCAAATTTCCGCAGTGTCTCAAGACGAAGGTTTACGACCAATGTGTGTTGCCAGTGATGACTTACGGAACAGAGACGTGGTCGCTAACTATGGGCCCCATCAACAAGCTCAGAGTCACTCAGAGGGCAATGGAGAGGGCTATGCTCGGAGTTACTCTGCGTGATCGAATCAGAAATGAGGAGATCCGCAGAAGAACCAGAGTGACCGACATAGCCCGAAGAATTGCGACTTTGAAGTGGCAATGGGCAGGGCACATAGCTCGTAGGACAGATGGCCGTTGGGGCAGTAAAGTCCTCGAGTGGGCAGTAAAGACGCAGCGTGGGAAGGCCTCCAGCAAGGTGGACCGACGATCTGGTCAAGATCGCTGGAAGGCATTGGATGCGAGCAACGCAGGGCCGATTGTCGTGGAGATCTTTGGGGGAGGCCTATGTCCAGCAGTGGACGTCTTCCGGGCTGCGATGATGATGATGATGATGAACGAAATGTTAGATGTCAATTGTGAGTTGTGACAGCTCTAGTGTTAAAAGCAAATAAAAATACGTTATTAATGCAAAAAAAAAATGTTTTTTTTTTCTTAATACTTTTTTTTATATCCACATCTGTTTAGACGTATTTTTTTGTCAAAAAAAGTTGACAATCCTAAGTGCGGACTCCTTCTAGGTTTGCATTCATTGGTGAATCAATTAACAATGGCCAACCTATTCAATACTAATCAACGTGGGAGTTGTAGTTGATAAATAGACCGGTATGGAGTAAATTTCTGTTACTGTTCATGCGGAAAATTTTATCGTACTTAAGTATTATCTATACATATATACATATAAATAAAATTAGAGTGTCTGTTTGTAATATGTCACCCATATGTAGACCCATGTTAAGCTAGCTAAAGCTTGTGTTATGGGTACTAGATGACTGATACATACAAGTATATAGTTTTTTTTTTCGTAAATGTATACATATTATACATAGAAAACACCCAGACCGACACACAAGATCAGGTTTTTTTTTTGTTTTTCTATAATATACTTGGACAATTCACACAGCGCCATCTAGTTCCTAGTTAAGCTGAGCTTGTGTTATGGGTACTAGACTTCTGATACAAATACATAGATATATTTTTATCGTAAATGCATACATATTATACATAGAAAACACCCAGACCGACACACAATCATACTCATGAAAATAAATGCTTGTGCCGTGTAAGGAATCCAACCCGCGACCAATGGAAGTAGGTCGGTGTGGAAAACCGCTAGAGCACATACAATAGCACCCATGTGTTATCATTTTTTCTATTTGAGTATTTAATTGAATTAGTCCTAATTGGTGGTTTGTATTCACACACTTAAACTTAAAAATGTAAAGTAATAATAAAATTATTTAAAAGAGCAACACGCAAGTTTCTTGCTCGTTTTTCTTGTGATGAGACAGCTTTCCGAACGAGCGGTAGATTAAAAAAAATGTAATGACTATTCAAAAGTGCTTCAATGTAAGTTTATTTGAATAAATGATTTTCTATTCTATTCTATTTCAATGTATTTTCACTGCTTTTTTCACCCCTCAATCGGCACATCTTACAAAACAAACATGGCGGCTCAAATAAATGAGAGAAAGAGATGACAGCACAAAGGCTAACTCAGTAATTCAGTTGTGGGTTTTTTAATAGATGATGTAGAAATATTTAAAGTAAATAATCTAAATATATATAACTCAAAGGTGACTGACATAGTGATCTATCAATGAACAGCACAAACCACTGGACGGATCGTGCTGAAATTTGGCATGCATAAAGCTATTATGACGTAGGCATCCCCATAGAAAGGATTTTGATAAATTCCACCCTGAAGGGGATGAATTAACGCGAGCGAAGCCGCGGGCAAAAGCTAGCTTGTTATAATAGAAATAGAAAAAATGTTTATTCAAATAAATTTGTTACAAGCACTTTTAAACAGTTATATTTTGATTCTACCACTCATACGGATTGCAGATTCATCATAAGAAACTTGTGTGTTGCTCTTTTGAATAGATGTTTTTTTTATATAAATAATTACACAATAACAAGTGAGAGGCATACGATAGTCAACATAGAAACCGCTACGCACTCATTCTTAGTGCAATTGGAAAAATATTGTCAGCGCTATGGACTTTAAGATTTTCTATAAAAACATTAACAATAATTTTGTTAAGTTTGCGTGTCTTAACAGAGTCCATACAGATCTAAAAACAAATAAACACCTGTTAACAATATGGAAGGTAATAAAGTAAGTTTTCTTTCGAACTATTCTAATAATCTTGACCGCAGTTGGTCTTTACAGCTTCACTGAACCATAGCGGACTAATGCAGATGACACCAAAAACCTGTGGAAGGACTTATTGGAGGGTGAAGGCCTGATGGATACGATTTTAGTCTGTGAGGACAGTTAGGCGTTCTGAGGGTACCTACCCTAATACTGTTGACCGCAGTTTACAGCTTTACCGAACGATAAGGGGCGAGTGCAGATGGCACTCCAAACCTGCAGAAGGACTTATGGAGGATGAAGGTCAACTTCTGCCTGACAGCTACGACTTTAGTCTGTGGGCTAGGGGTTCTGAGAGCACCGCTGAGGGTTCTAAGGGCTGCCTGACGATTTTTGACTTTAATATGAGAACTTTAAAGAGACCGTTAGGAGGGTAGATAGTTAAGGATTCTGAGGGCACAGCTAGGAGTCCTGAGGCCACTTCTAGGGGTTCTGAGGGCCCAGATAGGAGTTCTGATAGCACTTCTAGGGGTTCTGAGGGCCCGGCTAAGAGTTCTGAGGGCACCACTAGGGGTTCTAACGGCAAAGCTAGGGATTTTTGAGTTTTGAAACTGTAATCAAGGCACGGCACCATTGAAAAGTGACAGTATGAGTATGAAAGCAAAATCTTAATAAAAAATACAAATAAACAAATGAAATGAAGTCTCCCATTGTGTACATAAATAAGATAGGGAAATGTCATGGGGAATAAAAGTGTAATATGATATAAGCATGGTTGCTGGGATCGACTCTCACAGAATCATTTCGGCGTGATAATGGTATTGACATAATACCATATGTGATCTGTTACGGGGCAGCAGCAGCAATGAGAGATCATTAATCTCTTCTTTCACTTATACGTACTTTTCAATTCGAGCGTTTAAGCCGAATTGGTCTGTGCATACAATGTGGTTCTTTTTAAAGTCAGTAGGTAGGTGGGACTGTTATGATCAAATCTGAACTTATATCTTGTACTCAATAATATATAATCACTATTCACTTTTAAAAAACTATACAGAATTGTCTATGTACTATTTAACATATAAATCTTACGAAGTTGTTATGTTTATGTTTATATGTTGTATATATATGTTTAATGTTTATATTTATTAATGTTATTTTATTCTATTTTATTCTTTCTAGTGTATGTAATTGGTTTGTATTTATTAGTTGTAATTTGTTATAATTACTATCATTAATATTTTAAATAGTGCACTCTCTTTCTCCCCTCATTTTACCATCAAAATTTAAAAATTCTTTTACTGTATAAAAACATCTCTCAATTAACCAGTTGCGTAATCTATTTTGAAAAATTTCAAAAGACATTTCTCTAATAGTTTGAGGTATTTTGTTGTAAATTTTTATACACATTATTCTACAATTTTGATGAAATAGCGCACTATTTCCTGCAGGCATTCTCAATTTTGTAGGATCTCTTTGAGTAATTTTATTACATTCTTCAATTTTTTTAAATAATTCAGGATGTTTCTTTACAAACAGTCCGATTTCCAAAATATATAATGAAGAAACTGTTAAGATCTTCAATTTCTTAAAATACTGTCTACATGAGTCAATGGGACCCAGACCGCAAATTGCGGTACATAAATATATAGCCTTCATAAAGAGTACGGTTCTTGTATTTAGTAGAATAAGTATATTTCAATTAATGTTTGTACAGCAGTCGTGGCCGAGTGGTTAAGGCGTCTGACTCGAAATCAGATTCCCTCTGGGAGCGTAGGTTCGAATCCTACCGGCTGCGGAATTTTTTAACGATCCTGGAATTTTATACATGTAATCTGTGTTTCGGATCTACATTTAGCGTAGAGTCAAGACTTTCAGATTCAGCCTACAAAGATGGGAGAGAAGATGGGCTGATGCTTGTCGAGGACTCTTTCGCCTTGGGATTTTGGGTGTCACTACAGACTTTTAGAACATTACATATTATATACATATATATATATATATATTCGACTAGCTGTGCCCGCGATTTCATTCTCGAATAATTTATAGCCTGCGATATTTTGATGTATAAATTATATTATTGTAAAGTTTTTGCGTTTATAATACTAGTAAAATAGACTTGTTACATACATTTTGTTTACATTTTTTTATTTTTGTTTTCTTTTATTTTTTGAATGGCGGTCCTCCACTCCAAACCCTCACTAGGTTTTCTAGAAACTTTTTGCCACGCACAACCATATTGTGGATTCACCTACCAGCAATGGTATTTCCGAACCGATACGATATTGAAACCTTCAAGAAAAGAGCTTTTTAAAAGGCCGACAACGTACTTGCAATACCCCTGATGCTGCGGGTGCTCATAGGCGGCAATAATCACTTATTGTATTAATGTTAAAATAACCGTTTTTTATTATGCATATGAATATAAATACGGTGCATACACCAAACTAACATTTTTTACAATTTTTGTCTGTCTGTCGGTCTGTTTGTTCCGGCTAATCTCTGAAATGGCTTAACCGATTTTGATGGGACTTTTTTGGGCAGGTACCTGATGTAATAAGGAGTAAATTAGGCTAGTATTTATAAAAATAAAGTTAAATTCCACGCGGATGAAGTCGCGGGAACAGCTAGTAATCAATAAAGTGTTAGACTAGATCTAAATTAATTGAAAAAATAGATCATGTTCGGTAAGCGTTTCTAGATTATCCCCAGATGACGGCCTCGGTGGTCTAGCGGTTTGGCGCACCGCCTTACTTTCGATATTCGCGGGTTCGATTTCGCGCACATTAAAAATATTTGTATTCATGTTCATGTTTATGATGTTTTCTATGTATATAATGTATGTATTTACATAAAAAAGTATGTTTGTATTTGTATCAGTTATTTAATACCCATAACAAAAGCTAGCTTATTTTAGGTGTAGATGGCGCTGTGTGAATTATCAAAAAAAAAGTGTTAAACTAGATCCAAAACTATTGCATTAATAAACTGAAAAAGAAGAAAATGTACGATAAGCGTTTCTAGATTATCCCCAGATCTGAACCCACGACCCTCGATCCTAGATTACCCTATCTGGATAACACTTCTGATTTATTCGTCCGCCGCTTGTCACAAATGGAATGCTTCATCTAGAGTAGTTTTTACAGCTTCCTAACGGGACTTAAAACCACAGTGTATATTAGATCATCTATACTCATATTATAAATTATATGTCATCATTACATAGTATAAAATAAAGTCGCTGTCGCTGTCTGTCCGTCCCTATGTATGCTTAAATCTTTACAAGTACGCAACGGATTTTGAAGCTTTAAGCTTTAGTCTGAGGGCACCACTAGGGGTTCGAACCTCGGCTCAGGCCGTCGTAATTTCGATCCCCGTTTGAATTGGACGGGGGATCGATCGGAGGGGGGTCTGTCTCAATGAAGATTTTCCTGACATTAAAATTAAAAATAGGTCTGAAAATAGGTCGTAGTCTATATTCTATACTCCTACTTATTTCGGGTGGCGCTAATAACATTTTTTTATAACACAGGGGACAAACGATCACGCAGCTCACCTGATGGTAAGTGATTACCGCCGCCCATGAGCACCCGCAACACCTGGAGAATTTCAAGTTCGTTTGCTATGTCGTTTAGTATAAAATAGAAATAAAATGAATACAGTTGGAAAACCTTTTTGAAGTGGGGTAAAAATTGAAATAATACATAATATTTTCCTTTAATTACTGTATACACAGCTGCTGTACATGAGTAATGAAATTTTTATGTTAAAGCCGATCACACACAGAGTACAATAAGCACTCTGTGTGTGATGTGAATTACGTACCTCGATAGAATACCTGCTTGTGTGGACTGGTCTGTTCAGGTTGCGAACACTGATTAGATTTTTTGTTTTTTGCAATAGCATATGCTGGCGGTCACTCTATTCTCCCAAATTTGAATTTAAATGAATCTGTATTATTGTAAATATGTACAACGTTTATTTAAAAAAAAATACGAGCTGAGTTTTTTGTCAGTTCTTCTCATCTCATAAGAGTGTGTAATAGATATACATAATAAAGATATTTTGAGTTTGAATTTGAATTTGAATACTAGACGGTCTCGCTGTTTTAGCAGTTACTTCCAATGGTCGTGGGTTCCTTGCATATTTAGAGATTTCTATTCATGACTATGATTATAGAAAAGTTGCGAGGTAACAGATTGAGCTGGTATGGGCATGTTATGAGGAGGAATGAGGACCATGTCTTATGGAAAGTGTATAATATGAATGTGGATGGATGTAAAGGGAGGGGACGCCCTAAGAAAAGATGGATGGATTGTGTGAAAGATGATATGAATAAAAGAAGAGTATGTTTAGATATGACGACTGATAGAGAGCAGTGGAAGAGAATGACATACTGCGCCGACCCCAAATAATGGGATAAGGGCAAGGCAATGATGATGATTATGTATGTATTTACAAAAAAATATCTAAGAATTTATATCAGTTGTCTACAACATTATACGGTAGTCTAATGGTTTAGCACACTGCGTTACTCCGATGGTCGTGGGTTCTATTCCTCGCATATTTAGACTTTTGACTATGATTGTTTGTATTGCATTGGGTATTTTATATCCATATTATGTATGTATTTATAAAAAATATCTATATATGTATATATTATAGTACGGAGGTATATATTTAATTATATGTATGTGTATTATATCAAATATATAATATAATTAAATTAAGTATTTTTGAAGACCTATTTACATTTTATAATTATCTTATAATACCTATGTAAGTAGGATTTCAGATAGAGTTACTATAAGTCATAGAGATAGTGTATATAAAATAGAAAATAATTTATTCAAATAAATTTAATTTAAGCACTTTTGAATAGTCAACAATTATTTTTTAAATCTACCACTTATTCGGAAAGCTGTCTCATCACAAGAAGAATAAGCAAGAAACGTGTGTGTAGCTCTTTTAAACAATACTTGTAAGTTCACAATTTACAAGTCGAAACGTGTGAATACAAACTACCAACCAGCACTAATTTGTTTAGGCTCAAATATAAAAACACAATAAGATTAAATCAGTCGTAGTGATATCTAGTAAGTGCATACTTACCTACGTAACTCCTAAATGCTACGTTTACACTCAGCCGCTTCCCCTGCCACTCGCGCTGCCGGAAATATTGCCGGGCGACAACTGAGCGAGAGTGCTGAAAAACACGCTGCCACTCGCGCTGCCAGTCCTTTGACTCGCGCACGAAAAACCGACAATCGAGGGAGCGCCGGGCAGCGCCAATGGCATGGGAAGTGTTTCCACTCGTGTTTATACTCTCGCGCTGCTCATTATGGAAGTGCTCACTTCCCTGCCCACTCGGGCTGAGTGTGAATTGGGTGTAATACCATATTTCTACCTGCTCTCAGTGTATTAACATCTTTATCATTGGAATTCTTTAACGTAGAGAATATTATTTCTGACATAAAAAATACATAGTAATATATAGAGATGTAATAACAACGCAGTCGTGGCCGAGCGGTTAAGGCGTCTGACTAGAAATCAGATTCCCTCTGGGAGCGTAGGTTCGAATCCTACCGACTGCGAATTTTTTTGTAACTAAATAATTTTAAAGAGTTTAATGGAAAATGGTGTGAAGTAGTAAAGTGAGGCTCTTATAAAATTTATTTAAAATTTTGGTATCACCATCGATATTATGTTAGGGTTGCACCAGGCATCGTGCGAGAGGATGCACACATTGTCAGGATGGTCGATTGTTAGGGTTGAAAAATATTAGAATAGAATAGAATAGAATATAAAATCATTTATTCAAATAAACTTACATTGAAGCACTTTTGAATAGTCATTACATTTTTTTAATCTACCGCTCATTCAGAAAGCTGTCTCATCACAAGAAGAACGAGCAAGAAACTTGCGTGTTGCTCTTTTAAATAATTTTATTATTGCTTTACATTTTTAAATTTAAGTGTGTGATGTATTCACACACTTAAACTACCAATTAGGACTAATTCAATTAAATACTCAAATAGAAAAAATATTGAATATATAACCAACTGGTTAAACAATTAATAAGAGGAAATCAGTCATAGTGATTAGAGCAGACCAGTCCCTACAAGCAGCACCCGTTCACGAGTATTGAAAGAAGGTAGTTTCATATCTTCCCTGTACAAAGGGGAGGGTTTTTGTAAGCCACGTCATTCGGTGTTTGAGCACAGGATGTGCTGGATGTATTTTAAATGCTAAAGTGAATTGTGTTAGAGACATAGTTAAATTAATGCTATATAATTGTTATTTTATTATAATACTTACTTTAACTAGTACATAGAGTTGATATCTTGAGTTGATCTTTTGAGGCCTATGTCCAGCAGTGGACGTCTTCCGGGCTGCGATGATGATGATGATGAGAGTTGATATATCTTACAATTACATATAAATAATACAACTGTCTTCTCACGTGTTCTCTTCTTAACATGTATTCTTCTTAGCATGTACAAGAGACAAAATCCTTTATCTTCTATCTTCTTAAAATTACAAAGCACATAGGGAAAATCATTATTATTTACACTATTATACTATTATTTACATTATTTACACAATAATCTACTGCTATACCCGCTTGAAATTTATAGCCTATGTGTTATTCTGATGTATAAGTTATATTTATATAATGTAAAAGTGTTTTATTGGCCAATAAAGTTTATTATTATTTTTTTTTTTCAAAAAATTCTCATCTCCCCTCTTAAGGAGAGGAGATGGCAACTTACCCCCAGCAGAAGCACAGTCGGCCGGGGTTCAGGGCCCCAGGGAGAGAAACCGGCGTACAATGCGGGCAGAATATAAGAGCACCGCTTTCTGCATCTTTCCCGGGAGTGAGCCGCCTCGGAATCCCAACCGTCTGAGATGTTGCTCCAGACTGGTTGGGATAAGACCGTTCACCGTTTATTATTATTATATTATTGTAAAGTGAAACTTTACATTAAAATCTATTCATCCAAACATCTGCGAGTGAAAGTCCGGTAAAAATCAATGCAGCCGTTTCCGATATTAGCAAGAACAGATAGACATACAGTAATTTTTTTTAATATGTATATGTGTGATATGAGTACTGTATATACTTTCATATACATTTAGTGAAAAGCTGTTAATTTGAATTTATAAATGCACACTTTAATTTTATTTAACACTAGCTGTACCTGACTTCGTCCGGAATTTAACTTTATTTTTCTAAAATAAAAATAACCTAAGTTACTCCTTATTACATCAGCTACCTGCCAAAAAAAGTCCCGTCTAAATCGGTCTAGCCATTTTAAAGATTAGCCGGAACAAACAGACAGACAGATAGACAAAAATTGCAAAAAATGTTATTTTAGTGTATGTACCGTATTTATATTCGTATGCATGTTATAAGAAACGGTTATTTCAATATTACAAACAGACACTCAAATTCTATTTATATGTATAGATTAATGACGAATTTACACGATTGTGACAGTACATATAAAGATATTCTTTATATATTTTTTCTTACTTTCAATTTGAGGCTGTACTTATAATATTACTGTCTATAATCTAGCTATTCCGGCAAACGTTGTTTTGCCTTAAAATAAAAGAAAAATTTAGGGGTAGACTATCCCTAACATTTAGGGGGATGAAAAATAGATGTTGGCCGATTCTCAGACCTAGTCAATACACTCACAAAATTTCATGAGAATCGGTCAAGCCGTTTCGGAGGAGTATGGGAACGAAAACTGTGACACGAGAATTTTATATATAAGATAATCAGAAACATACACTCCATTTTTATTTATATATATAGATTGAATTTATAAATGCACACTTTAATTTTATTTAACATGTAATAATAATAATAATAATTTCAGGACAATTCACACAGCGCCATCTATATCCAAGTTAAGCTATCTAAAGCTTGTGTTATGGGTACTAGACAACTGATACAAATACATAGATAATTTTTTTTCATAAATACATACATATTATACATAGAAAATACCCAGATCGATACAAACAATCATACTCATGAATACAAAATGTTTGTGCCGTGCGAGGAATCGAACCCGCGACCATCGGACGTAAAGCGGTGTGCTAGACCGCTAGACCACCGAGGTCGTCAATATGGATGGAACTATCGAGTTCCCTCCAAAAGTTATTTTTTTAAGTCATATCGTGTGCCAGTAATTGTTTAGCATAGACTCATATTTTATTTTTTTATTAAACAATTCATCAATGACACTGCTACGTACAAAGGAACAATTTAGCATATTCGCCCAAGGTAGCTAGGAGGTTTTATTAAAAAATACCTCCACGCTGAGATCGGCATGTTTCATTAACAGGCCCGAGAACTTTTATGCATGAACTAACCTTGTCTCTGAGGGTTTAATGGCATATTTTTAGGGTTCTATACTCGAATTATTAAAACTAAGGCAGTATGCCTTAGTTTTAATAATGGATTTTAATGATGGACAAATCAAAACTAAGGCAGTTTGCCTTAGTTTTAATAATGAAAGTTTTTGCAATATTGGAGAGGAAACGCCACTACACATCCTATGTGGTTGTAGCCCACTTATGCATAAACGAAATCTCCTTTGGAAAGTTTACACTGTTTCCCGAGGAGATAAAAACCATCGCTCCTAAGAATATCCTTCAATTCTTGTCCCTGAAGGGTCTAGGTTGCGATCTCTAAAAGGGCGAGCACAATAGATCTATGTAGGTCGCAGTGCACACAGATAATAGCCCAAACAACCCAATAAAAAAAAGTCAGTAAAAGGTATACTGCCATCACACCAATCGCCATCGAAAGGGAATTCATTCCCACACGCTGGAACCTAAATAGTCTCGGACAGTGCGGTTTCAGAGGAGCGTCCTCCCGCGTACACTTAGATTGTGGAATGAACTACCTGCCGAGGTTTTCTCTAGAGACTGAGGTTTTGGGAGCATGGGGTTTTTCAAGAAGAGTATTATATTAAGGTTTCTTAAGGGTCGGCAACACGGCAGGGGTGGTCCTCTAGAATGGAAACGCATGAGTGGTATAATGGCTGTCAATTGGCAAATGATAGCGTGATGTCCGTAGCACTGTTAAAGTAAATAGGCGACGGTTACAGTTTACCATCAGGTGGACCTTCAGCATGTTTGCTATTACAATTGCCTCGACGGCCTCAGTGGTCTAGTGGTTTAGCACATCGCTTTACGTCCAATGTTCGCGGGTTCGATTCCTCGCGCGGTACAAACATTTGTATTCATGAATATGATTGTTTGTATCTTTCAAGATGTTTTCTATGTATATTATATATGTATTTACGAAAAAAATATCTATGTATCAGTAGTCTAGTACCCATAACACAAGCTCAGCTTAACTTGGGACCAGATGGCTCTGTGTGAATTGTCCAAGGATATTACAAAAAAAATACCAAATAATCCCGAATTCCCCAAATAATTGATTCGAGTAATTTATAGTGAAATCCTAAGTCAAGATTTGATTTCACTACTCCTTAGAACAAATTCAAATTAAAAAATCTTTTATTCATGTAGGACATTTTAGCCGCTTATGAACGTCAAATTTTTATATTATTTTTTCCTTAGCGTCCAGTTCAGTATAGATAGATATATATATATCGTTTATTTGTTTGTTAATCACACACAACATGTTCATAAGAATAGATAATACATAATACGACATAAGATTTATAAAATTATGTTATTATATATAGTATATTCAATTGAGAAGAACTAGCAAGAAACTCAATTGAATTACTACTCCATGGATTTATATTATTCAAATTCAAATTCAAATTCAAAAATCATTTATTCATGTAGGACATATTAGCCGCTTATGAACGTCAAATTTTTACATTCTAATTTAATTTTTTTTTCCCTACTGATAAGAGCGATATGGGTGTAGACTCAATAACGGTCGGAATTTGATCACCACTGGAGAAGGTCGTAGCGCTGGTCCGGTTTCCACACCGAATATTCGTAGTCTCACACATGTTAATTGTAGCGGAATTAAACAAAATAATATAAATCCATCGAGTAGTGAAATTGACTTCCGCAAAATAACACCTAATTCGATTAAATATCAATTGAATTACTTTTTTTAGAACAGATTTATCGTGAAAACCAAACTCTGTAGAACTTTGTTTTTCTTTGGTAATTGTATATTAGATTATATCGATAAAAGCTATTTGTTAAACATAACTGATACTTAGATATCGGATTGACAGGTAAAAAGCGAAGTTTATATTTGATTTGTTGGCACTAGTTCAGTTGTTCAATCATTGCGGTCTTGCTAACGATATTTTGTTGTTATTCAACTTTTCAAATTATTAAATTGTAGTCATTTTCTATTGGTTTATACACACTTTTATAATTTGTTGTTGTGTCGATAGTTGTATCATTATTTAGATTGGATTTAACATTATTAATTGGATATGTCAACAACAAAAATCTTCAAACCAAGTTTCTTGCTCGTTCTTCATGTGATGAGACGTTTCGAATGAGCGGTAGATTAAAAAAAAATGTAATGACTACTCAAAAGTGCTTCAGTGTAAGTTTATTTGAATAAATGATTTTCTATTCTATTCTTCACTTATTTCCAAAAAATAGCAATATTCATAACAATACCTTTTATTTAATAGATAGAGTGATTCTAGAGGAACGTTTGTATATATAACATTACTTAGTATAAAACTAAGTCTAAGTCACTGTCGCTCTCAGTCCGTCCCTATGTATGCTTAAATCTTTAAAACTACGCAACGGATTTTGAAGCGGTTTTTTTTAATAGATAGAGTGGTTCTAGAGGAAGGTTTATATGTATAATACATGTACACCCGTGCATGGACGGGAGCAGCGCAGGACCGATCGTCGTGGAGATCTTTGGGGTAGGCCTATGTCCAGCAGTGGACGTCTTCCGGGCTGAGATGATGATGACACCCGTGCGAAGCTGGGGAGCGTAGCTAGTATCGAATATAGTGATGGAGTAGCAGAATATTAGTAAAATGGACTCCATTCAAGATCGCAGCAATTTGTTGGATTAATTCCTTGATACAATTAATTCATAATTGGATTCAGAAATGTTTGCATTCCAATAGGAATGAAAATGATTATCTGGCAATTATTCGTGTATTGTCAAATCTGTAGAGCTTCGTTTAGTGGTATAATACGTCGAATAGGCTTCAAAGGTCATGAGTTCGAATTTGCCGATATTAGAAATTATGTGTGTCGAGGTAAGTATTATTTTTTACTTCTCAGTGGAGAGTGGACAGGATTGTTAGTAAGGGAACTTTTTTTTTATACTACTATAGTGGTAAACAAGCATACGGCCCATCTGATGGTAAATGATTACCATAGCCTATGGATGTCTGAAACACCAGGGGTGTCACGTGTATGCACTTTTGGTCTATATGGTCCCCGTCTAGAAACTATCAAAGTAAAGGCGACACTATGGTATAACGTATTTCATTGTATTTATGGTATACAACAAATAAACATAAATAGTCATACAAACGACATAAAATTGTCTAACGGTTTATTTACGATTGTCGCGGGTTCGATTCCTCGCACAGTACAAACATTTGTATTAATAAACATACTTGTTTTTAATAGTATGTGTGATATCTATATTATACCATATACTAGCTGTACTCACGACTTCGTCCGCATGCATTTAACAAAAAAGTTAAATAGAGAATTTTTCTAAAATTAAAGTAGCTTAAGTTACTCCTTATTATTTCAGCTACCTGTCAATAAAAGTCCCGTCAAAATCGGTCCAGTCACTTCAGAGATTAGCCGGAACAAACAGACAGATAGACAAAAATTGTAAAATTGTTATTTTGGTGTATGTACCATATTTTTATTCATATACATGTAGTAAAAAACGGTTATTTCTGTATAATTCTTATGTATTAATTGGTGCAATAAAGAGTTTATAAATAAAATATAAATAAATAAATAAATATTTCAATATTACAAATAGACACTCCAATTCTATTTATATGTATAGATATATTTATATAAAAATATCTTTTTATATCAGTTGTCTAATACTCATAACGCAAACTCGGCTTATTGTGGGATTAGATGGCACTGTGTTAATTGTCCTGGGTATATTTATATATGTTACTAGCTGTCCCGGCAAACGTTGTTTTGCCATATAAATTAATAACCCTATAAAAAAATAGGGGTTGATGATAGAAGGGTGAAAATTTAGGATTGTATATTGTATCATAAAAAAAGAAGTTAAAATTTTGTCTAAAAAATAAATAAAAAATTTAGGGGTGGACTACCCCTAACATTTAGGGGGATGAAAAATAGATGTTGGCCGATTCTAAGACCTACTCAATACGCTCACAAAATTTCATGAGAATCGGTCAAGCCGTTCCGGAGGAGTATGGGAACGAAAACTGTGACACGAGAATTTTATATATAAGATTTAATAATAATAATGATAAACCAATAGTATAAGAGTAATTTTTTTTAACTAGGCAATAACGGCGCCGTGTCCAGAAAAAAAAATATTATTCATATGCTTGATACTAAATCAAATTTCATTACAAACATACATCTGAATGATGTAATGTGTAATTGTAATAATGCAATAAAAATATTTCGCAGTCGGTAGGATTCGAACCTACGCTCCCAGAGGGAATCTGATTTCTAGTCAGACGCCTTAACCGCTCGGCCACGACTGCTACATGCTAATATAACGAAATAAAACAAAACTTTACGATACCACACGTAATACGTAATTACTTTCACTTCAGATGGTAGATGGTAGAATCAATGCCTTCAATTCAACATATCGAGGTCATCCGGTACCAAAACACGTTTACCAAATAATTGCAGTAGGTACATGTGACCTTTATGGTGTTGCCTCATTCTGACGGTTCCGGGTTCGATTCCGAGCAAAATTAATATTTAATCACGTTTGGTGTAATTTTGGTGTTTTTGTGTATCCATATTAATAGTTTAAATTTAAAGAGTCTGTTTGTCTGTCTGTTGCTTTGTTACATTTTCATTAATAAACGGCTTGATCGATATTAATGAAATTTTACGAAAAGATAGAGTATTATGAGGATAGATTTAAATGGGACAAATAGCCAACTGATACAAGTTGTCTACTGTCTACTTCTTCTGTCTGTCTACTTACATATTTTTTTGTTACAATTACTCAGACAATCATACTCATGAATACAAATGTATGCACAGTGTGAGAAATCGAACCCGCGACTATCGAAAGTGAATCGGTATGCTAAACCGCTAACCACCGAGGCCATCATGTATGTATGTTACTGACCTCCTCCTGAACTGTGAGACTAATGTAGATTAATTTTGTATGTTTAAGGTGATCCGCAGTTAGCATTCAATATAGAACAATATAGGTCGCATTACCAATGTTCAAATCAAATCAAATCAAACCAAATCAAAAATCAAAAATATTTATTCATTAAAAAATGTATCTATTATTTTTTTTATAACACAGGGGACAAACGAGCGTGCGGCTCACATCAGCGGATACTATTTCAGTTTCTGGCGGGTGGTACGGTGGTGACACTCAGCAGCTGGTATTAATCCGAACAATTCCTCAGAACACTCCCCGTGATATACGCGGTAGAAAATGCACAGAGATGCAATATCTCGCCGCAAAGCCAATGGGTCGAGTCTGTCACATAGACGTTGATTCTGTCTACATCATATGATATTTATTTATTTTTAAAAATTACATGCTCTCGGTGAGTATTACAGTACAATAGCAATGCACTCACCAAGCAATAAACGTATGCAATACATACATTAATTATAACAATAAAGTCATAAAAAAACAAAATTAAAAAAAAAAATAAAAAAAAAAAAACAGCAACTATACAAATTACAAAAATATTAAAATACTACTTTAATACTGGGACTCTACAAAATTTGTTACCGCTCTGTGAAACTCTGTGGATATGTTTATATCAGTCTACTTAACTTGGGACTAGATGGCGCTGTATAAATTGTCCAAGGTTATTATTGTACAGATGGAACAAATTTTTTTTTATACTACGATGGTGGCAATCAAGCATACGGCCCATCTGATGGTAAATGGTTACCGTAGCCTATGAACGCCTGAAACACCAGAGGTATCACGTGCGCGTTGCCGACCCTTAAGAAACCTTAATATACCCTTCTTGAAAAACCCCATGCTGTAATCTCTGGTCTGGTTGCTGGGAAAACCTCGGCAGGAAGTTCATTCCACAATCTAAGTGTACGCGGGAGGAAACTCCTCTGAAACCGCACTGTTCGGGACCACTTAGGTTCCAGTGTGTGGGGATGAATTCCCTGTCGATGGCGAGCGGTGCGGTGGTAAAAGGTGGCTGTCGGCATCATGTCGAACAACTCCTCAGAACACAGTCCGTTGTATCCGGTTATACAACGGACTGTGTTCTAGAACACACAAAGCGAGGCGAAGTCTCTACAAATACATGTATAAAGATATTCAATGTCACGTGAAACTGTATATACACAGGTGTTCTGTTAAATACACTTGCTGTATGACGATGTTTATCTGTATTTATTATTTAATCGATGTACATGATAAAATGTAATCGAGAATTATAAATTTAATATGTCATATGATAAAATGTCATATTGATTGGTAGGAGATTTTATGGAATGAAAAAAAAAAGCGAAGAAGTTATTTCACAGAATTAGGCGGCGGAGAGGGACCGGGAGTACGATCCTTCCGCCCCAATGATCCGACGCCGGAGGACCAGGCGCAGACGTCGGGACGAGCCCAACTCCATCCCGAGTCTACTCCCCACGGGGGCCGGGGTGCATGCCTTGAGGGAGGCACCAGCCCACAACCAGGACCCTGGAGGCGCGCGCGTGTACTCACGCGCCTCCACGAGAAGGTAGGGTGCAAGTCATAGCACCCTAACCAGAGAGAGGGGGCCTGTTCTACAACATCTACAGGACAGGCCAAGCCGCCGAAGTCTGGGTTGAGTGCCAAGTGCGAACCCCGGACTTCGGCCCGCGGCACCTCGAGGTATGCCGTGTGGTTTTGTAGTGAGTACGAGTCCCACACACCACCTCGCCATCCCTCCGGTGGGGTGACGGTCTTGTTAAAGATTTTTCCGCACGTTAAAAAAAAAAAGAGACTTTATGGAAAATGGACTATCTGTCTCACCTATTTAGAAATAGAAATGGAAATAGAAATAATCTTTATTCAAATAAACTCATTACAAGCACTTTTGAATAGTCATATTTTGATTCTACCTTGAGCAAGAAACTTGTGTGTTGCTCTTTTAAATAGATGTTTTTTTATATAAATAACTAGCTACTCGCCCCGACTTCGCCTGGGTGTACATGTATTATACATATAAACCTATATTTCGGAAGAAAAAAAAAATAAAGTAAAAGGGCTGAGTGAGTGAACATAAAAAAATCATTTTGTAAATATCTTTTTTTTAAAAAAAACCTTCGTTATTTCGATTAGTTTTTTTAGCATTAGAAAAAAGCATCACATAGCATTAATATGAGAAAAAATATTGCGAAAATTAGGGATTTTTCGGAGGGTCACACTGAGATGATACCTTAACACTACATTTTAATCGTTGGCACTGCCATCTTGAGAATAAAAATACCTATATATATAAGAATAAATATAATTTACATCTATGCAACTACTTGAAATATTGATTGTAAAAGAAATATTATACCATTTCATGTTAATGACTATTTACTCTAAGATCTGTTTATTGGTACGAAATCTTCTTAAATAAACTATATCGACCAATTGATCCTAACAATAAATAAAAAAAAAATTATTCTATTTTTGAAAATTATATTCAATAATATTTACATTTAGAATTTAAATAAATAAATAATTTTAAATTTAGAATGTTTTGATATATATTTGTTTTTATTTTGAAACAATGGAATTTTAACATTCCAAATTCGAATAGTTCGAATGGCGGGAGTTGGCTCTAAGTCTAAGCTCTCCGTTCTAAGTCCTGTAAGGTTTGGACTGTCATCTGCACTCGCTCCCTATCGTCCGGTGAAGCTGTAAAGGCCAGCTGCATATAACAGCATTAAGGTGGATATATTTTTGTTTGATGTGTCGTGATATGACCCGACAGAACGGTATCGGTTTAGTACATTTAGTATGGTAACGGTCGTACTGTTCTGTTGTGTCCATCAAAAACGATCTCGGTTGATTCAGAGGGGTATAGGAACAGGATGTCATGATACGACAGACAAATGACAACCCAGTGTTGTGTTGTGACGCATCGGAGTTTTTCTTTCCTACGGCTGTATTGATTCAAAATATCATCAGAAGGCGTCAGCAGAACATGTCATATAAATGTGAAACCGGACCATCTCGTCACGACATGACGCGTCACGCAACGACACGTCTCGACACATCAGACAACTATAAATCCACGTTTAAAGTTGTTCGAAAAAAGGTTCGAATCCGTGGTGATTATTTTTTTAATTCGTGTGTAATTTGTATTAAATCAGAAACGTTCCAAATTCAAATGCTCGATATAGTGCAAGCAGTGAGTCTGTGCTGTTTGTTTTCCGCTTGCCGCTTGCAGCTTGATTATGCGGTGTTTGCGCTGGCGTCGCATTATACACAGAATCCTTGAGTGATTATTTTTTTAATTCGTGTGTAATTTAATTCGTATTAAATCGGAAACGTTCCAAATTCAAACGCTCGATATCGTCCGAGCAATGAGCGTGCTGGGCTGTTTGTTTGCCGCTTACCGCTTGCAGCTTGATTATGCGGTGTTTGCGCTGGCATCGCGTTATACACAGAATCCTTGAGTGATTATTTTTTTAATTCGTGTGTAATTTAATTCGTATTAAATCTGAAACGTTCCAAATTCAAACGCTCGATATAGTCCGAGCAATGAGCGTGCTGGCTGTTTGTTTGCCGCTTACCGCTTGCAGATTGATTATACTGTGTTTGCGCTGGCGTCGCTTTATACACAGAATCCTTGAGTGCTTATTTTTTAATTCGTGTGTAATTTAATTCGTATTAAATCGGAATCGTTCCAAATTCAAACGCTCGATATAGACTGAGCAATGAGCGTGCTGGCTGTTTGTTTGCCGCTTACCGCTTGCAGCTTGATTATGCGGTGTTTGCGCTTGCGTCGCATTATACACAGAATCCTTGAGTGATTATTTTTTTAATTCGTGTGTAATTTAATTCGTATTAAATCGGAATCGTTCCAAATTCAAATGCTCGATATAGTCCGAGCAATGAGCGTGGTGTACTGTTTGTTTGCCGCTTACCGCTTGCAGCTTGATTAAGCGGTGTTTGCGCTGGCATCGCGTTATACACAGAATCCTTGAGTGATTATTTTTTTAATTCGTGTGTAATTTAATTCGTATTAAATCGGAGACGTTCCAAATTCAAACGCTCGATATAGTCCGAGCAATGAGCGTGCTGGGCTATTTGTTTGCCGCTTACCGCTTGCAGCTTGATTATGCGGTGTTTGTGCTTGCGTCGCTTTATACACAGAATCCTTGAGTGCTTATTTTTTAATTCGTGTGTAATTTAATTCGTATTAAATCGGAATCGTTCCAAATTCAAACGCTCGATATAGACTGAGCAATGAGCGTGCTGGCTGTTTGTTTGCCGCTTACCGCTTGCAGCTTGATTATGCGGTGTTTGTGCTGGCGTCGGGCTGTACACAACCGCACCACGCCGCACTCCGCCTGCGGGCTCGTCTATGACATATTTACAGCTTTCGATGATGCTTGGTTCAATTGATTTTAACATTTTGTGGATTTTGCTGCCTGCTTTATTAAAATGTTATCTTAATCATTACATAGTATAAAATAAAGTCGCTGTCGCTGTCTATTCCTATGTATGTTAAAATCTTTAAAACTACGCAACGGTTCTTGAAGCAGTTTTTTTTAATAGATAGAGTGATTCAAGATGATGGTTTATATATATGTATAATACATATACACCCGTGCGAAGCCGAGGTGGGTAGCTAGTTACAATTAATGCTAAAGTTTGTGAGTATGGATAGATGTTCGTTACTATTTCACGCAAAAATTACTGAACGGATTTTGATGAAACTTTATAGTATAGTTATCAGAATAACATATAGGCTAATAATTTCACGCGAATGAAACCGCGCGCACAGTTAGTACAGAATATTTTTTGCATCACGCATTGGTAGTGATTATTTTAAAAAATATCAAAAAGTTTGTTTTATTCATAACAATTATGGTGCTTTTGTATTCGGTTCATAGATTTTGACTGAACTACCAACACCGATATAAAATTTCGAGATCCGCTTCACAATTATAATATGTTATCAAAAAATATAAGATTATTAGATAAGTGTATCCAAAACATTATTAAACTTTTTTGTTAACAAACATTACCATATTGTGTGACATAAGAATAGAATCGAAAATCATTTATTCAAATAAACTTACTTTAAGCACTTTTGAATAGTCATAACAATTCTTTTTTATCTACCACTCGTTACGAAAAGATACCTGGTTCTACAGTAATGTGTTTATGTTAATATATATGTGTATGTATGTGTATATATACATTATAAATAGTAAAAAAGTATTAAGTTAAGCGCTTTTGCTGCATATAAACTGCTGAGCCGTTTTTTGGCTTAATGTTTATATTCTATTTTGTATAAATTTGTGAAAATAAATTATAAAAAAAATACCATACAATTCAAAAACGCCTAAAAGCGATATGATCGGTTTCTAAGAAAGAAAGAAAGAGAGAGAGAGAAAGAAAGAAACATATTTTTTTCAACAATGTTATAATATAAACAACTAACAAACGAAAAAAAAGAGGTCAAATAAAATGTATATATTAAACTTAATTTACCATGTAGGTAATTAAAAATAAACATCAAGAACATAGTAAAAATAGTTGCTCTGTACATATAACGCATGTCTGAACGATATATATATAGTACAGTTAATTAGAAAAAAAACACGTTGATTCTATTTCCAATTAGAATAAAAAACATTCAAATGTAATCAAGCCTAACTTTGGGTTCGCGTCAGCTGTCCGTAGCGAATTTCGTCTCGTTTGGACACAGAAATCCAATTGGACCCTACGGTTTCTTATTATAAAACTAGCTGTATCCGCGACTTCGTCCGCGTGGAATTTAACTTTAATTTTCTAAAATAAAAGTAGCCTACGTTACTCCTTATTACATCAGCTACCTGCCAATAAAAGTTTAGTCAAAATCGGTCCAGCCATTTTAGAGATTAGTCGGAACAAACAGACAGACAGACAAAAATATTGAACAGCTAGTAAAATATAAATTCAAATAGTCTCATTGGTCACGGTACTGACGACGGCAATCTGCCACGGTAGCGCCGATACACCACACCCTTCGGCCAGTAGTCCTCCTTCATGAAGGTGGGCAGCATGTTGGTGGGGACCAGGGCCACGAACGGTTTGAAGCTCGCGTTGTGACTTGATTCCAGCTGCGTCACCCTCAATGTCAGATTCTTTTGGTCCGGATATAGTTGACAATGTCCTGTTCCTTGGTAGCGTAGTGCAGCCGGGCAATATCAACCACGGCAATCTAGTTAATGTGTGTATTGTGTGTGTTGTGTATATGTGTGTGAGTGTGTTATTTTCAGAAAAAAAAATATATCTACATATATATATGTATATAACTCAAAGGTGACTGAAATAGTGATCTATCAACGCAGCCCAAACCACTGGTCAGATCGGGCTGAAATTTGGCATGCAGGTAGATTTTACGACGTAGGCATCCGCTAAGAAAGGATTTTGATTAATTCTATCCCCAAGGGGATAAAATAGAAGATGGAAGTTTGTATGAAACTTTGTCAATTTTAAACCGATCGGGCTGAGACTTTGCATGCATAAAACTACTATGACGTAGGCATCCCCTAAGAATAGATTTTGATAAATTCCACCCCTAAGGGGATAAATTAACGCGAGCAAAGCCGCGGGCAAAAGCTAGTAAGAATAATAAATACGAATGTTACCATACTAAATTTACCATTACCATTCTGATGTGTCATGTCACGACTCATAAGACAAATATAAAAGCACCTATCATTGTTACACGTGTTGATTGTACGCTTATCATTACATAGTATAAAGTAAAGTCGTTGTCGCTGTCTGTCCCTATGTATGCTTAAATATTTGAAATTACGCAACGGATTTTGAAGCGGTTTTTTTAAAAGATAGATTGATTCAAGAGGAAGGTTTATATATATAATACATGTACATCCGTGTGAAGCCGAGTGGGTAGGCCTTGATATGTTTAATAGCCTAAGAGATTGTGTGGTTCTAAATTTGATAAAATTTTGTTGTAAAGCTCGGTAGGCGACTTGCGAATGTAGTTTTAAGGCAAGGAACATGAACTTTAAATAGTCCACGATTTTTTATATATGCTGCTTTTTCATACAAAATCACAGCATAAAACTCAGGCCCTGTAAATGTCTTGTACGGTACACAATATGTTATTCATAACACCTTTATATAACCACCGTATAACACCGTAGCGCTTTCGCATAAAACTTTTGATATTGTAATATCAAAAGTTTTATGTGTAGGTTCTATGGGGTGGGTCGCGTCGTGCTTACATAGTCGGAAAATATTATTTATACTATAGTATTTATACATATTATAAATACTATGGGGTTATATATTTAAACGAGGGGAGAGTGGTGTAGTGGTTTAATATACTTATAGATTCCATAGGTAGTGACTTCGAATCTGGCAGATATACAATGAAGCATAATAATAATAATAAATTTCTGGAAATAGATGAAAAGGACATAATACCAGGCACATAATAAGTATACACACACTCACACACACACACACACTCACACACACACACGCACACTCACACAAACACACTCATACATACACACACACTGCACTTATTTGGTTTCGGTCCGTACGTGTGGTAAAAAACCAGCAAAAACTGAGAAAATACGACAATAGTGTAAATAACAATAATAATAATTTAGGACAATTCACACAGCGCCATCTAGTCCCAAGTTAAGCTAGCTAAAGCTTGTGTTATGGGTACTAGATAACTGATACAAATACATACATTTTTTTCGTAAATACATACATATTATACATAGACCGCCAGACCGATACAAACAATCATACTCATGAATACAAATGTTTGTGCCATGCTCAAATCGAACCCGCGACCATTGGAATTAAGACGGTGTGCTAAACCGATAGACCATCGAGGTCGTCGACAATTTATATAATATATATACAATAATATTCATTTTGTTTGGAATATTCCCTGCATCAAACTATATACCTAGTACATGCATGGCTGGAGAGCTTTTCTCTCAATATTGCATGTTATATCAAAAATTCAATATATTTATGAGTGGAATTTTGTATTAATTGCCATCAACTGGATATTAACGTTATGGATACTCGGTATATGTAAGTGGGTTGTGTTCCTTTGTTTATTAACCGATTTCGACGAATCACCATCCAGCAATGGTATTTCCGAACCGATACGATATTGAAACCTTCAAGAAAAGAGCTTATTCCTTTTTAAAAGGCCGACAACGTACTTGCAATTCCCCTGGTGTTGCGGGTGCTCATGGGCGGCGGTAATCACTTACCATCAGGTGAGCCGCATGCTCGTTTGTCCCCTGTGTTATAAAAAAAAAAAATGCTAAAAGTAGGGTTATGATTTTTACCGATATGTTCTGTTTACGAAATAATTTCCAAATTATTAGATACTTGTTAATATATTTCTATCTAGTAATCTATATCTATCTATATGATATTAATCTATATATATCTAAGAATTGAAATTTTTAAAGTTTAAAAAAAAAGATTGCTGACATATAATCTATACATATAAATAAAATTGGAGTGTCTGTTTGTAATATTGAAATAACCGTTTTCTACTACATGCATATGAATATAAATACGGTACATACACCAAAATAACATTTTTTACTATTTTTGTCTGTTTGTCTGTTTGTTTCGGCTAATCTCTGAAAGGACTGGACCGATTTTGACGGGACTTTTTTTGGAAGATAGCTGATATAATATGGAGTAACTTAGGCTACTTTTATTTTAGAAAAATAAAGTTAAAACCCACTAAAGTAATTAATATAAATTCTTAAAAAAAAATATACTAATAAAAAGCTATTGGCAGTTTTTAAATGTAAAAAGCTTCAAATTCAAATTCAAATTCAAAAATCATTTATTCATGTAGGACATTTTAGCTGCTAATGAACGTCAAGTTTTTACATTAGAATTTTTTTTCCCTACCTTAAAAATAATATCTAAATTCACTATTCAACGCGGACGACGCCGCGGGCACAGCTAGTAGTAGTATAATAGACGGTTACATTCATACGTCACGAGATAATTATTGATATCAATCAAACAGACTCCTCATTTCAATAATCCAATACCAATAACAATATTAGTGATAAACTGATTAGCACCTCCCGCGGTAATCTGTGGAATTAACACATCAATGTCACTGTATCTGTAGCAGCTAACTGTATCTATCAGAACTGCAAAGTCCATTCATATTTTAAACGACAAGTAAAAGATTTCCTCTTCAATATTTAATTTTCAGTCATTTAGTTTATATTTAGTTTATTCTGTTTAATTTTAAAATAATAATAATATAATATAATAGTCTCTCAGAAGACAGCGCCATCTAGTATCAAGCTAAGCAGAGCTTGTGTTATGGGTACTAGATAACTGATATAAATACATGGATACTTTTTTTTTAAATAAATGCATATTATACATCCCCTCTCCCCTCTCCCCTCCCCCTCCCCTCACCCCCTCTCCTCCCTCTTAAGGGTAAAAATTATAAGAACTATTTACCGAATATCATATTTAATAGCTTTAAAAATGAGAATTCGCCTATACAACCCTTCATCCCCCCTTTCAACCCCTTTCAACCCTTTTCCTTTATTAATATTGAATAAATGGCCTAAAAAAATATGTTTCCAGCTTTTAGCTTTAAAAATGACAATACTAACATATAAACTTTCTTCTCCCCTTTCAACCTCTTATCATCCTTTTTTCGCATTAAAAAGTAACCTATATCTTTTTTCAGGGTCTAGATTATATGGGTACAAAATTTCATTTAAATCGGTTCAGTAGTTTTCCCGTAAAAGCCAGATAGAGTTACTTACGTATTTATAATTTTAGTAAGGATGTATTTACAAAAAATATATCTAAATATTTACATTACTTGTTTAGTACCCATAACACAAGCTCTGCTAATCGTGGAACTATATAGCGCTATGTTAATTGTCCAGAGGTTACCAACTTTTTAATGTCATAGACCCTTGCCATATTTTTCGGTTTTGGGTAGATCCCCCATTCTTACCTGGTATTGATGTTTTGTAAATTTCCAACTTCAGTAAGTTTAGTGTTAAAAATATAAAGAGAAAACAGCAAGATGATTGGTAGTCTGTCCGTGACGTGGTCGTGTGGAATGAGTTCATGTCACTAAAATGTCCAGACATGTGGCGGCGTGGTGGACCACATTTGGGTATCACTAAAATATGGTCGAGCGCAGTGATGGCTGGCTCATCCGTCATACTCGTGAAACAAGTCTGCTTGTAGTGATACCCTGCTCTTATCACTACGACTGATTTAATCTATTGAATATTTATATTTGACAAAAAAATAGTGCTTGTTGGTAGTATTCATGAATTGTAAATGTAAACTTACAAGATTATTAATCACACACAAGTTCATTGAGTCGTTCTTCTTGTGATAGTAGTTTCCGAACGAGTGGTAGATAAAAAACAAATTGTTATGACTATTCAAAAGTGATTAAATTAAGTTTATTTGAATAAATGATTTTCTATCTATCTAACAAAATTCTGCTGACGTATATGCTAAATCAATCAGAGATTATTAATCACTAATTCATTGAGTGTAATAGTGTAGTAGTCTAGCCTAGACTAGTCTAGACTAGTGATACCCAATTACTCTAGAGTTATTATTTCTATCTATCTAACAAAATTCTGCTGACGTATATGCTAAATCAATCAGAGATTATTAATCACTAATTCATTGGGTGCACTAAAATGGCGCAGTCAAACAATGAACCGAAATTCGGCCGTCGCAGCACAAAACAAATGAATTGTATGTAAATGTACGATTGAGTGATTAGTGAACGAGCGGTGATCGAATTACGAGCGGCGAGGCCGCGCTGATTGTGACCGAAAACCGACGCACGGTCATTTATTCAAATTCAAATTCAAAATATCTTTATTCATAGGTCGGTAGGTCTATTACAGACTCTTATGATATGTCAAATCTACCGTCAGTTCGGAATGATATCGAGATGAGAGGAATTGACAAGAAACTCAGCTCGTATTTTTTTCAAATAATAGTGGAACATGTTTATGATAAATACAGTTATTAAAATTCAATATTATGTAGATGATATTAGGATTTATTCATTTACTAGCAGTGCCCTCAGTTTCATCTGCGTGTTATTTTGAAAGAGTAACAAACATCCATACAAACAAACTTTCGCATTTACAACATAACAAGAGTAATGTACAGATGAAACAATAAAAGTGTCTGTTTGTGATTTCTAAATAACAGCTTTTCATTAAGTGTTAAACGATATAGGTATAAAAAATTACAATAATGATATACTGGAATTACGCTTAAATAAATTCAAAACAACTGTTGAATCATATTTACTAAGCAATGCCTATTACTCACTAAACGATTACTTGAATGACGAGCGTGCATGGCAATAGTTGTTCATGCACGGGATTTTCATTTAATGTTAGACATAGACACCTATATAAATAGACATTGTAAATAAACTGGCTTTAGAAATAAAAATTCTATTGAGTTTCTTGCCAGTTCTTCTCAATTGGATCTATATACCGAACTGGACGGTAGAGAAAAAAATATTTTAAAAAATTTGACGTTCATAAGCGGCTAAAATGTCCTACATGAATAAATGATTTATGAATTTGAATTTGAATCTTCCAGTCAACCATGAGTGGCGCTGAGAAAGATTGTTCGCGGTGCACTAATATAAATGTCAAAATCAAATTACTTGATCCAATGAATGGAATATATACCTACGATTTGAAAAATTCAAAAAGAAATCTGCAGGTATTGAAACAATTTTGATTTATACGAAAGAATTTATTTTGATAAGGATTAATAATAATAAAACAAATATAAAGAATAACTATATGTGTATATGTATGTGTGTATGTACACACAATCGTGTAAATACGTTATTAATTTAATATAAAAGTTTTGAATTTTAGTTATCACTCATTTAAGACTTGTCAAAACTATGCAATTAAAAGATGGATGTATTTTCATCATTCATTCATTCATCTTATATATAAAATTCTCGTGTCACAATTTTCGTTCCCATACTCCTCCGAAACGGCTTGACTGATTCGCATGAAATTTTGTGAGCGTATTGAGTAGGTCTGAGAATCGGCCAACATCTATTTTTCATCCCCTTAAATGTTAGGGGTAGTCCACCCCTAAATTTTTTTTTTTATATTTCAGACCGAATTTTAAGTTTCTATTTTTTTAAGATATAACATACAAAAATACGTATAATTCTAAATTTTCACCCTTCTATCATCAACCTCTATTTTTTTTATAGCATTATTAATTTATATGGCAAAACAACGTTTGCCGGGGCAGCTAGTAACATATAATATTGAATGTTTGTCAAACTATTACACTGACAATTAAAAATAATCATTATTTAATTAAAATCCTTCAAACAATACTGTAGCATTTTCAATTTTATCATTTACTGGCTACTCGTCCCGGTTCTGCACGGGTGTACATGTATTATACATATAAACCTTCCTCTTGAATCACTCTATCTATTAAAAAACCGCTTCAAAATCCATTGCGTGGTTTTAAAGATTTACGCATACATAGGGACGGACAGACAGCGACAGCGATTTTGTTTTGGTGGTCTAGTGGTTTAGCACACCGCCTTACTTCCAACGGTCGCGGGTCGCGGGCACGGCACAAACATTTGTATTCATGTGTATGATTGTTTGTATCGGTCTGGGTGTTTTCTATGTATAACATGGATGTATTTACGAAAAAGAAAATCTACGTATTTGTATCAGTTATCTAGTAGCCATAACACAAGCTGTAGCTAGCTTAACTTGGGTTTAGACGGCGCTGTGTTAATTGTCCTGAGATTATTATTTTCAATTTTATCAAACGAACGAAGGTCACTAAAATAATCCGCTGAATTTTTCAGCGCTTGACGTGACCTTGTAATGTTGTTTCTATGTATATGTCTTACAATATTCTGCTTATATTTTAGCAAAATGATGCTAAAACAAAAAAAAATGTTTTAAGGTCATTGCTAAATATGTATTACTAGGCGTGTCTTCGGTTTTTCAAAATGTTATTTTGGTGTATGTATCGTATTTGTATTCATAGATATCATCATCATCATCATCATCACAGCCCGGAAGACGTCCACTGCTGGACATAGGCCTCCTCCAAAGATCTCCACGACGATCGGTCCTGCGCTGCTCGCATCCAATGCTTCCCAGGTATGCATGTAGTAAGAAACGGTTATTACAATATAACAAACAGACACTCCAATTTTATTTATGTGTATAGATTGGATTTTGGGGTGTTTATTGTTTTGTTAGAATAATGTAATAACAAAGTCCTGGAATAATATACCTCCCCCATAAAGGATTCTTAAACTGTGCAGATTTTTATAAATAAATTTATATAATTACGCGTCCTCACTGAAAAAACTGTGCTGTGATGTGTCTACACTCCAAATGCAGGGTAATGCAAGGTCAGAACTAGTATCATCAGAACATTATGTTTATTTTATGTAGTTATGTTTGATATTTATTTATATATGGTAGTATGTCGTAAATATTTACTCTGTGTTATCCGCCTAGATCTATGTATGTATGTGTATTTTTTTTTTATATGTATGAAGGTATCCGTAGAATACCAGCGTCGTGGCACCCCGTCACGACATATGCTGAGCGGAGACCTGTTTGGTGCTATCAAATTGATATAACCTATAAAATGTAAATTAAAATTTAAAAATTATTTTATTATTGCTATGTAACCAATAAACAATTTTCTTTCTTTCTGTTTGGTACTATCAAATTAATATAAACCTATATAATGTAACTTAAAATTTAAATAATATTTTTATTATTGCTATGTACCAAATAAACAATTTTCTTTCTTTCTTCCTTTTTTAAGTATTATTAATTAGTAGTGTCAAGTTTATATCATTGAACATGTTATATATACTTAAATACATAGACCAGTTAAATTTATTCAAATATATTTCCAATTCATAATGAGTCAAATTATTTTGACATTACAAAAAGTCCGCAGTCGGTAGGATTCGAACCTACGCTCCCAGAGGGAATCTGATTTCTAGTCAGACGCCTTAACCGCTCGGCCACGACTGCTACATATAATGTTGGCATAATATGAACATACTTAATAACTATAACAAATTAATATGTTATAATTAGTTATAAGAATTAATATTATACAGATATTTATAATTAACAGTCCGTACTTTTTTAACTGTCGAGTATGCGTATATATATGTAAATACATATATATAAAATACTAGATGTGCCCGCGACTTCGTCCGCGAAAATTGTCGATACTTCCATATAACCTTTCAACTCCCCTTTCAACCCCTTACAACCCTTTTATCGGATTAAAAAGTAGCCTATGTCCTTTCTCAGCTTCTAGACTATATGTGTGCCAAATTTCATTTAAATCGGTTCAGTAGTTTTGGCGTGAAAGCGAGACAGACAGACAAACAGAGTTACTTTTGCTTTTATAATATTAATGAGGATTAAAAAATATTTATTCCTTCTATTTATTGCAGCTCCTGTGTGAATTAAAGTCGGAAAGCGGTGAGCTCGATGGTCTAGAAGTTGGTAAACTGCCCCACCGTACTAAGGTTGCGGATTCGATCCTCGAACTAAACATACATTGACATTTATGAGTACAGGAGTTTTTCTATAGATGTATATATGTATGTATGTATATAAATTGTTGTAGTTTTACATAATTATTTTGTGCTCTCAATATGTTTAGAATTTCTTTATTTATTTAGAAGTAATAAGGTACAAAATGTGGTCAAATTCAAATTCATAAATCATTTATTTTAGCTGCTTATGAACGTAATTTTTTTTATACTTTAAATATTTTCCTTACCGTCCAGCTCAGTATACAGATCCAATTGAAAAGAACTGGCAAGAAACTCAATTAAATTACTTTTTTTTCTGGTCGTATAGCACAAGCAATCTCTTCTAGACAACCTTTGGGTAGAGGAGGGTTATCTTATATATAAAATTCTCGTGTCACAGTTTTCGTTCCTATACTCCTCCGAAACGGCTTGACCGATTCTCATGAAGTTTTGTGAGCGTATTGAGTAGGTCTGAGAATCGGCCAACATCTATTTTTCATCCCCCTAAATGTTAGGCGTAGTCCACCCCTAAATTATATTTTTTATTGTTTAGACAAAATTTTTAGTTTCTATATTTTTATGATACAACATACAAAAATACATACAATCCTAAATTTTCACCCTTCTATCATCAACCCCTATTTTTTGATAGCGTTATTAATTTATATGGCAAAACAACGTTTGCCGGGACAGCTAGTAATATATAAAACAATGTCGCTGTCGCTGTCTGTCCATCCCTATGTATGCTTAAATCTTTAAGCAACGGATTTTGAAGCGGTTTTTTTAATAGATTGAGTAATTCAAGAGGAAGGTTTATATATATAATACATGTACACTCGTGCGGAGCCAGGGCGAGTAGCTAGTTACTTAAATTTTTTTTATTTATTTTGAAAACCAACAGCGAAACAAATAATATGTACTTAAAAATAAAGCCAATTAAAGGTTTTCTCACAATTGCAATATTCAGTATTACAACACTAAAGTATTAACATGTTATTGTTCTGTTTATCCACAAGTCTAATTTATACATATAATGCCTATATAATCCTTGAGTTTGCACTGCATGTACGATCCAATTCACTTTAGAAAATTTACCTTTCATAATCGTGAAGTATATTATACTCTACTATACATATATTTATTTAGTTTTACATTTACATTTTTACAACAATACAATTTTATATTATCATTAATATTTTAAATAGTGCCCTCTCTCTCTCTCCTCCTTTTATATATATATTTTTACTCGTTTTGGTGCCACTGAAAACCAGCTGCATGTTCATATAGGACATACATACATTAAAGCTGAGTGGAGCCATTTCGGCGCCTATATGTATATAAAAAGTGATTATTTTATGTTTATTTTTAATTATCTACATGGTAAATTAAGTTTAATTATATGTACATTTTATTTGATCTTTTTTTTTAGTTTTTTTTTATATTGTATGATTGTATTGTATTTTTTACATTGTTGAGAAGCAAATGAATAAAATTTTTCTTTCTTTCTTTCTTTCTTTCTTTAATTCTTTCTTTCTTTCTTTCTTTCTTTCTTTCTTTCTTTCTTTCTTTCTTTCTTTCTTTCTTTCTTTCTTTCTTTCTTTCTTTCTTTCTTTCTTTCTTTCTTTCTTTCTTTCTTTCTTTGTTTCCTTCTTTGTTTCGTTCATTCTTTCTTTCTTTCTTTCTTTCTTTCTTCTTTCTTTCTTACTTCAATTATCTGTCGTCCCTAAACTAGGTCAGACCTGTATATTGGAGGCTAGGAGCGCAGATAACAAAAATGCGCAGTATGTGTACACTACAGTTGACTATTTTACAATTAGATTAAAATATTTCTAAAGTTCACTCTGCAGACATGTCATGACAGGTAATTGACGTTCTCATTGTATGTACTTTCAATTCAGTGTCTATTGAACGATGTACGTAGTTACTAAGCTTGACTCCAGTAAATATACAAATCTGGTACATTAATTAGCGGCAAATATATTAAAACATACATTAATAAAAGCTTATATATTAACAACAAACTGGTTTTATCAAAATACTGTTTAATTAAAGTTTATGAGAATTGCGTAAGATCTTACAACAAACTGCCAGTGACTGACCTAAATCTGTCAGAGGAAAGATACAAATATCTTATAAAACAGTTTCTTTGTAAAAAAATATATTATAAACTAGCTTTTGCCCGCGTCTTCGCTCGCGTTAATTAATAATATATTTGATAAATTCCGCCCCAATGATTTTGCCTACATCATAGTAAGAAATAGTAACTTTATACATGCAAAGTCTCAGCCCGTTCGGTTTAAAATTGATAAAGTTTCATACAAATTTTCATCCTCTATTTTATCCCCTTGGGGGTAGAATTAATAAAAATCCTTTCTTAGCGGATGCTTACGACATAAATTCTACCTGCATGCCAAATTTCAGCCCGATCCGTCCAGTGGTTTGGGCTGTGCGTTGATAGATCACTGTGTCAGTCACCTTTGAGTTATATATATAATATTTAGATTTGAAAGAGTTTATTTAGAAGCGTATGTATTTTTGTAGAAAATGTCTAACTTAAAATTTATAGTGTTGACAATATTATCTGATTGCACAAAGATTGAGTACTTTATGCTGATTGTCGCACGCCTCATCCTTGTTAATGTGTATGTGTATTTACTTAAAAGGGCAACACGGTAGTTTCTATATCGGAAAGAGATAAAATATTTATTGCCTGAATTAACTTGGGCAACTAGATAATAAATAGATAGTTTTCAGCAAAGTTCCCTCCTGTTTTTTCTCATGGTATCTCAAGACCTCGCCTGACAAAGGGATTGTTAGCAACGTACCATGTCTGGTTCCCCCTGGAAACTATCATGAAATGAAATGATATGATATTTATTCGGCAGAGGTTAAAAAAAATAAAACACACCTTAAACAAAAAAATAAACAAATAACATTGCAACAATTACAAAAAAAAAAGTATATTTATCATTTATTGTTACAAAATTACAAATTTACGTGCATGCATCAAAATTCATCGTAGATTTATCTCATCAGATTTCTTGCTCATCTTATCATCCTCCACTGGTGCCCCGCCAGGGTAAACCGTTAGCGCAGGCGGGTGCACCATTCCATTATCAACCATAAGACTTCATCTGGGTTAGTCATGAAGGTAGTTAGTTCTACGTTATATATATATTTAGATACATTATATAATCAGCTAAATATACTGGTATTATACAAGTAGATAACACTTATCAGAGGCGTGCACACCGTCGCGTTAGAATGTGCCGCGCCGTCATTATTGAAGTAGGGACTTAATGAGTCCTTTTGAAGGCGTCTCCTTTGTTTGAGTTGTGAGCAGACGTCAAAATTAACTGCTGGTAATTATCAATAAACGCCCTCGCGAATTACGACTGGTTACAGAAATTCTGTTGAGTTTGTGGCGAATTGAGATGGAACGCAAGGAACGGTAGCGCGGTCGCAGGAACAAACTCGTAGTTATACGGACATGCAGGGCCGTCTATCGCCTATTAGAGGCCCTGGGCACATTAGGATAAGGAGGTCCCTATGAAAACGAATTTTAAAAAGTCGTTGTGTGATGAGGGGTTCTGTTTCTTGCTATACATTTATAAAAAATTACAAAAACTAATAAATTCAAAACCATAGTCGGTAAGCATTTGTTAAGACTGATGCTCAAGCGAGAGTAGAGTAGAGTAGCTATCGGTTATCGTTTGGTAATGGAGTAAGGACTATACTAGACTAGGGGTCCCAATCCATCGCGGGGCCCTGGGCATGTGCCTAGTGGGGAAAAGGGGCCTGCGTACATACATATTATACTGAATCGATTTTGATGAAACTGTACAGTGATATAGCTTTAAAGAAAGTGTTACATGTGGATGTAGATAGTTATAAAGGCAGAGGAAGGCTGTATAAGAGATGGACGGATTGTTTGAAAGATGATATGGTAAGAATGGGAGTAAATAACGAGATTACTGCGAACAAGGACGAATGAATTAAGAATATAATAGTAATATTATTGTGTCGCATCAATATTTATAGAGGATGACGAAAGATCGCAGGAAGTTTCAATAGTTATAGCAATAGGAACGTGGCTCTTAAATGATGAATAATATTAATATGATTATATTTGAGTCGTTAAAATCGGTCAGTGTGAATTTTCTCTGTCTGCGACAAGCTTAATTCTGAACGATGGCTCGTCATTTTTAACGGTATTCTAAAATAGATAGACGCTTTGTTTTGTCTTTACGTATATAGCTATCTATAGTAATACCACAGACAATACAGAATGATTAAATGCAGATCGGTAGGTACGTAATTAATTTCTGCCTATTTCTTAATAAAATGAAATTTCTAAGAAAATTTTGATATATGGGTATTTAAATGGCTGTTGGATTCATGGAATGATAGCGGTGATATAACATACGCCCAGTCTGGTGGTAAAGACTACAACAGACTAACAACGGAATGGAGTGCAATAAGATTATATAATCGAAACCCTGGATTGTAATGTACTTATATCTAAATTTTATAGGTATTAGTTTTTTATACTTAGGTATACTTTGACAACCTCGGTGCTCTAGGGGTTTAGACTGCATTACTTTCCAATCGTCGCGGGTTCGATTTCACGCACGGTGTAAACATTTGTATTCATGAGTATGTTTGTTTGTATCGATCTGGGTGTTATGTATGTATTTAAAAAAATACTTCCATTGTCCAGTACCCATAACACAAGATCTGCTTAGCTTGGAACTGGATGGCGCTGTGTGAGTTATCCAGGATTATTATTATTATTATTTCTAATAAAAAAAATTGTATTAGGTCCAAAAATAAGTTTTAATTTATAAAGATACAGTCAACATTATTCGGTATTACTTATTTGATGGAGTTGGGATTTATTATTATGTATTTAGGAATTATTTCAGGGCAATAACGTCTCTATAGAACAAACTGCAATGGAGTCGTTACTCGGTTTCTTAGTTTATTATCACTGCTTTTAAAAGCATCTACTCCAATAGTAGCTCCGTTCTCTGTTTTCAATTTCGCAACCGAGATCCAGCAGTAAAAACAACAGAGCCCCGAATTAGCAGCACTCCGGCTCCCTGCAACTGAACGGCGGGGGATCACCAACTTTAATTACTGCCTACCCACATTAACCCTTGCCAATTCCGAACCGAGATAACTGTAGTCAATTCTTTAAACTTTGCCGATGGCTTACGGCGGGACAATCTGTTGCAATTATCTTTAGCTTAGCGTTTAGGCCCCGGGCCGCGGGATCGCGTACCACGGGATCCGGTTTTAATCGCACTGTTTTGAGTTGATAGATACGAAGACGTAATGATCGGATCGCAGGCTTACCTCTCTTTAGTGTAGTTTTAACCAGCGCTTTCAGGATATCCGATGTTGGGAACATTTTGTATATCTCATTTGGGATGTCTTGTTGTAGATTTGTTAAGTGATAGGCCTGTATATATTTAGGTTCTAATTTATAAACATATGTTAATGACAGACGATCAAAAAATCTAATCAGGTTGCGAACACTGATTAGATTTTTTTTTTATATAGCATATACTGGTGGTCACTTTATTCTCCCAAATTTGAATTTAAATGAAATTGTATTATTGTAAATATGTACAACATTAAAAAAAATACGAGCTGAGTTTCTTGTCAGTTCTTCTCATCTCGAAATCATTCCGAACTGACGGTAGATTTGACATATCGTAAGAGTCTGTAATAGACCTACATGAATAAAGATATTTTGAATTTGAATTTTAATTTTACAGTGGTTTTTTTAAGGGTGATAATAGAATGGTGCATCCGCTTGCTTTAACAGTTCACACTGGCGGGGCATCAGAAGAGGATGATAAGATGAGCGTGAGGTCAGGTCAATTAAACCATTTTGGAAAATTGGCCTAATTTTTTTTCATTTTAATCATTCTGTAGACGTGTTACATTTTTTTTTATTTAATTTTTTTCCCTTTCTTTTATTAATATTCTTATAGTACATATTGTATGTACCTGGTCGCGGGTTCGGTTCCCCGGTACAGACATTTGTAATCATGAATACGATTATTTATATCAGTCTGAATATTTTCTATGTATGTATCTACTAAAGTAATACCTACTTTAGTAGACACATACATAGAAAATATTATATCTGTTTTTTATGTCTGTTTTTTTAAATAAATGAGTGCTCATGGGCGGCGTTTATCATTTACCATTAGGTGAGCTGCAAGCTCGTTTGGCCCCTGTGCTATAAAAAAAATGTGTTTAAGAATCATATGTGTAATACCCATAACAGAAGCTCTACTTAGCTTGGGACTAGATGGCGCTATGTATATTATCCAGGTTTATTATTATTAATTCAATGGGAATTCATCATCAGCTGTTTACCCAACTTAGTCCGTAAACATTGTCTTGCATCATCTTCGTCATCATCAGTCCCGCGGAGCCTTTCACCATATCAATATATGTGTAATCCTTGTTATAGTATTTATATAGTATAAGTAGTTTAATACCATAATTAATCACATTATTTACAATTTATTCATACTTAGGCTTCGCTCGCGTTAATTTATCCCCTTAGGGGTGGAATTTATCAAAATCCTTTCTTAGGGGATGCCTACGTTATAGTAGCTTTATGCATGCAAAGTCTCAGTCCGATCAGTTTAAAATTGACAAAGTTTCATACAAACTTTCATCCCCTATTTTATCCCTTTGGGGGTAGAATCAATCAAAATCCTTTCTTAGCGGATGCCTGCGTTATAACATCTCTGTCCAGTGGTTTGGGCTGCGCTATGCCAAATTTCATCTTTGATTATATAGATATATATATTTAGATAAAGAGCTCGAAGTTTAATATTTATGTATTTTTTTAAAAATAAGCTATCCATGCTTAACTGTATCGATACTCCGTCCAGTGGTTTGTAAAACGATTGGCTGTCCGTGTCGCTAATATATAGCACTACGTCAGTCATGTCATCTTGAGTTATATATATTTTAGATAAATAAGTAGGTATACAGATGTAATATTAAATTTTACAGTTATATTTTAACAGTATTAATTTATACATATATATATATATAGTAAAAGGTAAGTATGGGTTTATATATACATTATGGTTATTTCTATATGTTTTATGTGTTTTTATTTTTATTAATATTTTAGTTTTATTTTACAGGTCCGGTTTGCAGTCGCGAGGCACGTCGGCTACAATAAGTAAGGAGCCAACAGAATATCAGCGCTGCAGAGTTATCTGTAGCATTATGCTGAGTTGGCTGCCTTTTCACTTTTGCGGCACATAAAGTCACCTACATTTCTTTTATTAATTCATGTTTTTTTCTGTATCTCATCTATGAATTTATCTATCTATCATAATCCTGTCTCATACCCATAATTTTCCCATAAAGACCCTACAATAATTCATCACGGGTACAGTGAAAAACATTGGCGTATCTCCTATATTAATAATAAAAATAGGGCGTCAGCTTTGAACCGGGGTGAAATCAGTCAGCGCCGCGGCACATCAATATGGCCTTATCAGAAGCCGGCAGAAAGTTACGAGCCCTCGGTGTTACTTGGAGAAAAAATGTACGCCAGCCTCTTGGCGGATACGTAACTAAATATAATATGTCTTAAGACATGCGGGAACTGATGGCACTTATGACTGTTTAATTTTGAGATCATCGGAATATCTAAAGTGATGTTGTAAAGCGGAAATGTTTGATTTATTGCTTGTAATAGAAGCGTTCAATAAATATTTAATTTTATACATCATTCATATGTATAAGTTATGTTTAAAATTAAAGTTATATCTTCAAGAAACGTATATGTAATAATAATAATAATAAATCTTGCGAACAAACCTGATATCGTGGTAATGGATCGAGTACTATCGAGGGTGTTTTTGGTGGACGTCACTATACCATATGACGAGAACCTCGTAAAAGCCGAAACTGGGAAAAAGAGAAAATATCTCGACCTGGCTCACGAGGTGACCGAAATGTGGGGGGTGATGTCCACCGAAATCATTCCAATCGTTATGTCGGTGAACGGTCTTATCCCAACCAGTCTGGAACAACATCTCAGACGGTTGGGATTCCGAGGCGGCTCACTCCCGGGAAAGATGCAGAAAGCGGTGCTGTTAGATTCTGGGGCCCCGAACCCCGGCCGACTGTGCATCTGCTGGGAGTAAGTTGCCATCTCCTCTCCTTAAGAGGGGAGATGAGAATTTTTGTAAAGTTTAACAAAAAAAAAATTCTTGACCTCCTCAACAATACCATCACACAGCACAACCTCTCCCACACTCGGCTAAGGCCCGAGTAGGTGAGTATTACCTTCTTTTATACTTGTAAAGGAAGAGAAAAAAAGAGAAATAATAATAATAAGAAAAATAAAATAGTTTATATTATAGATATTGCAATACCAAATCTTTTACAAAAACATACAAAAAAAATTGCTAAATATACTTTTTGGCAATAGAACTAAAAATACAACGGCAGGTAGAAACAGTGAAAACTCTCCCAATTATTATCTCGTCCACAGGTGTCATCCCAGCACCCCTACACACTAGCCTCAAAATATTAAAACTTCATCCAATTACTTTCATACTTCTCCAAAAAGCTGTATATAGTATACACTAACAGAACACACTTGTAGAATAGTCCGCAAATTTTTGTCTTCCAATTAAAAAAATCGATTCATCATTTATACTGTCATTGTTTGGTGATGGTCGTGGGTTCGATTCCTCGCACGGCACAAGCATTTATGGTCTGGGTGTTTTTTATGTTTAATATGTATGTATTTACAAAAAAAAATATATCTATGTATTTGTATCAGTTATCTAGTAACCATAACAGAAGATAACTATCTTAACTTGGGTCTAGATGGCGTTGTCTGAATTGTCCTGAGATTATTATTATTATAGCTACTATACGTTTATATCTGTTGTTACTGGAGCGGGAATACAACTACTATTTTAATAAAAACCAAATACTAGTAAAAATGTGTATTCTTCCCAAAAGGGCTCACAGCGAGAAGTAACAAAACAATATATATAAATAGAAATAGAAATAATCTTTATTCAAATAAACTCATTACAAGCACTTTTGAATAGTCATATTTTGATTCTACCACTCATTCGGAATGCAGATTCATCACAAGAAGAATGAGCAAGAAACCTTGTGTGTTGCTAAAAATATAAATAATTACAGTATAACAAGAATAGGCAATAATCAACATAGAAGTCGCTACGCACTCATTATTAATGTAATCATATTGTCAGTGTAATTTAAAGTTTTTCTATAAAAACATTATTATCGTTAACGAATAATTTTATAGTAAGTTTTTTGCAAAGGAACTTTATATATTTTTTTCTGACAGATTTATAACAGACTCTGGTATACTTAGGTGACGTATAAAAAATAGATATGAAAAATATGAAGTTCATAAAAAGAATGGTAGACAAGCTGCCAGTAACATCTGTAATATATGGTTAAAATAAGGTAATTTATATATTTATTATAAGTAGGTAGTTAGTAGGTAGGTTAAATAACTTTTTGTATCATGATGTTGTTATCAATTACTACAATATCTGTGAGTAATATTTCGAGCTAGGCTTAACATTTCAAATGCAGGTTCCGAACTAAGATCTAAAGTTTGAGTTTGGGATTTATCGAAATAGATACCTACAGTTCTAGACGTGGATGTAACGTACACCTATCACAAGTTTTGGACCGGGGTGGAGTCAAGTTCATATAACACAACCTAATACTGTTACCAATAATTTAACACGATCTGTTTAGGATATTGAATGTTCAAGAATGTGTCTAATTATATTAACTCATTTATTTATTAAAACTTTAATGCACATAATTTTAAAGTACATATGGCGGACTTAAGAGCATGAGGCATTATCTACCAGTCACCCATGGGTGGCACCACCCATGGGTGACTGGTAGATAATGCCTAAGAGAATAATTGTTGGCGGTGTAAATATAAATATATTAAAGGATACGCATAAAAATCTATATGAATACATATACACATACATAAACCATACATAAATACAATTTAATAATCTGACAGTAAAATGCTATGTACTGCCACAAATAATGGAATTAAAAAATATGTATATATAGCTGATGTAATAAGGAGTGACTTGGTCTAGTTGCTTTTCATCATCATTGCCTTGCCTTTATCGCATTATTTGGGGTCGGTGCAGTATGTCATTCTCTTCCACTGCTCTCTATCAGTCGTCATATCTAAACATACTCTTCTTTTATTCATATCATCTTTCACACAATCTATCCATTTTTTCTTAGGGCGTCCTCTCCCTTTACATCCTAGTTACTTTTATTTTAGAAAATAAAGCTAAATTCCACGCTGACGTAGTCGCTGGTACAGCTAGTAAATAAATAAAAACTTTCCTTGTGGATAGATAAAAATTCTGGCAATTTGCAACATTTTCTAATTTATCTCGATTTTAAAATTTATCTCCCTTAGATCTGCTTCTAAACTGGAATCCTTACTAGTTTATAACAAAGGCTTGGGGAGTGAGACTGGGTCAAACTACGTAGTCATCGCGTATGCAAGTTTTCAGCTTCAGAACTTGTTCTGGGAGTATTATATGATTCAGAATTATAAAGAGCCTTGCAACGAGTGTCAACGGTTTTGGAAGAAGCCTCGCTAACTACTCGAAACTCTACGTAGCGACTAATATATGCATATTAAATCCTATTATTTTAATTATATCACTAAAAGCATTGAGTAGTATTGAAAAATTTTCAGAAAATACAAATTTTCCACTTAACAAACTCCCTTCCATAACCGAAGATATATATTCTTTATTGCACTCATATACATTTGTAAGTATTTTAATTAGAACTAATGTTAACAAAGGAGGACTTATCTCTAAAAGAGATCTCTTCCAGTCAACCCAATACAGCGTGGCATAGGAAGTGTTGAGTGGGTCAAAGTGTGCAAATAATAATTTAATAAAAATTACATAAATAAGTAAAAAAATTCATCTTGGTATCAAAACATATTCTAAAAAGGAACCATCATCTATTGACTTACAAAACTCCCTCCCATGACCGAAAATGTGGGATGCACAACTAGTTAGTCGCTGCTGAATAAAACTACCTAAATAATAAAAACATATAATAGAAACTTAACAAAAACATCTTAATTTTTTTTTAGATATATAAATAGACTAGAATATCAGGAATAAAAAAAAAATAAAAATAAATTCTTATTTCAGTAGTAAGTAATTTATGACAAACACATTTTTAAATATTTTTTTTTTTATATAATAGTATAAAAAAAAAGATCTAGAATCTTCGGAATTAAAAAAATAAGGATTTATTTTCTTATTTTGCATTATGATAACCTACTTCCAAGACCGAACTACGTGCCTACAGACTATCAGGAGTTCTAAAGAAAAAAAAAAATAAAAAATTATGTAAATCCTTACTTGTCTGGCTATTTCGAGGCTAAAACTGCTGATCCGATTTCAATGAAATTTGGTATACAGATAGTCTAGACCATGAGAAAGGATTATCAGTTGCATTTGAGATAGTGTATTACGTAACATTAGTATCTATAATAATATCTATGTATCTAAAGATAATTCACGCAGTGCCATCTAAACCCAAGTTAAGCTAACTACAGCTTGTGTTATGGGTACTAGATAATTGATACAAATACATACAATTTATTCGTAAATACATACATAGAAAACACCCAGATCAGATACATACAATCATACTCATGAATACAAATGTTTGTGCCGTGCGAGGAATCGAACCTGCGACTATCCGAAGTAAGGTGTGCGAAACCGTTAGACTACCGAGGCCTTCAATATCCGCGATATTTTGAAAGTTTTACAGATCAGAAGTGTAACAAGTATATGTAAGAAATATCCGGCGTGCCGAATAACTTAGTGGCTAAAGTTTTGATAGGATATCGCCCGTCCCGACTCGCTATTGATCATAAAGCTCTCATGAATCCTTATTTATGTGCCACTTTAAAAATACAATCTAGTACAGTTCGAGTGGGACATCAGTTCGCCTTGCATTTTGCAATCTCGCCTTTCTAAAATACGACAGTTTCTTTGCGTTCCGACTCTCAGATCTCAGATGAGCGCTCATCTGCAGTGCTCAACTTGGAATTGTTATTATGCAACTGCCTCGGTGGTCTAGTGGTTTAGCATGTCTTACTTTCGATGGTCACGGGTTCGTTTCCTCGCATGATGCGTTTGTTATCATGAGTATGATTTTTTGTATCGAACTGGGTGTTTTCTATGTATATTAAGTATGTATTTACAAAATGAAATCTATGTATTTGTGTCAATTGTGTAGTACCCATAACACAAGCTTTAGCTAGCTTAACTTGGGTCTAGATGGCGCTGTGTGGATTGTCCTGAGATTATTATTATTATTATTTTGACATTATACGGGATTAGGGGATGATTTGATATCTCATGTATAATATTGGAATGTTTGAATAGCCCTCCACAATAGTTCTCCGTAGATTGCACACCGACAAGTAGCCCAAACTATAGGTTGCAGTATAGGAAAGTCATAGGAATACTAAAAGCAGATCGAGTAACATTATACGATGGGATACATCAAGAATGACAGCCGTTTTATACAAACGAGTGAGACCGCGGGGTACAGCTAGTATATATAGTTACAGCACAAGCCGAGCACAACTAATAAAGCAAGAGCCCACGACGGCCAGACATATATATTATTAGTAAATATGAAAATTCTTGTATGGGGACACCCAACAAAGGCAAGAAAGATCCCCAAACATGAAACCTGGATCGTGGTCCCTTTGGCAGGTAACAGGTAACAAAAGTGTAAAAATTTTCATATCAAATTCGTTATTTTAAGAAACTCCATTTTTTCATATATTGTTCGTAGCAGTGTTATAACTTGCGCTGCTCATTGCTAGACACTAAGTGTGGTTCCAACCCCCCGCCGGACCCCCTTAAACTATATTTTATAAATAAACTTACGTTATTTTAATAAAGCTGAAATTTATATATATTATTCAGAGAATTATTAAACTGTGTTTCAAGAACTTTCACATTTACTAACAAGATGTATGTCTGGCCGTCGTGGGTTCTTGGGCTATAAGAGGAGTTTATTGCACAAATCAAAAGTTGCCGCTCCGTCCGTGAATACCCGGTCTACTAGTCGTGTTAGCGTGTAACTCATCACTAAATCACCGTGTGCACCTGCGCACTATGCCATAAAACTGTTACTGCATTTTTCAATATCCCAATAAATCGATGTTATTCGAAATTTAAACATAACATGTTAACAATGTTTACTGAAGATTTCAATCGTTTTTACGGTTCGCAGCCAGAAAGGTAACCGATACCGTTCTGTTATGAATTTAATCGTTTCGTTTGTTTTGTTGTACCGTAATTTTTGAGGTGGTGGGTATTAATAATAATGTACATTTACATGTTGAAAAGTAAATATTTGAATTTGGAATCTTAAATCTAAATATATATAACTCAAAGGTGACTGACGTAGTGATCTATCAACGCACAGCCCAAACCACTGGACGGATCGGACTGAAATTTGGCATGCAGGTAGATGTTATGACGTAGGCATCCGCTAAGAAAGGATTTTGATTAATTTTACCTCCAAGGGATAAAATTGGGGATGAAAGTTTGTATGAAACTTTGTCAATTTTAAACCTATCGGGCTGAGACTTTACATGCATAAAGCTACTATGAGGTAGGCATCTCCTAAGAAAGGATTTTGATAAATTCCACCCCTAATGGGGATATATTAACGCGAGCGAAGCTGCGGGCAAAAGCTAGTTAATATAATAAATGCGAATGTTTGTCAGTATGGATGGATAGAAGGATAGATGGATATTTGTTACTCTCTCACGCAAAAACTACATAAACTTAGTAGTTTTATACTATTAGTCTGTTAATAATAGGCACGGTAAATATAAAATAAAATCTATGTAAAACGGTTAGAAGTGGCCACTGATTTCTTTCAAATAAAAATGTGCATTATCAGTTCATGAGTCATGACGATTTGCAGTTTTGACGCTGGCATTAGTGACCAATTTAAAAGGCTCTGTTAAGATTTATATAAGTCATATGGTCAAATGGAATTTTTGTATCTTAATTCTGTTCTGTTCTGGTATGCTCTGTATTTTTTGAGCTCGCAAAAAAATACAGATCTATATCATGTTGAAGGACGGCTCTCATTTTGGGAAAAGTTAAAAATATTAGATAATTTTAATTTTTTTTGATTTTTAAATATAGCATATAAAACAATGAAAATAAATATATTCTCCCAAATTTGAATTTAAATGAAATATAATAATAATAAATATGTACAACATTAAAAAAAAATACGAGCTGAGTTTCTTGTCAGTTGTTCTCATCTCGAAATCATTCCGAACTTTTTTTAAATAGATTTGACATATCATAAGAGTCTGTAATAGACCTACATGAATAAAGATATTTTGAATTTGAATTTGAATTTGAATTTTTGTATGAAAGGTTAAAAATAGTACGTCCTCCTTCCTAATGTTTAGATAAACCATGTTCCGAGGCGGAGATGCCTATGGATAAACTAAATACAGGTATATTTGACTCCAATTAAATTAACAGATAATTCTTTTAAATGAGTCTTAACAACCAAGAGTTACGACCTCTTGATTGTTAAGAATTCGAGCTATATATATCTGAATCGAATTCCATTAAATAAAATCTAATCTTATAACGAGCAAGAGATCGAAAACCGCAGAAATCATTATAAGAACAAATCGCACGCGAAACTACACAAACAAAACGCGTCTCTCGACGGCACAAAGGAAGTTGATTATCGAAATATTTTTATCAGAGCCGGTGAATTAAAAAGTGGAGTTCTTTGTGAATTATAGCGATTAAGTGAGTGTTAATAGAGGAGTTTTCTTTGGCCGGCGCCGGCCGCAGTCGACACTCAATGGGGAAATCGCTCGGAATGGCAATTAATCGAGTCATTAGTCGAGACAATGGCCGACCAGAGGAGAGACGAATTAATCGTATATAAAAATTGAATTGCCTAAATTGTATAGCGGAAATTATAAAACGAGTGTAATAGTAGAGTTTACCATATGTTAAATATTTTCGTTTACTTTTAGTTTATCATATGTTAAAGCTTTTAATACAGTTATATTGCATTTACCAGCTGTTGATTTTGACCATCGTACCAGCTAGAAACTAAAATACCTCTATACCTTTATAATCTGGATGATTGGCAGTCCCCCACACGGTTTTCTAGAAACTTTTTGCTGCACAATATTGTGGTATCACCTTCCACCGATATAGAAACCCTCAATATAAGAGCCTATTACTCCTTAAAAAGTCAGCAGTGCACTTGCAATTCATTTAGTGTTGTGGGTGCTCATTTGCGGCGGTAATCACTTACTATACATATACTAAAATCTATACATATAAATAAAATTGGAGTGTCTGTTTGTAATATTGAAATAATCGTTTTTTACTACATGCATGTGAATATAAATACGGTACGTACATCAAAATAACATTACACTTGCTAATTTCTGAAATGGCTGGACCGATTTTGACGGGACTTTTATTGGCAGGTAGCTGGTGTAATAAATAGTAACTTAGGCCACTTTTATTTTAGAAAAATAAAGTTAAATTACACGCGGACGAAGTGGCGGGTACAGTTAGTAGATAATCAAATTTATAATTCCAAGATTACATTTAAATACATACAGATAGAAGTTACCACATGTTATATATACATACATACGAATGTATGACTAATTAATTTGAGTAATTATCGCGTTCTGTATGCACCCCGACGCCGCCGAGCCGCTGTTTCGATTTCGCGTAGTTGTTTATAATGTAAACAATGGGATTGTGTGGATGCCATTTGGAAATCTGAAATAGTTACATTATTTCAGTATTTTAGATATACAGACATATTCGTTTATTATTGATGGGTTCGGATTATTGCAATGATGGCTGGCTCATCCGTCATGCTCGTGAACGGGTGCTGCTTTGGGGACTGTTCGGGTTACTTATTTTATTGAGTTTTTTTTTTAATGAGAGTCTGCAATTGTTTTAAAACTTTAGTCAGAGCAGAGTGGAAGTAAGTTCATGATTATTCACTATTTGAACTACGATGCTATTTTTAATCGATAACTTAATTTTATAAATTCAATATTTGAATTTTGTAATGCCATACTGCAATGGACTGTGCTTTGTTAGTGTAAAGTGAATGTAAGTTCATGCTATTTGAGCAACGATGCTGGGTATTTTTAATCGATAGCTTCGTTTCATAAATTCGAAATTTGAATTTTTTAATGACAGTCTGGAACGGACTGTGCATCAGTTACTGCAAAGTGGAAGTAAGTTCATGCTATTTGAGCAACGATGCTGGCTATTTTTAGTCGATAGCTTTTTTATAAATTCAATATTTGAATTTTGTAATGCCATACTGCAATGGACTGTGCTTTGTTAGTTAATGCTATTTGTGCAACGATGCTGGGTATTTTTAATCAATAGTTTCATTTTAAATATTCGTAATTTGAATTTTTAATGCCATTCTGCAACGGACTGTGATTCAGTTAGTATGAAATGGAAGTAAGTCCATGCTTTTTGAGCTACGATGCAGGCTATTTTTGATCGATAGCTTTTTTATAAATTCGAAATTTAATTTTGTAATGCCATTCTGAAACGGACTGTGATTCAGTTAGTATGAAATGGAAGTAAGTACATGCTTTTTGAGTTACGATGCAGACTATTTTTAATCGATAGCTTTTTTATAAATTCGAAATTTGAATTTTTAATGCCATTCTGCAACGGACTGTGATTCAGTTAGTATGAAATGGAAGTAAGTCCATGCTTTTTGAGTTACGATGCAGACTATTTTTAATCGATAGCTTTTTATAAATTCGAAATTTGAATTTTTAATGCCATTCTGCAACGGACTGTGATTCAGTTAGTATGAAATGGAAGTAAGTCCATGCTTTTTGAGCTACGATGCAGACTATTTTTAATCGATAGCTTTTTTATAAATTCGAAATTTGAATTTTTAATGCCATTCTGCAATGAACTGTACTTTGTTAGTGTAAAGTGGATGTAAGTTCATGCTATTTGAGCTACGATGCTGGCTATTTTTAATCTATAGCTACATTTTATAAATTCGAAATTTAATTTTGTAATGCCATTCTGAAACGGACTGTGATTCAGTTAGTATGAAATGGAAGTAAGTACATGCTTTTTGAGTTACGATGCAGACTATTTTTAATCGATAGCTTTTTTATAAATTCGAAATTTGAATTTTTAATGCCATTCTGCAACGGACTGTGATTCAGTTAGTATGAAATGGAAGTAAGTCCATGCTTTTTGAGTTACGATGCAGACTATTTTTAATCGATAGCTTTTTTATAAATTCGAAATTTGAATTTTTAATGCCATTCTGCAACGGACTGTGATTCAGTTAGTATGAAATGGAAGTAAGTCCATGCTTTTTGAGCTACGATGCAGACTATTTTTAATCGATAGCTTTTTTATAAATTCGAAATTTGAATTTTTAATGCCATTCTGCAACGGACTGTGATTCAGTTAGTATGAAATGGAAGTAAGTACATGCTTTTTGAGCTACGATGCAGACTATTTTTAATCGATAGCTTTTTTATAAATTCGAAATTTGAATTTTTATTGCCATTCTGCAACGGACTGTGATTCAGTTAGTATGAAATGGAAGTAAGTCCATGCTTTTTGAGCTACGATGCAGACTATTTTTAATCGATAGCTTTTTTATAAATTCGAAATTTGAATTTTTAATGCCATTCTGCAACGGACTGTGATTCAGTTAGTATGAAATGGAAGTAAGTACATGCTTTTTGAGCTACGATGCAGACTATTTTTAATCGATAGCTTTTTTATAAATTCGAAATTTGAATTTTTAATGCCATTCTGCAACGGACTGTGATTCAGTTAGTATGAAATGGAAGTAAGTTCATGCTATTTGAGCAACGATGCTGGCTATTTTTAGTCGATAGCTTTTTTATAAATTCGAAATTTGAATTTTGTAATGCCATACTGCAATGAACTGTACTTTGTTAGTGTAAAGTGGATGTAAGTTCATGCTATTTGAGCTACGATGCTGGCTATTTTTAATCTATAGCTACATTTTATAAATTCGAAATTTAATTTTGTAATGCCATTCTGAAACGGACTGTGCTTCAGTTACTGCAAAGTGGATGTAAGTTCATGCTATTTGAGCTATGGTACTGGCAATTTTTAACCGATAGCTTCGTTTCATAAATTCGAAATTTGAATTTTTAATACCATTCTGCAACGGACTGTGATTCAGTTACTACAAAGTGGATGTAAGTTCATGCTATTTGTGCTACGATGCTGGGTATATTTAATCTATAGCTTCATTTTATAAATTCGAAATTTGAATTTTTAATGCCATTCTGAAACTGACTGTGATTCAGTTAGTATGAAATGGAAGTAAGTACATGCGTTTTGAGCTACGATGCTGGGTATATTTTATCTATAGCTTTATTTTATAGATTCGAAATTTGAATTTTTTAATGCCATTCTACGACTGTGCTTCAGTAATTTAAAAGTGGAAGTAAGTACATGCTATTTGAGCTACGATGCTGGCTATTCTTCACCAATAGTTTTTTTTTATAAATTCTATATTTGAATTTTATACTTCGATTCTGCAGCGGACTGCTTCAGTTAATGTAAAGTGGAAGTAAGTTCATGCTATCTTCACTTAAGCAACTATGTCGTTTTCAGGACTATATTATGTGGTTCTTGAGTTTTCACGACGGATACTTGAAATAGTACGTTTCGGCGTTATATTCAAACAATAAAACCAGTTCTTAAATCGCCGCTCCTGAGATACTGCTGTCCACTGAGGTGTATTTGAAGAGCAGCTTGAATACTCTATAAATTTCAAACTTCTTGTGATGACCTGATTAATGCTCCCTCTAATATAATTGAGAGTAATGATGGCTGGCTCATCTATCAAACTCGTGAACTGGTGCTGTTTGTCTAAACTGCTCTGTTCGAGTTACGGCTGACTGATTATTTATATTAAAAAGAGCAACACACAAGTTTCTTGCTCATTCTTCTTGTGATGAATCTGCATTCCGAATGAGTGGTAGAATCAAAATATGACTATTCAAAAGTGCTTGTAATGAGTTTATTTGAATAAAAATTATTTCTATTTCTATTTCTATTTCTATTAAATTTCCATTCGACAAAAATGAAACAGCATATGCTGGTGGTGCATTCTCCCTAATTGAATATTAAAATTTAATTTACATTTCTGTAATTGTACAAACTTATAATATATTCGTTAACACTTACCTCCACACGAACGGTCAACGTACGTCGGGAACCCTTATACCTACACTCGGGTTCCGAGAACTGCTCGGAGTATCCCTCTCTGCCACACGATGCACCTGGAACCTCCAAGGTCAATTCATAAAACAGATATTATAGATTCGTCTGGTTGTATGATGAATTTTTCTATAAAACAAATTGTATTTAATTGAATTAACGTCAGAGCTCTCCGTTTGGAGCGACATAAATCAGTTGACAGGAGAAAAGTTTTAAATTTAAAACGCGGGTACAATATTTCTTCTCGGTAGAAGTTAACTTGTCTAAATTAGGTCGAGTTTCTTAACTGATACTAGCATCTTTTGAAGACAAAAGTTCACTGATTGCATACAACAACAGTTAAAAAACATATTTAAGGCTTCGTGATCAATTTACGATTTCAGGTAAGTATAGATTGTTTTATGAGTACTAGACTATTTATAGAAATACTAGCTGTCCCGGCAAACGTTGTTTTGCCTTAAAATAAAAAAAAAATTTAGGGGTGGACTACCCCTAATATTTAGGGGGATGAAAAATAGATGTTAGCCGATTCTCAGACCTACTCAATACGCTCACAAAATTTCATGAGAATCGGTCAAGCCGTTTCGGAGGAGTATGGGAACGAAAACTGTGACACGAGAATTTTATATATAAGATGTTAATACTTTTTTTAAATGCATACATAATATGTGTATATACCCAGCTTCTCTTTATAGTCCTGCATAAGATTTCTTTAAATAATTTAGAAGATAACTAATAAGACGGCGTCGATAGTCTAGTAGCTTTTCACAGCGCTTTACATCCTATAATCGCGGGTTCGATCCCTCGCACGTTACAAACTTTTGTATTTGAATAATTTGTATCAGTCTGAGTGTTTTCTATTTATGTTATGTATGTATTTACAAAAAAATCGTTTGTCTGGTACCCATAACACAAGCTCTGTTTACCTTGGAACTAGATGGCGCTGTGTGAATTGTCCATTATTATTATTAATATTTCCAAAGTTATACCAAAGTTTGTTAGAAATAGCACTTTTTAGTTATTTTTTATCCTACCACTTATTCGGAACGCAGATTCATTACAAGAAGAATGAGTAAAACAACTTGTATGTTGCTCTTTTGAATAGATGTTTTTTTTTAAATCAACAATTACACAAGTTGGCAACTGCCATTATTGACTATTTCCACATCACATCTCTCACAGTCCTCTATAAGATTTCTTTAAATCATTTACATACATGAAGCAGCTCTAGTGCATCATTCTCAGTGGATTGCTCCATCCACAATGTCGTGAAGTTGGTGGTTACAAGAGAACGCTTCTAGCTTTATCGTTCCAGTCACTCAGCGATTAAGATAACCGTTCAAACGCATTTGGAAGTGCACTCCACACGTCCAGCCTTGATGGCCGGTGGCCGCCAGTTATAGTTCCAGGAATGTGTTACGTCTGTTACACATATAAAGCTGAGTAACACCACATAGCAGCTTCTTGTATTAAAGAGCATCGTGACTTAGTGGTCACCTGTCCTGTATTATGACCAAGAGGTTATAAGGTCAACTGTAGTTAGGCTAATATACACAAGTCGTGGGTTTTATTTGTTTGTAGCTTAGGGGACAGAAGATCTTACGACTCACCTGATGGTAAGTGATTACCGCCGCCAATGAGCACCCTCAACACCAGTGGAATTGAATGTGCATTGCCGGCCTTTAAGAAGGAATAACCTCTTTTATTGAAAGTTTCAATATCGTATCGATTCGAAAATACAATTTCTTGAAGGTAATTCCTAGAACGATTCATGAATAAAATTGTTTATACCGGTCTGCGTGTTTTCTACCCTACATTATGTTATTTATATACCCATAACACAAGGCAGGAGCTGGTTTTCCGCTGCTCCATAAGTCCTTCTTCAGGTTTGGACTGTCATCTGAGCCTCGGCGAAGACCAGATACGGCCAACAGCATTAGAATCATCTGTGCCATCACCCCAGTATCGAACCCCAGACCAGCCCAGCATTAGAATAGTCTGAAAGAACATAATTTACGGCACCGCTATTTTAATTAAATTTTCATAAAATTCGTCAAAAATGGATGATATTAAAAATTTTATAATACACAAATGCGACTTCACATTTTTTGTTTATAAACACCACTTTCCAGTGAAACCTATTGAGGGAGCAAAGCATTCCATCATTCAACATATTCATTACTTCGCCGACATGTTTGAACAGGTTGTCTTTGATCTGTATAATGTTATTAAACCGCTTCGTATTGACAAAATTTCTGCTCCCCGCCATTGAAATTTATATATTTCTTGTTATCTGCAAGCTTAAGTATTTATAAATGAAGACATTTTTCGTTGTAACATGTATTATTTTGATTTGTTTTCAACCTTCGTAAGGGCATCTTTTGTGAAATACAATGTTAAAATATCTTATTTCTATAGTTGTTTTTCTATTCGAATCGTTAATAACATTATTTTCATGTTTTAGAATGTAGAATGAATTATATTTTATTACTGAAACACTTTTTTACACTTTAACAATTATTTTTAATTATAATATAATATATTTTTATATAAGCATAAAACGGCTTCCTATGTCTGTTCGCTTAGATCTTTTAAATTGCGCAACAGATTTTAATGTAGCTTTTAGCAATAGATAGAGCGATTCAAGAGAAAGGTTTATATGTATAACACATATAAAATAACTGTCCGCTCTTGGACATAGGCGAGACACATACGACTTATTAAATAACATATTTTTAAAAGACAACAGGCAATTCTTTTTAGCAGAAATTACATTCGATAGAGCGGTTAGTTATAGAGTTTATTTGAATAAAGTATATTCCTATTGCTATATATCCCAGTATAGAATATGATCAGATCTTCTATAGGATCACAAACATAATTCTTCAACAACCGATAGCAACTTCAGGAGATGATATCTTTGAATGCCCACTCGTAAGCCGTAAGCGGATTGTCCATTGTGTTATTCAAGTATTGCGCAGGATCAGGTACGTAACCGTTATACTGACAATTGCATGTAAGGGGTGCTTTTGTGCCATAAAATGAGCAATACCCGAGTTTCAATATATATATTTATACACAGATATACTATTAATATTACAATAGTCCAATCTGGGATGTCCAACATGAGGGTCGCTTGCAGTCCAGTAAATATAACCATGCGACCCACCAAATATTACATAAATTCCATCCATCGATGTATAATTATAACGAACTTGTAGTTCAATTTGTTCACTAAACGGAAGCAATTTTTTCTAACGAGTTACTCACTTGCAGACGACTTGTTCACACATGCAATAACGATAGTGTCTGCACGAGTTTCTATTTTGCATTAAAATTTATATATGAAATATTTCTTTAATTTTATATGTGACTAGCTTTTGCCCGCGGCTTCGCTCGCGTTAATGTAACCGTTAAGGGTGGAATTTATCAAAATCTTTTCTTAGGGGATGCCTACGTCATATTAGCTTTATGCATGCAAAGTCTCAGCCCGATCGGTTTAAAATTGACAAAGTTTCATACAAACTTTCATTCTCTATTTTATACCTTTAGGGGTAGAATTAATCAAAATCCTTTCTTAGCTGATGCCTACGTGATGACATCTACCTGCATGCCAAATTTCAGCCCGATCCGTCTAGTGGTTTGGGCTGTGCGTTGATAGATCACTATATCAGTCAGTCACCTTTGAGTTATATATATTTAGATTATTCTAATGTCGAGTATAATTAAAGTTTTGTAAATTATTAATAAGTGTTACTGTATGTGCAAAAATAATTAACGTGAAATTAGCACGGTGATGAAGGTTGCTCATCCCTGGTGTAGATGATTACTTAGTTTATAGCATTTTACGCTAGTGGTCATTGTATTCTCCCAAATTTGTATCTTTATTATTGTAAAAATGTACAACCCTATTTAAAAAGAATACAAACTGAGTTTCTTGTCAGTTCTTCTCATCTCGAAATCATTCCGAACTGACGGTAGTTTTGACAAATCATAAGTCTGTAATAGACCTGCATGAATGAAGATATTTTGATTTTGGGGCCTCGCCAGGAAAAGTGAAAGCACCACTACTTTCTAAGCATGGTGAGTGATTAACATGCTCATGGGTATTTGTAATGTACAGGGAAACTAAGTGTGTTGCCAGCCATTCAGGGAGAAAATATATAGGGAAAGGAGAGTAGCTATTATGTGTTACTGCGTTACACGGTATAAGCTATTTCTTGTATATAATCGGAGAATGAGGAAAATGTGGTGCATACAAAGTTGTGTGGGACAGCTAGAAGAATATAAAGTAAAGCGTAAAGACAAAGACTATATGATTGGCTACATGTTGGTAGAGAACACTTCAGCTACCTGGTATACTGGATGATGGAATTTTTCTCGATGTAGAAATTAGTCGGATCTGACCCAGGACAGATTGTCTTTCAATTATTCAATTATTATCATTTAGAAGAGCTCACATAAAGTTAGTATGTATGTATATATAATATATGTAAAAAAATCTCTTGTAGTAGTTTCTATATTAACCAAAAATCAGTAGATTAAATAACAGGATAAGAGTTATGACGTATCCCACATACGAAGTTGTTATAGAGTTATATACATATATACGCATTATATCTTTTCATGAGGTTGGTCGTCAGCAATTAAAATCAAAATTAACTTTTTTTTTTTTAATTAAAATTTAATAAAACTTTGTATTATGTATTTGTATTTGTACAAACTAATGGCTAGCATGTGTTAGCATCAATGTATACAGAACGTAATTTATTACTTATATTTCAAATTTAGAACCATAGAGTAACGATGTCATTGTGATGTTGGTAGCGTCACTATAATGCTACCACCAACATGCAGGAAAAAAAAAGGATGGAACGGCAATTCTCGTTTGAAGGCAGCCAATCAATGATATAAGTTAGTATAAAAATTAATGAGTAGTGCAATTAATGTAATTAGAGAACGAAATAAAACAAGTACATCTGCATCGAGACATCATTTCGAATCTATCCAATACATGCCGCTCTAATCCGATTAAAAAAAATATAGTTTTAATGAAACTACTTTCACTTAATGCATTAATACTCTGTATAATATAAAAAGTAAACAAAGGGAAAATAATAATGTAACATAAAATAAATATTGTTGATTAGAGAAATTCACCTACATAAACAAAACTATTGTCTTAGTGGAAACACAGAGGAAACCTAAAAGTAGATTTGAACGGAAACGTAGCAAAGGCATAGTTAGATTCAGATCGAAACCGTACAAGTTCCTGCTGCATTGCTTCTTTTTTTTCCATTTTCCTAACTCAATGCTTGCGAAGTTTTAGAAATTCAATAGCCATCCACATAGATACTCCGCATCGACTTTATTTCATTTCTATCTATACAATAGATATGATGTAATATATATATATATATATATATTGCATCACATCTATTGTACTTGCTTTATTCCCTAAACAAAAACCTGTATTAACAAAATTTATTATAGTATAAGATTTGTAATTAATTAATTAATATTTTATCGAATTAGGTGTTACTGTACGGAAGTCAATTTTATTACTTAACTAGCTATTGTCCACAGCTTTGCATGCGTTAATTTATCCCTTTAGGGGTGAAATTTATCAAAATCCTTTCTTAGGGGATGCCTACGTCCGTCATAGTAGCTTTATGCATGCAAAGTCTCAGCCCGATCGGTTTAAAATTGACAAAGTTTCATACAAACTTTCATCCCTTATTTTATCCCCTTGGGGGTAGAATTAATCAAATATTTTCCTAGCGGATGCCTACGTCATAACATCTACCTGCATGCCAAATTTCAGTCCGATCCGTCCAGTGGTTTGGGCTGTGCGTTGATAGATCACTACGTCAGTCACCTGAGTTATATATATTTAGATGGATTTGTATTATTTTGTTTAATTCCACTACTATTAGCATTAGACTACGAACATTCAGTGAGGAAACCTGACTACCGCTAATGGAAGCTACCTTCCTACCAGTCATCTAATTCCGACCGTTATTGGATCTACCCATATTGCGGTACGAGTTTCACATTTTAAAATGGCATCACCAGGCAATTAATAGAGTTTGGAAGTCTAGTTTTGACTGTTAAATAGCTCAGTCGTAGTCAGGTCTGCTAATAGTGGAATTAAACAAAATAGTAATAGAAATCCATTAATTAATTTATTTATCTATTAAATAATATATTAAGCGGAATTAATAATGATAGAAATCCATTAATTAATTAATTAAATAATACATTAATACAAATAGCATCATACACGATCTCACATATATTTAGTCGCAAAGTAAGTAAGAAATTATGCTTAGAAAAGTTGACTCCATTTCACGACTCTCATAACTTTTATCGATTAAATTAAAAATAACATTAAATTTAAACTTTAGTATAACACACACATTACTGAAAACTACATCCAAATTCGTTAAGTCGTTTTTGAGATTAGCAACCAAAGAGACACAGATTGACAAAATTTTAACAATCGCAGTTTTGAGTTTGATAAAGTATAAGAAAACAGTTTTCCTTTAACATAGATCTTTCAGGTACAGACAGCAATAAGTTCCATATTTATTATTGAATATTACATTTATTTACCTAACTGCATGTTTAGTCTGATACGCTAAACGATACGGATGTACCGTGGATATTCCTTGCTGTGCATTTTTCGAATGCACGGGATGGTAAAGATATGTATTACTGACATAACATCAGGGTTGCCAACGTTAAAAAAGTTAGTCTCTTATGAAGAAGTAAAAACTCTTGTAATACGTGAGGCAACAACAATCTGACCAATTTTGTCGCAATTCAAAATTAACAAAAGAATTAAAAGCAAGAACAAATTAATAGCGCCGTCGACATTGTACAACGCCATCTAGTGAGCAGTAGACAACCTGTTAAAATAAATCTGAAGAATGGAAATAAATTTAAAGATAAGATCTGTTATTATGACGGCCTCGGTGTTCTAGCGGTCTAGCACACCGCTTTACGTCCGATGGTCGCGGGTTCGATTCCTCGCACGGCACAAACATTTGTATTCATGAGTATGATTGTTTGTGTCGGTCTGGGTATTTTCTATGTATTATATGTATGTATTGACGAAAAAAAAATTATCTATGTATTTGTATCAGTTGTCTAGTACCCACAACACAAGCATTAGTTAGCTTAACTTGGGTCTAGATGGCGCTGTGTGAATTGTCCTGAGATTATTATTATCTGTTATTATCCATAAAAATATATTGAAAAGTTTAGAAGGTTCCTGTTCCTCAACCTACCCTCAGAACCGTAGCTGACTTTCACTAGGATTCATAATAAGTACAACAATTTTAACCATTTTTGAAGTTTTCGGGCGAGAGGAAATGATTGGACGTGCACCATCTACTCTTTTCTAATCTTAATGTTACCTTCTCTGCCCAAAGGTAGCGTGGAAGAGATTGCTTAGCAATAAGATCGTAAGATCGCGTTTTATATCAGTTTATGTAATCTACCTTTTTAATTGTTTTTTTTTGTCTGATGCAATACAGAGTATAAATAAAATAAATAAATTAACTAAATTAGGCCTTGCCTAATTTAGTCAATTTATACATTTTATTTATCAAGGCTCAGGTCAAATTCAAATCAAATCAAATCATTTATTTACAGAATACAGTACTTATAGGTGTATACCATATAAAATATAATGTTCAGTGTATTCAGCTTGCATACAGGCGTGCAAATTTTCTTCAGCTTTATTTAGCACTCAAAATACATCATCGTATTTTAACCAATTTCCTTAAGTTAAAGACAAACATACATAAAGTATCTTCGTACAGAAGAACGTCAGAGAGTTGGACTTTAGTCGCTTCATAAGTCTTCCGCGGGTTTGGAGTGCCATCTGCACTCGTCGCCTATTGTTTGTTGAGGCTGTAAAAGCCAGCTGCATTACAGACAACAGAATTAAAATACTCTGAAATAATCCTCGGCTAGAAGAGGGTTTCGATCTCAGCTACTCCATAACTTTTTCTGCGGGTTTGGAGTGCCATCTAGACTCGTTCTGACTGGTCTTCTCGACTGGTCTTTTTTTTCGAACTACTGTAATGCTGGCCGCAGATAACCTTAGGTAAATGATAGGGGATCATTCACCTAAGGTTAGCTGGGATGCCATCTGTACGGGAATCCTCATATAAGTGGTAACCTTAGGTGAATGATAGGGGATCATTCACCTAAGGTCTTCATATAAGTGGTAACCTTAGGAATGATAGTGGATCATTCACCTAAGCCATCTGTACGGGAATCCTCATATAAGTGGTAACCTTAGGTGAATGATAGTGGATCATTCACCTAAGGTTAGCTGGGATGCCATCTGTACGGGAATCCTCATATAAGTGGTAACCTTAGGTGAATGATAGGGGATCATTCACCTAAGGTTAGCTGGGATGCCATCTGTACGGGAATCCTCATATAAGTGGTAACCTTAGGTGAATGATAGGGGATCATTCACCTAAGGTTAGCTGGGATGCCATCTGTACATCTGTACGGGAATCCCATCATAATCCTCATAAGTGGTAACCTTAGGTGAATGATAGGGGATCATTCACCTAAGGTTAGCTGCGGCCAGCATTAGAGTAGTCCGAAAAAAAAGACCAAAAATCAAGTATTTATATGAGGATTCCCGTACAGATGGCATCCCTGCACAGCACCGCTCGTCGGTGCAAAGCTAGCGAGATTTATTGTGACCTTACTCGACCACCTCGCCTCGGGAATATAATAGATGACACGTCGCTTGTTTGAAGATTTTTCAATAGGAAACTGATGTTTTAACAATGCTTTCGACATCTATTGAGATGGATGGTAGATATCTGTGTTGATTGATTATCTGTTCTGTAATTTTTAAGGTGATTTAAAATTTTTTATCGAGATGAAACGCCATGATCTAGTTGTTTTACAACTTGATTTTGAAGGCCATGGTTGTGAGTTTGAATCTTCGAATGTTGCTGGATATCATTAAGAAATGTGTTTTTAATTTTTTTTACGTAACTGAAATGGTAAGCTGCTATCTGTTGGTAAGTGGTAATATTTACCATTCCGGATGACTGAGGTTAAACATTTAGACCTTTTGACGGCTTCAGTGGTTAGCAGTTTAGCAACCTCTTTGCTTCCGATGATCTCGGGTTCGATTCCTCGCAAGGTGCAAAAATTTTTTGTAACGACCTGGTGTACCCATAACACAAGCTCTGCTTAGACTGGGACAAGATGGCGCTGTGTGAATTGTCCTGTGGGATATTATTATTATTATTTTACATTATAAAACACCTATTTTAGGGATATATATTATTATTATTTTACATTATAAAACACCTATTTTAGTTGCATATATTACAACTAACTTTTGCTTATTTAACTTCAACTTCAAACTTTCATCCTCAGCCCGATCGGTTTAAAATTGACAAAGTTTCATTCAAACTTTCATCCCCTTGGGGGTAAAATTAATCAAAATCCTTTCTTAACGGATGCCTACGTCATAACATTTAACTGCATGCTAAATTTCAGCCCGATCCGTCCAGTGGTTTGGGCTGTGCGTTGATAGATCACTATGTCAGTCACCTTTGAGTTATATATATAGATTCAGAAGTCTATATTTACACTAAATGTAAGCCAGTTATATTCATTAATATTATTCTAGCTTATATATATATACAATTTAGAAGTATATATTTTACACTAAAATGTAAGCCAGCCAGCCAGTTGCATTTGTGTACTATGTGGACCGGATCCTCTCGCGGTCAGGCTGGATCCGTCACTAGCTACTTACGCTTTACTTCATACATACAGTCTCCAAAGTCTATTAACTAAATATTAGTATACTAAAAAAAACATCTGAGAGGATAGGCCTAGCAAATACTTTTAGGGATGATTTATCTGATGTTTTTTTAAACTATAATATGCAGGCTGTCCCAGAACTTAATCTGATTTTTTTAAATTAATAAACTATAATGTATCTATAGGGTGTTCCAGAACTTAACGTCAAGCCGAAACGGTGTGACAGGATTGATCTAAAATCTAAAATTTAAATGAAAAAACGTAATAAAATTTAACCACAATAACTGAAAAATGGTTACAGTTTAACCTAATTATTAGGTTTTTCTTAAACGCTCATAATATTCAAACTGCATGGGATAGATTTTCTTTTAGATTTTTCTCATGATGGTTACAATCAATCGTGTTACCATTTCGGTTTGACGTTGAATTCTGGGACATCCTGTATAACATAATATAAGTGTCTGTAATAGACCTCTTCTTCTTCAGACACATTTCACTCTTGGCAGAGTGGTCATGGCTTTCATGATGGTATGTTTTGTGATACGGTATCGTTGTGGTCCTTGGCGAAAGAGCTCCTTACAATTTGCCTCCACCTGGTACGGTTTTTGGCTGCACGAGAACATTGTACCATGGACTGCTGTGTAGCTGTTCTTATAATGTCAGTCCATCTCGTTGGTGATCGACCCCGAGAAGGTCTGCTCTCAACCGAACCTAAATGTAATAGACCTACATGTATACAGATTATACTGTGTTTTTTAAGCAAATAAATGATTATTATTATTATTATTTTTCTTTTTTTCCTTTTTTTTCTCTTCTTTTATGGATTTAAAAGAAGGTAATACTCACCTACACGGGCCTTAGCCAAGTGTGGGAGAGGTTGTGCTGGGTGAAGATATTGTTGAGGAGGTTAAGAATTTTCGGGTTATGCGACAGGTATTTAATATTGTGGCTTTCTGTAGGAGATATGTTTTGGATGTTATTATTATTATTATTCTTTATTTTTTCTCAGCTTTTGCTGGTTTTCTCCACACTTACGGGCCGAAACCAAGTAAGTGCAGAGTGTATGTATGTGTGTGTGGGCGTGTATGTATGCGTGAATGTGTGTGTAGTTATTGTGTGCCTGGTGTGACTGGTGTTATATCATTTTTATCGATTATTATTATTTTTTTTTTTATATTATTTTTTCTCGACTTTCTCCGGTAATCTTGGTATGTACGGGCCTAAGTCAAGTACATAACAATGTTCTATTTCAGGTGGATATACCATAATACAAATGTAGGCCTAATCTGTCTGTAGAAACTTTCTAACAATGTGGCATGTTATTATTATTATTATTATTATTAGATATTCTGATTTGATTTGAATAGTCAGCGCTCTGTACGCTTAAAACATTAAAATTACGCAACGGATATTAATACATTTTTCAGCAATAGATAGAGTGATTCAAGAGGAAGGTTTATATGCATAGTACATTGACGACCTCGGTGGTCTAGCGATCTAGCACACCGCTTTACGTCCGATGGTCGCGGGTTCGATTCCTCGCACAGCACAAACATTTGTATTCATTAGTATGATTGTTTGTATCGGTCTGGGTGTTTTCTATGTAAATTATTATTTACTAAAAAAAAATCTATGTATTTATATCAGTTGTCTAGTACCTATAACATAAGCTTTGCTTAACTTGGGTCTAGATGGCGCTGTGTGAATTGTCCTGAGATTATTATTTTTTTTTTAAAGGATGATAATGGAATGGTGCACCCGCCTGCGCTAACGGTTTACGCTGGCGGGGCACCAGTGAGGATGATAAGATGAGCATGGAGGTCGGATCAGTTAGCCCAACATGACAAATTCATCGGGAATGTATCACAATGGTTTCCAGGGGGAACCGCGTGGAGGTCGATCTGACATGGTACATTGCTAGCAATAGGGTCATTAGTCCATATCACTAACACTATCCTTCCCCCCAGATTATTATTATTATATTATACAACGAGCCGAGAAATTCAAAGATTTGTAATGCAACTGTGCGAAGTCGTACTCATCTTATTATTTAAACAAAGGTTTACGCTGCTTAATATATATATAAATAAAATTGGAGTGTCTGTTTGTAATATTGAAATAACCGTTTTTTACTACATGCATATAAAAAGAATATAAATACGGTACATAAACCAAAATAACATTTTTTACAATTTTTTTTGTCTGTCTGTCTAATCCGTCAAAAAATATCTTTTTCCGGCTAATCTCTAAAATGGCTGGACCGATTTTGACGGGACTTTTTTTGGCAGGTACCTGATGTAATAAGGAGTATGTATTAAGAAATTAGATGAATAGTAAAGAGATATAGCTGGGAATATAATTTTACAATTCTCAAAATCTATACATATAAATAAAATTGGAGTGTCTGTTTGTAATATTGAAATAACCGTTTTTTACTACATGCATATGAATATAAATACGGTTCATAAACCAAAATAACATATTTTACAATTTTTGTCTGTCTGTCTGTCTATTTGTTCCGGCTAATCTCTGAAGTGGCTGGACCGATTTTAACGGGACTTTTTTTGGCAGGTACCTTATGTAATAAGGAGTAATTTAAGCTACTTTTATTTTAACAAAATAAAGTTAAATTCCACGCGGACGAAGTCGCGGGGTCAGCTACTATACAATATTAATAAATTACTTAAATTCCGTCATATTGAAACGAGTGGATATATGAAAATCACAATTGAAATACGTGTGGTAGGTTGTCTGTTCTGTCTGTCCGAATGTCACTCGCGTTTGACATGCCCGGCACGTAGTGTAACGCCTGCAGGCACACTACAGGTCCTGACACGTGTACGTGTGCATAGCCTTTATCAATATTTGTATCGCCACAATATCAGACATGAAAACAAATGGCCGCTTTAAAATTTTCATTTTGATTATGACTCATAAGTCATACTCGTGAACGAGTGCTGCTTGCAAGGACCGGTCTGCTCTTATCACTACGACTGATTTAATCTTATATATTACTAAGACTTAGTAATATTATAAAAAATGGTTTGTTAGTATGTATGTTTGTTATTCTTTCGCGCAAAAACTACTGGGTGGATATTTATTTACTGTACTTGTACAGGTTTTAAGTTTTTTAAAACTCTCTCGGCCTTATTACAAAACGATAAACCTGGTTTAGCACTTGTAATAAACCATTCACCAATGTATTCCTTATTACAAAATGAAGTTTATCCCTAAATCGTGATTCGTCTATGGTTTAAAGTTAGACCTGCGATGCCCCTAGTTTAACAGTGGTCTAAATGAAAAAAGTGAAACTCCATTTTAAAAATTGTATTTTAAGTTGTTGTTTTTCGAAAAATATTTTAA